>NW_021940864.1:18930993-18969421 GCF_001715985.3 Manacus vitellinus | reverse complement strand
GGCCCGCCCCAGGCTGCAGGGGCAGGGGAGGGGAGAAGCTTGAATGTTTCTCTGCGATGGCTGGTCGTGCCGCGCTGACAGCCCCGGCTCTTTGTTCCCTCTCCTCCCCACCTCCCGTACAATCGTCTGACTGTTTCAGGCACGCACAGCTCTGGCCACTCAGCCCCTCCCCTTGCAAAAAACACGAGACCAGGGAAACTCCTCTCCCATCCGCATCGGATGAGAGATGGGGAGGAGACCCTTCCCATGCCGTGCTGGGCTGTCAGTGGTAGTTCTCTGTGTGGCTGGAGTCTCTCTCTGGCTCCGACCCAGGCAGCGGGTTTCTGTTGCCAGCTGATCGTTCTCTGGTGGCCACGCAGTGTGGTCACCGTGAGCTGGGCAACAGAGCTTCTGCTGAAACACCGAAAGTCTTAGGGGTGGGGACAGGGGAGAGCGGGATGGGCACTTCCAGGTAGGGGCTTTCAGTCCAGCCGGAGGCCTCGGGGGCTAATTGTAGTGCCTTCTCTTTTGACAAGGACGATGACCTCGGAGGAAACATGTGGACCCAGCCTAGAGGTGCCCGTCTGGTAGCAGCTCAGCAGAGAGCCCATGTTGTGGGGCAGCCATGCCAGATGTCAGGCTTGCTGTCACAGTCACTTGTCGTTTGCCGAAGGTGGTTCTCAGACCACCACTTCCCTCCCCTGCTCTGCAGTCCCTTCTCTCCCTTCCCATGAGACTTTCAAGCTGTCTGCCTTTAGCATCACTCCCCCTTTCTCCTCACCCTAAGACTGTAGCTCACTCCCCTTCTCACTAAAGACCACCCATTGCCATGGTAACATTGCCTCTTACAAAGTTGCAAGCAGACACAAAGATATGTTTCTCTCCTGCTTTACAGCCCCCCTCCCCTCTATCCCTGTTAATAGGCCAGGATTTTGCTTCTAGGGAGGAGGTGGAGGGCTCCTGCATTTCATTTTCATTGTGGAGGGAGAGGTTATCCCAATCCCTTTGCTCCACAAGTGCTGAAGCCTCTGGCCACCATAAGGGAAGAGCTGTCATTCATGGACCACCTGAAAGCCCTTGAAGGTATTGATGCTAGAGGTGGATACTGGCAGTGCAGATATTGGCCCTACACAGGGAAGGAGTGTCTGCCAGTTAGAGGGGACAGGCCCATGGAAGACAAAAGATGGGAATTAAGACCCGTATTTGCTCCACTTTTAGCAGAAAATATCTCTGCTGTGATTCTGCAGTACTCTTCCCAAAATGATTCCTTCAGCTTATAGAGATATGGGTAACTGGCCTGTCTCTAGGACTGCTGGCACCCCTTTCTGCCACAGCCACACCACGAATAATGTTGGTACTACTTACATGGCAGTATCAGCAATTTAATACTACCCTGGATACACCCATGGTTCACTGCAGCCATGGCTATGTCTGCACTGAAGGCAACAGCTCTATTTGTCAGTTTCTTGTTGACTTTTTTTTCCTTTCCCTTCCCTCCTAGATACGTCTGCCTCTCCTCTCGTGGTGGATCTCCCCCAGGCCTTTGTAACTCTGAATAAAACCTTTATTTCATCCTCCTTTTTGTGGCTTTTCTTCTCTTTCACTTTGGCCAGGATGTTCTTTCTTCTTGAAACTAGTGAAGGATCCCCATATCTCTTGGTCTGTTTGCCAGTCTGGTCCCTCCCAATTTGTCATTTTTGTTGTATAGTTGCCATACCAGCCTCATGTCACATGTTCTCTTACCTTTCTTTAAGTATTCTGTAAATCACAGAATTACAGAATCACAGAATATGCCAAGTTGGAAGGAACCCACAAGGATCATCAAGTCCAACTTTTAGCCCTGCACAGGACCCCAGGAGTCACACCATGCACCCACAAGTATCATCCAAATGCTTCTTGAACTTTGTCAGGCTTTGTGCCATGACCACTTCCCTGGGGACCCTGTTCCAGTGCCCAACCATCCACTGGGTGAAGAACCTTTTTCTAATATTCAACCTAAACCTCCCCCGACACAACTTGAGGCTATTCCCTCTGGTCCTCTCACTGGTCATCACAGAGAAGAGATCAGTGCCTGCCCCTCCTTGTCCCCTCATGAGGAAGTTGTAACTGCAATGAGGTCTCCCCTCAGTCTCCTCTTCTCCAGGTTGAACAGACCAAGCGACCTCAGCCGCTCTTCACCATCTTTGTGCTGAGGAGCCTCAAGGCTCTTCACTATCTTTGTTGCCCTCCTTTGGACGCTCTCTAACAGCTTAATATTGTTCTTATAATGTGGTGCCCAAAACTGCACACAATATTCAAGATGAAGCTACCCCAGTGCAGAGCAGAGTGGGACAATCCCCTCCCTCGACTGGCTGGTGATGCTTTGCCTGATGCCCTCCCCAAAACACAGCTGGCCCTCCTGGCTGCCAGGGCACTGCTGACTCATATTCAATTTGCCATCAACCAGGACCCCCAGGCCCCTTTCCTGGCACTGCTTTCCAGCATCTCATTCCTCAGTCTGTATGTTTGTTGAGGTCTCTCTCAAGGGCCCTCCAGGGAGTCAACAGCTCCTCCCAGTTTTGTGTCATCAGCAAACTTGCTGAGTATTCCTTCCAGTCCTGAGTCCAAGTCATTCATGGAGATGTTGAAGAGCACAGGGCCTAAGACGGAGCCCTGTGGAGCCCCACTAGTGACAGGTCACCAGTCTGATGTTCCCCCATTCACTATTACCCTCTGTGCTCGACCCATGAGCCAATTGCTCACCCACCACATGGTGTGTTTATCCAGCTGTGTGATCCTGTGAGACACAGTATCAAAAGCTTTACTGCAATCCAAAAAGATTACATCAACTGGATTCCCTTGCTCAACCCTTGTCATGAAAGGAAATCAGGTTTGATAAGCAAGACTTTCCTCTCATGAAACTGTTCTGGCCATGGCCAATGACTGCGTTGTCTTTCAGGTGTTTTTCAATACCTCCCAGAATAACCTTCTCTATAACTTTACCAGGCACCAAAGTGAGACTGACGGGCCTGTAGTTTCTGGGGTCCTCCTTGCCCTTCTTGAAAACCGAGACAATGTTCTCCAGCTTCCAGTCAGCTGGGATCTCTCTGGATTCCCAAGATCACTCAAAAATCATCAAGGGAGGTTTTGAAATGACATCAGCCAGCTCTTCGAGGATTCTGGGATGACTCTCATCAGGTCCCATAGATTTGTAGGGATCCAGCTGGAACAGCAGATCCCACACAATTTCAGGTCAACTGGGAGTTGATCCTTCTTGCAGTCAAGTCTTCACCTCTTCCGCAGACTCTCCTCCCCTGAGTTAACTTTACTACTGAACTTTCTGCCTTGACCAGTCCCTGTTTCACCCCCAACATGTTTTTCTAGAGATAGCTTTGTAGTCACAGTGCAAAGCCTTGGGCCACTCTGCTGGTATCAAGTGCTGTGACTTGCCACATGCTGCTGTAGTGCATCCATGCTGGGCTTTTGCACCACAGCTGTGCTGCAGAGCTTGGTGTGAACATTAGGAGCTGTTTGCAAATGTGCTGCTGAAACTGCTGACTGGCCCAAAGTGGGAGTATGTTTACAGCACCTGAGAACTGGCTTTGAACATTCCTATTTAAAGCAAAGATGTTAAAATAAAATACAATTTAAAAAAGGTACCTGGACTAAGGAGAAGAGGGAAGGGTATCAATAATGTTTATGCTTTGGCAACCCTGAGAGAAAATGGCATGCAAAGGAAAGGAATTTAATGTCCTAATATATTTCACAGCAAATGGGATAATCTGAGAGGAAACAAAAACTGGTGCCACTAAAATGAAGAAAAGCAATGGAAATCATTCCTGATACACCACCTGGCTGCATCCCAATATAAGCAGCATATTTCAATAAAATGAAAATATACATGTAGGTGATTCCAGGATTTAATTATCTTTTACAAATTCCACTGTCAAAGTCCCTCTCATCAACTGCAAATTTTGCATCCTTCTGAGCATGCATGAGAATTAGGAGGAAAACTACAGTAAATGAGGCTGTAGCAACAACGGACTTTCCCAGAGGCTGAGAAAGTCCACAGAGAGGAAAATCTGCCAAGTCAGAAGTGTGAAGGCACCCCTGACCCCACTGCTCTCATCCCTACATGTTCCTTCCTCAGTGAGGAAAACTGTAAACTCAGCAACATCCATGACAATCAGCAGGGTCAAATCCAAACATGAATTTTGTTTGCAAGTCAGAGCTTGGCCTAAATCCCTCTATAGTCCTCCCATGTTCCAGCCATTGTTCTAGTCCAAAAGCTTACCAGCACTCTTCTCTGGCCTCCTGCTTATTCTCATGGTCCTTTTCTTTAACTTTTCTTTCCATTCTAATTTTTCCTTGAGACCTTGCCAACATTCCAACACACTATGTCAGGAGCATCTACTCCATGCTAATTTTACAGTTGTGATCTTTTCATTACTGTCTGGTCTCCTTCACTTTGACATGCAGGCTGGAGCCCTGGCCTTCCTGCAAAACTCAGGTATTGCTATGCCAGCTCACCTCTACCAGGGAGTGCTCCTCCCAT
The DNA here is from genome assembly GCF_001715985.3 of Manacus vitellinus. Taxonomy (NCBI): domain Eukaryota; kingdom Metazoa; phylum Chordata; class Aves; order Passeriformes; family Pipridae; genus Manacus; species Manacus vitellinus. The sequence goes on along the minus strand of NW_021940864.1, from coordinate 18,964,908 downwards.
GGGATTTTATTGGAATACCATGCTTTGGGTACAGAATTCCTGTACCAAGGTTTGGATACAGGTAAGCACCTTCTCTGTACCCCTTGTAGTCACAGGACAAACACACACCTCTACAAAAAGCAAGATGGATTTTAGCTGACCTGTAAATTTCTCTGGATGTTCGTCACTCTCTACTGACTACAAAGTAAAGCCAAGGACTTATAAGCCCCTTGTCTTGTGTAAGGTGAGATGAATTCAAGTCTTTTTTGGACACTATGTTATTTTCCCATAGTAACTCTTCTTCATCCCTACTAACAGGTCACAATCTCGTAAGAAAACCCTCCCAAGAAACCTTTTCTTCCCATCATATGCCATTGTTTGGCTCTCTTGCCTAGCTAGAGTTCAGACAGCTGCTGCAGTCTCAGGGCAGTGAGGCTGGCTGTGTTCAGCTCTAGTTACTGGTTTTTAGGCAAGACATACAGGTCTTATATTTAATTCAGGTGGATTCTGTTCCTCCACTCACCAGCTATAGATTCCTTGGTGTAATCCATATTGTCCCAGACTCCTAGGATACCTCTCGCATGCACAGTGGACAAGCCTACATCACTCAGTCTCAGCCTGGATGTCACGGGCCTCTTCATCATCTAGGATGAACCAGCACAGTTCCAGCATCTCTAGAGAGGCCATGCTGATTTACACCAGTCAAGGAGTAAGCTCCCTTGATGCAATGCCAGCCCTTAACTACATAACACAGATCTCCTGGGCTGCTTGGAAGGCTCACAGCCCCTCTTGGGTTGCCTTCTTCACTTCTGATTCTTTATGAAACTGTTATGGCTGGAGGAAAGTTGACATTATGAAAAGGTACATACTACCCACAATATTCTTTCTAGCTTTAACAAACTTGCCCTGTCCTATGTTGCTCAGCCAAGCTCCCAGACATGACAAGACACTTTGGCACCTTCTCTCAGCCTTTTCAGACCTACCCTGGGAATCTGCAGAGCCCCTGGATAAGCAGCGGCATAAAATATTCAGCCATCCCTGAGAAAAAACCATCCATCATGCTCTGCAGAAGGGAAACCATTCAGATTGTGCATGGTGGCACCCCCAAAAGCATGAATAGGCTTCACATCCTGCACAGGAATACCTGTTCAGAAGAGCAGTGTTTACAGGGCACTGATTTCTGATTCTTTTCCCTATCACTTCCTCCTTTGTTGTATTACTGACTTCTCTAGAACTTCCTTTCATCTCTACCTTGTCTGCTCTTGTACGCAGACCAGAAAAAGGCATTGGATTGTCCAAGAGTTAATTCTGTAAACTGATTCTCCAGGATAGGCCAGATCATACCTGTTTCCTGATAATAATTTTTATTGTCTTGTAAAGGAATCATTTGGCTTGTTCTGATCTCAGTGGCAGGTGCATCCCTGAGCAGCACGAAAAGATTTCAAGGTCAGGCTGTGCTACTGCTTCTTCTGTGCTCCTCTTCACACTGAAAGATGCCATAAGTCCCTTTCTGTTCCCAGGCATAATCTCTTCAAATACCTAATTAGAAATTATATAGAAAATTGAGACTTTTCTGGAGGTGCACAGCAGAAGAGCAAGGAGCAACAGAACAAGTTGTAGCAAGAGAAAATATAATTAGATATTAGGAAACATTTTGCACAATGGGGGTGGTCAAACACTGGAACATTCTGTTCAGAGATTGTGTAATGTCCAGCCCTGGAGATCTGCAGAGGTCAACTGGACAAAGCCCTGAGCAACTTGATCTAGCTCTGAAGGTGGATCTAACATAAAGATTGACCATGCTCTGAGCAAAGGCTTGGACCAGATGACCTCCAGAAGTGTCTCGTAACATCAATTATTATATGAGTCATGAATTTGTAATTGCAGGAGCTAGTTGTTCTTCCCTTTGTCACAGTCTCCTATGCAGCACCCTGCAGCAACTTCAAAATCTTCTCTGCCAGTTCATGCTGTCTCAATCTTGAATCACTTGGAGACCCTGATTAGAGAGCCTCAGGTGCCTTCCAGCAAAGCAAAAGTTTAAGAAACTGCTCTGACAGTCTCTGTTGCACACCCTCAAACCACCTGATCAGGCCAGAGCAGGGACTATTGGAGTCTGGATTGGCAGCACCTCCTGCTCAGGGAAGAACCATGTGGGTCATGCTGCCCATGCAGATGTGTCTCTTCAAATTCAGGTGCTACCATGATCCAGCCAGCATCCATGGTACTCATTCCCCTGGATCACCATGCTCACCCCAATACAAGGAGGTCTGCTAGAAAGCAAAACAAAATTGCTGAATTATCATAAATAGGTACATTACTGTCCCCCTCCTATGCCAGGCCACTTGCAGAGCATTTAGGTAGCATTGTCTCCTGGTGAACTCCTGTGACACTGTTATGTTTTAGATATTTTTAGAGGTTTCCTTCACAGGAAAGAAATGGTTAACATATAGGACATCAGGTCTCAGAGCAACCTCACTCTCAGGATTGTTTTTGAGGGACACTCCCTGGTAGTCAGAAAGGAGAGAAAAAGGCAAAAGCTAAGAGCCCCATAAGTGCCTGCTTGCCACATAGAAAGTCCCTCCAAGGTTTCTCTTCGTTGTTACCTAAATCTGCTCCTCTTTCTTACTCCTGCTCTTCAAAACAGAGACAGATTGCCCCAGAGAGTGATGATGGCCTATATCCCAGTGTGCCTAGATCTTGGAATCCTTAGTATCACCTTTTTCTTAGGTTGCCATGCTGCAGAAAAAAAATATTGCTTCTTTCTCCTCAGTGTCTCTAGAGCTCTCATCTCTAGGAGCAGCTGTAGAAGAGCAAGGAGAAGCGGGGAGTGGTGGATGCTTGAAAGGTTCCTTTGGTGTGGGAAGCAGCTACTATTTGGGGTTTGGACACGGATCATTCCATGCAGATGGATGTGTACATCCCATTTCCCAGCCATCAGCGTGTAGTATGTTTCCCCACTGCAAACAACATCCTCCTGGAAACTGTGGGTGTTGCTGAGCAAGCAATATAGCCCCAAATGAATTCACAGTGGCAACTGGTAGAGAGACAGAAGCACCTAGCTGGCTTTCTTGCCATTCAGCCACTGTCTTCTTCACCTTATCCCCAGGGAGATTTATAAAATACCTCCAAAGAACAAGCTGGGAGCTAGAATTCACAGTACCTCTGGATGGTAAAGCTCATGGACTCTGTAAATACACTATTTTAGGACACAATATTTCTTAATCCTCACTACTTCTCATCCCTCACCCTTTCACAGGTGCTCACCACCTTTTTCTCAAACTGCCCAGTTGATTATCAAACTCAAACTAAACTCAAAACATTTGTTCTCAGCGAGTGCTTAGCAGCAGTTCGCTGTTTGTGGTTCAAAACTGAAAAGGAGGCTTTTGTGCCTGAAAGTTTTCCCAATTTTTTTCAAAACATGTCATTGGATCAAAAGAAATTTGTTTTTGCTACAGGCCCATCTGCTTCATACCTGGTAGGGCTTGGTGGTTGCACTGTTGCTAGTGCCATGGAGAGGCTGTGCTTGGCTGCCAAAGAAGGCAGATGAGTGAAGAAAACCTTACATTCGTGATGAGGGCTAAAAATGTAACACAGGTAGAAAAGTAGACAGAGAGTGAGAAGGCAGCAGGAGGCTAGGGCATAGGAACTACATGCACATCATACAACATGGGGAAACGTACCTTGTGGTGGGGATTGCTTCAGAAACAAGGACCCTTAGCCACTTTCATCCAGCCCTCCCCCAGCTAAACTGATTATGATGGCAAAAGAAGATGACACAAATGGCGAGGAAGAATAAAGGATCCCTGGGTGGGATAAATGAGCTGACTAAATTGTTGGTGCTGTGGGATGCAATCTGTTTAGATCTGACAGAGATCAGAGCAGGAGTGCTACTTCCTATTCAGCGCCTTTCCACGTGCTGTAGAATATCAGCAGATACTAATGGGAAGTTTAATAGCTAATGTAAGATGAGCACACACACACACAATAAGGCTGGACAAAAATCAGCGCTGGTGTCTGCTGTAAGCTTGCAGTGCTCAGGCAAGAAATCAATAAATTCCTGCCTAGTCACACAATGCTAATGGCAAGGTCCCAGTGCATGATAGTCATGGAGGATTTTAATTACCATTCCCGCATGTCTGCTGGGAAATGCACAATGCTAAACACCATCCAGCAGGAACTTTCTCAAAGAGCTTCAATACCATTTTCTGATTCAAAGCACTGGAGAGACGTGTTAGGCTGATAGCTCAGTAAACCATTAATGGGATATGGAGCCTTTCACCTCGAGGTCACCTTCTAGTGACCCATGGTTATTACCATCTGATTGCTGTTGCCTGTGTGAAATGAGGTGAAGAGCTTGAACCAGTTCCTCATGGCCAAGCTCCTCTATCGCACAAAACCAGCCGCTGTAGTTGGTGCTAATTGGCCCCCCTGGTTGCCAGCCTCTGCAGGCCCTGGATCCCTGCTTCCTGCTTCCTCCTGGGGGGCATCCCTGTCAAGGTGTCAGCTCAGGGCTGGAGCTCAGAGGGTTGGGTGGGCTGGAGCTTTTTGAGGGTCCTTTCCTGGTGGGGTAGGTTCTCTGGAAGGAGGGCAATTCCTCCTCGGCACAGGGAAGGATTAGGAAGGGCTGTCTCCTTTAAGACAGGGAGAAGCCCCCCTTTCAGCAGCTCTCCCAGCTGACACACAATGGCATGCCACCTCCTGGCTGCACAGAAATGATAATCAGAGGTTCAGCTAATAGGAGAGAAAGGGAGCTGCTCCCAGCCCTCCCAACCCCCCCACCGCATGACTCGTGTCACACGAGATGAGGTGGCAGATGGGTCGTTAGGGCCGCATTGGCTTTTTTAACCCCTTCCTCTCCCTCCCGGTCCGCTCCCAAAGGGGTATGTAGGGGCACCCGCTAAGGGCAAAAGCCCTGGTCCCAGAGGCTGGTTTTGCCATAGCAGGAGCCCAAGCTGTTTGCGTGGAGGGCCACTCTGTATCATGTCGGTATCACAGTGTTACATCAGTTGCTTGTTTAAAAGATCATGTGTGATGGTTCCATCCCATCTCAGTCAGCAGTTCTTCCAGGCTCCCACATCCAGACAGGAGAGATGTATCCGAAAGGGATGTGGGGAGTCGGCACATCACAGAGGGATGGAAAAAAACAGGATGAAAGCACCTTCCTGTCCAGGGGCTCCATCTGCTTTACTTTAAGGGCGTTATTCATGCAGGTTGGCAGGGACAAGCTCTCCCCCTCCACTGCTCAAGTGTGGACTGCCAGCATTTGCTTAGCCAAGGAAACTTCACTGACCCAACCTGTAGAGGCAGTGCTACCCCTGGTGCAGGGGCAAAGCTTATGAAGCTCCTCAGGGTCTTTTGCTGCCTCTTTTCTTCCAGGATGCTCTGAACTCCAGCAACACGAGGAATAGCTGCAGGAGGAAGCACCTACCTGATATCTGCCTGTCTTTGGAGGCTTATTTTTTTCCAGTGGTGGTATGTGCTGCCAAAAAGAAAGAGCCTGGACTCTGCTACTGATTACGTTGCTTCAGTCCGATCCTATTACCCCTGGTCTACAGGGACCTGGAGTTATGCCTCTGTTTATTACCAGGCATTATTAACATTAGAAACAATAGTTCCTGGCATAGAGGTTAAGGAGGAGTTGTGGCATCTTTAATGAATTCTGTGGCATTTCCAGCATTTTTGAGGAGTGCCGTATTGTTGCTCTGTTGTGTCCCATTTATTATGTGTGTGCTGCTTGTACTCAATCTGTTTGGCACATTTTAAAAGGCCACACCATGCAATGGGATGCTGCTCAGGAGGAGGCCATGTGTGCTCCGTTAACATAACCAGTGCATTGCTTCTGGAGATGTGTTTGGTATATCACCATGAGCCATGGTTTTGCAATACCAGTGCCATCCAGGACTTCACAGCTTTACGGTTGCCTTTGTACCTGCTTTGCAGCCTACCCACTAGCCTAGTCCTGGCCCTCCAGCTCTAACCTACACCTTGCTCCTGCCCTGCAGTCCCTGCTATGCCATTCCTCCAGCTCTGCCAAATCCCTTTTCTCTCCATTGCTATAATTTTGTTCAATTGCAAATTCTTAATCTTTACTAAATTAAAGCATTGCATTCACCCTGTCTTTTATGCCATCTTCCACGAGAAATACCTGTCTGACACTGAACAAAAAATACCCATGTCAAGTGTCTCCTTAGAAGCAGAAAGTCAGTAGCAATAAGGTGGGAGTCAGTGAAGAGCCACATTCTACATTGTATGTTTCCATTCTAGGTTACCATGAGCATTCATTTAGTCAGTGACATCTTGTCTTCCGTGGGAAGCAGTGGGTACCCAGCTCTCGTTAAATGTTGAAATGAGGAGAAGCTGGGAGCCCTGATCTCTCTCAGAGAAAAGTTCAGAGTGCAGCAGGCAAAGTTTGCTGCTCATTGTGTTTGACAGCCTGCCAGCAGGCTGCCCCTGCTGCCTCCCACCAGGAAAGGGCTTTCTTGCTCACCCACCTCTCACTTTTCCTTCCCACACCTGATGCTACTATGAGATGCCATGAAAGTAGAGACTCTTCTTCATCCTTACAAAGTTCCTATATCTAAACCAGTACAATCCTGATGCAGTGAGTAATGCTACTGAATTAAAAGCCATCAGTTTTCCAGAACCCCACCCAGCCATCCATCTAACATATCAGTGGTATTCCTTTCTTCATAAAACCAGACATTTTCAGGGTTCCCAATCCAGAAAAGACCTGTGGGCTCAAGGATCCCACCAGAATCACCTGACCTCTTCAGGAACCTCCATGGGTCCCTGTGAGCCCTAGTCCTGTGCTTAAGGAAAATACAGCGCTCAACGAAAATATGGTGCCCTGTCTGCTCTTTCCCTCTTGCATTTGGGATAGAATTCATCTGGATTGACTAAATCTTCAGACAGTACTTCCAACTGCATGTAGGGTTTTCAGTCCATTTTCTTCTCATGCAGGTTCTGCATGAGAACTGCAAGTCCCAATCAGACCATGCCATGCCTCAAATCAGAGCTGGAGTCAGGCTTAGCTGCTTCAAGCCACCAGCACTGGACTGGGGGGTCAGAAGCAGACCTGGGGTCTCACCAGAGGAGCAGGGTCTGTTGGGCATAGCCCATGGCAGTGCCAGGCTTGCAGGAGAGGGGAAGATACAGAGGCTTTCCCCTACATGGAGGTCTGGTTGGTGGTGACGTTGGAGCATCCTGAGCCACGCAGCAGTGCAGGAAGGCCTTGCTATTATTCTCATGTGACAAAAAGAGCCCAGATGTGCCAAGACTCAGGCTCTTCAGGATGCAGATTGCTCCACAGATCTGAGCTGATCAGTGGCGCTCCTTGCCTCCTGCCTTTCTCCCCATCCTGCTGTACATGTGTTTCAAACGGCAATTACACTTGTATTTTACAAAATACACTGCTCAAAAGAGGAAAGGAAGCCACGGTGCTCCCTGCCCCCACTCCTCCAGGCCTCCATTAAGTCTGTTTGCCTGTGATTTCTTCCAACTGACAGAGCCAGTCTGTTAGCAGTTAAGTTAAACAGAGCTTGTCCTGTAATAACCCCGTTCAGGCTGCTAATTGGTACCAGTACCTACTCCCTGCCTCCTCCTCTCTGCTGGCAGAGCTTAGTCTGCTGTGCTCCTGCCAGGTCAGTGGGAGAAGCAATGTCACCTGCTGGCCTTTGCTCTGGGACAGGGCCTCTCCTGTCAAGGCACAGGTAGCAGCAGCAGGGGGGGGTGAGCAAGAATGGGAAGGGCTTTGCCAGAGAAAGAAATGACCACGTCCTTAAATGTGCTCTGTTCGTCACTGCTGGAATTGAAGACAGCAGTTGCTCTGCCTGATCTGGCCACAAAGTTGTCCTAATCATCTCCTTATGACATCTCAGTGCATTGCTGTTGAAAAAATGATGACATCCCAGCATTGCCACAGGAATATAAGGCTTCACAGCAGGGAAGACAGGCAAGGTACTGCTCAAGCTGGATGCCGCTATGCAGTGCTGGTCCCATGAGGTGCCCAGCTTCTCTGGAGATGTAGCTATTGCTACTACCAAAATGCCTCAGGATTATCGAATAACAGTCAGCCCTCATAGACCACCATGCACTAGGAACAATTCAAGTTAAGGAATAGGTGAAAATAAAGATCCCGGGAAGGAATGCACTTGCAGTGCTGCCCAGTCCATTAGAGAACCCAGATGGCTGGGCAGAAGTCAAGGTTTGTTTTTTGGTGCTCATAGTACTTGGGTTCAAATCCTCTGGATGACCTGTGGGACTATGATATTATTTCATTTCTAGGAGAAACTGTGTTTTACTGGTCAAGATACTTCTAGGCATCGCATTTTGGGGTTCCCTGCACAAAATAGGCAGAATTATTTTTGCAATAATTGCCTCTCAGAGAATATGCTTGTCTGCTCAGCGATAAGCAACACCTATATGTGAGGAGCCACCCCCGCTAACACACACCGAATTTCAAATGTTTGCTGCCAAGTCACAGGGAAAGAGATGACTGGATTTTTTTCATCAATTAAATCAGCAAACAAATGTAACAAATAACTTCATAGTGAGTGCAGTTGGAGAAAAAGAATGAGAAGGCTGAATCTGACAGGCCACTCATTGTGAAATATATGTGCCACTCCTATTATTATTATTAGTTATTTGTTGAATGTTTCCAAAGTGGTTAACTCATTAATCCTCAGAGGGTGTGTGGGAGGTAAGACAGTTGTTACCCATTAAGTAAAAGCCCTGGTTGTCAATGGTGCCAAGTGTTTTGGCTGCAGGGAGGCTGTTGGAAGGCAGGCCTTTGCTGGGGCAGCACAAGATCTTAGTTCTTCTCATTTTGCCAGTATCCAGGGTCAAACTAGTCTACCTGTTGCCCAGAGAGGCCTCCTTGCAGCATGTGCAGTGCTTCCAGGCACTGAAGGAGTGATCTGAGCCTGCATCCTTCTCTGAAGGCCTTTGATGTGATCCTGAGGAATGGTCTCAGGCCCCAGACACACACAGGAGTGTCTGTCAGGCCAGTAACTCCTGGGAATGACAGGAGCACAGGGTCTTTATCCTGAATGTTGCCACGTCTTTGTGTTAGCTCCCCATGGAAGCAACTGGAAGAGCATCCTCATGCACAGCAGCCCTGCACTGAGGGGAACCTACACACCCCTTGGCCCTGCAGAGCAGAGAAGGAAAGCAGCATGCCTTTCCCCACCAGCATTATTCAAAGATCAGGCTCCAAGATCCCACCCTGAACATATTCTTGGGAGGAAAAAGAAATTTCTCTGTTCACTGACCAAGTGCCAAGAAGTGTGTTTATGCATCCTCTTCTTCAAGAACAGTGTTTGATTCTGCTCACCAAGTCTCCCTCATCCCCATCAGGCAGGGCTCCAAGCTGCCCTGGCTCCCAGCTCCTCCAACCTGGAGCTATCCATGGTTTGTGCAACACACCCAGCTCTCATGGTTTTGCTCATTGCAAACATTTGACTTTGTGCACGATTCCTGCTTTGGCACTATAGTGTCCAAATCCTCCTATAAGCATCACAGAATTGTTCAGCTCAGAACAAGTAGCCCCAGCTTTCTCACATGTTAGGAATGACTGACACCATAAATATGGAGAAGGTAAATTGTTTGTTGCAATTACTTAACTGAGATCTTAATTTACAGAATTTTAGGAATCTCTGCTCAGGAGAGAAAGCTCAGAAATGGGAGATGCACTCTGGAGCTCCAGGTAGTGGTAGAGAAACTTGATGAATTTAGGAGCTGGCAAAGCCCTGCTGGTGTGAGAAACTGTTCAGGAGAGTCCCAGCAGCATCTCCACGCAGAAGTGGTCTCACACAGCCTCTGTGGCTGGACCAGAGAGAAGCCAGAAGCCTGTACTGGCTATGAAGCCCAAAGCTCTGGGATCTGAGGAGCAGAAGCTATACAACCAGCATTTTCCATGTCTCTGAGCTAGTGGAGTAGTTTTAGGCAACCTTGATATGAAAGAGCAGTGAGAACTTGCAAGCCAAATGGTTCTCATTAGTGGCTCATTTTCTTGGTGTGAGGGATAAAAGCCCAGAAAGAGCTAAAGCATCTCCCAGAATCTGGGTGGAGGGGAAGGGAATAACTACAGAGGATCACCCTTTCCCCAGGCAGTGACTCTAGAGCTTGGCATGACCCTGCAGCAGGGAAAGAAGGAACTGCAAGCCCACTGTTGAGCTTGGCAATAAGTCTAAGAACATACTCCCAACCTAAAAAAGGACCTTAGAGTTTGGGTAGAGACAGACCTGGCAGACTGAGAAGGGCTGGGGAAGTGGACTGCTCCAGTGACCTGTAGATGCAATAGGTTGGATGAACTGCAGAGTGAGAGAGTAAACATGGACTGGAGGCAGGGGTATTTGAAACCAGAGCAAATAAGTACGGTAGAGTATCTCTGTTGAGCAAACTGCTGACAGCTGGGGAGAAGAGGCTCCAAGACCAGAAGACCACGTGTCTCTATGGAGTGATCCCTGTGCTGCTGTCTCAGATTGAGTACCTGGCAGCACATCTCCCAGCCTTCAGGAGCTAAAGAGGGAGAGATCTGGGCGACCAGGGCAAGAATGTACTGGTTGTGCTTTGAAAAGCCACATGAGCATGGTGTTTCTGGAGTCTCCTGGTTTTCTGAAAATTCCTCACAGAAGCTGATATGCTTAGACTTAGAGCTGAAATAGCAGCAGCTGATGTCCCAGTGCTGTTTCCAGATCTCTTCCTTTAGTTATCTGGCTCATACTCGAATATAACCATTGGGAAGAATATATATATATAGAATGATGCTTTCACCCATTTTCTGGTATTTTAAGAACCATCAGCCTGCCATCAAGTCAATGGAGCACTACTGCAGGTCTCAGATTAGTACTGTAAACTGGCAGTAGTCTGATCTTTCAGTATTGAAGAGCCAGCACTAAAAAAAGGCTCTGGAGAATGGTCCCAGGGCTGAGGAACAAGCTGATGAAGGATTGTTCCTCCCAAGAGCCAAATGGTGATATAGCAAATCTTCACTGCACCCCTTTTCCCATATGTTTGGATCAACTGCAAAACAACTGGTCATGCTGACCTTCCAAATGATAGTGACAGTCCTCTGAAATATCTAAGAAGTGACGTGGTGCCCTTGCATCCAGCTATTTGCATGCTTAGGGTAGATCCACTGCTTTGGGACCCATTCACTTGAAGACTTTACTGGGAGGGTTTATTCGCTCTTTTGAATGCTTGGAGTTTTTGGAAAGCAAGGTGCAGCCTACAGAAAAGAGGTCTAGTCCTGCCAACCACATCAGGTCAGCCCTGTTTGAGTCTTGCTCACAGCTGTGAGTCATGACGGACTGTAAATCTGAGGGCTGGAATGAGAAAACAGCTGGGTGGCCACCAGAGATGCTGAGGGGAGCCGTTAAGGGCACTACCTGGCTTTTGATCAGTCCTAGGAACCTGCAACATTAGCAGGTGCTAATCCACTCTTCTAGGAATTCCCGGCAATCAGCTTCCTTCAACAGCTGAAGGAGGAAAAAAGCTACTTGATCACAAACCTGAAGGAGCTGGTGTTGAAACATAGCTTTAGCTTTTTTTCTGAATTGCTTTAAAGAGAGGAAGGTAGGAGAGGGAAATATAAATACACACCGAATATTCACTCTACACAATAAAAATTCTCCATTAACTCATGGCCCATTTTCAAACAGATTATTTGACTTCGGGGTTTCTGCTTTCTTAAGTTTGAGATTTCACATGATTTGGAGAAGAGATTTTAGTCTCTTGAGGTCACACAGGCAACCATCACAATAGTCATGTGGTTTCACCACACGTCTGTGACTTCTTCTGCTGGAAGCTCCAGCGGGGCGTGTTAGATAGGTTCACATTTGTGTGCAACCTTCCCGTAAAGAGGGGATGGAGTACTGCTCCTTTTATACAGATGAGGAACCTGAGAGCCTCAGGTCATGTTGCAAAGCTGTGGCTGGGAACTGGATTCAGATCCAAGGATCCCAAATGCCTTAGCTGTAAGTCTCATTGTGAAATCCTTTGTTTGAGCTGTCTTTTCAGTTGTATGGTGCTTTTTCTGCATTTGATGGACCACCCTAGAGTACATGTTCTCTCCTCAACCCAAAAGTGGATCTATAATTTAATTACTGCCAGGGCATGAACTCTGTTCACTTGCTGGGATCACAAAACTTCCTCAGAAATGCTCATCAGCTGCTGAGAAAATTATGCCCAGCTAAAATTTAATTCACAGTTGGAAAAAAAAAATCCTCTGAAGATTGACCATTTGTATCACAGCTGTCTTAAGGGTGAGAAAGACTAGAGACTTGCCGTGCTCTGTGCTTGGAACAGGAGTCAGTCCCAGACTCAGTGATTTATTGCTCAGGCAGGGTCCCACTGGATGCTTGGCACTTTCTGGCCTATGTGATGTGAATGGAGCCACAAGCAAGGTGGCTTTCCCAACATCATGCTTCAAATCTAGCTGACTCAAGTGCAAAACTGAAAACTCCGGAGGTCCATTCCAGCTCCTGAGCTGTGGGATCATTCTGATTTTTCTATGCTTTTAAATTGGAGCAGGTGTGCAGCATAAGCTAAAAGTGTCCAAGGGAAACCTCTCATTCACAGGTAGCCACAATCATGTTCTGTAGGTCCAGACACCAGTGTCACAAAAACATGCAGAAATGTTTTCTACCAGCAGGGTATATGTTGCTGTCCTTGATCCTAAACACACAGGCTGACTTTTAATTAGCAACATACGTCCCAGAAGACTGGCAAGATGTGTCTGAATTTACCTGTATCTTAATTGCAGCAGGAAGTTGCCTTCTGGGGCTGATCAGCTCTGAGACTCTTGGCACATCTCATGTTAATGGAGCGAAGCTGCAGCTGGCAGCTCCTTCCAGGCACTCACTGGGCTCTTACCTACTGGCCTGAGCAGCATATGCTGCAGGTGACACCTCACTGGCGTACCAAACTGGTCAGGCATTCCCATACGGGAGAATGGGATGCTGCACTGAGCCACCTCAATGCTGGCAAGTAGAGGTGTTGGGGAAGGGGTACAGTGGGAAAGAGTAATGGAAAGGATGGGAGGTTTATATGAATATCATCCATAGAGTGAGGCTCAAGATTGGATTTGTCATCGGGAAATCCCACTTTGTTATTTCAAATTATCTTGATTCCAGTTCTGCGTGGGTGGAGATGTATGTAAATGTGAATGTGTGTATGTGCACACACAAAGCACAGCCAGCCAGCCACCTCTACAACCATCTGGCTTCCCCCAAACTTGATCCTGGCTCCGCTATGCCAGGGACTGATGTGACCCCACTGATAAGCAGGCACAATTTGTCAGAACACAGCCCATTTTGCCATCCTTCATGCTAGCTGGGAATGCAAAATGTGAAACTGCAGGGCCAGGGAATAGAACACATCCCTTCCCCACCTGACCTCTTATTCCAGGAGGGAAAATTGGCTCTGCCAAAGCCCTGACTCACACCAGCCCCACTCTATCTTCAGACTTGCTGTGTTCTTCTTCCTGTCTAATTTCCCTATGAGGGAGTGTGACAGGCTCACTTCCTCTCACAAAGCAGATGTGAGATTTGGGACTGCAGTTCCTGGAGAGCTGGGCTTTGTTGTCCTGTACCAAAGCCCAGCTCTGTGGTGGCCTTGATGTTGCAGCACACAGTGAGTTCAAAATGGCAGGGAGGTACGGACGAAGAGCACATCTTCCTTTTTACACGGGTGGCCTGAACCTGCTGACAGCTTTAATTTAGGAAGCTGACAGTGGCTCCCTACACACTGTGTCTGCCCATTGAATTGACTGAGCTATGAACATACCCCCTTCACTTTGCATTCCCACATAGCCTATTTGGGGTCAGAGTGCCTCTGCTACCATGGGAATCATGCATCCCCAATCTGCCCCTCTCCACTTGCCCTTTTCTGCTCCTGATCCACCTAGAAAGCATCACAGAAAAGCTTCTGGCGTCTGGGAGCCTGGCAGCAGCCAGACGACAGCATCCCTGCCTGCAGGAGCCTCAAAGGCAGAGGGTGATGTTCAGATGCCTCCATGGACTCCATGCCCCAGGCAGGAGGGACCAAGCAGGTCTGCAACTCTCCAGACAGTCCTTAGTACATGCATGCAGCCCTACTCTCCTTTGTCTAGCCTGGTTCCTTAGAAACAAGTGTGCACAGGGGCAGAATAAGGTCCATGTACGGGACAGGCTGAACTGGAACAGGCACTGAGGCCAAGACAGCCTTCTCAGTCATTGCTTTTCTTTATCTAGTATCTACTCCTGGAAGGCAGCTTAATCCCAGGACTTGCCTTTCTTCTCGCATTAAATGCCATTACTCAGACTCTACACATTTTGGTGGTAACATACTAAACAAGATGAAGGACCAGGGAGTGTATAATTATGATACCAATACATGTCACAGCTTACACAGCAGATAACTGGTGTTTTTCAAAAAGTCACTGGTAAATGCCTCCCAGAGGAGATCTCTCCCTACAGGAGCAGCATTTCACACCACCAGCCACTATAATGAGGGCAAAAGTACTCATCCTTACTCCCAGGGGTCTTACCACGAGGTGTAGGCAACAGACTTTGCTTTCCTGTGGCAGCCCTCAAGCACAGGAATTTGCCTCGCTCGGGGCAGTTGGATATGCCTCATGCTTCCTCAGTTTGTTTTGACCGTCTTCTACGGCCAGACCATATTTAAAGAAAAGAAACAAGTTAATTCTGCCAAACCAAAGGGTTTGACATTTGATTGCAAGACATGTGAAGAGAGATAAAATGCTTTTCTTCTCAGCCATGGCCAGCTAGGGTTTGGTTGAGACACTTCCCATCATGGCAGTGCAGTCTTTCAGGGCACACTGCTTTCTTAAGGCATCTTTTTGTTTTGGTCACTGTGGTTTTTGGGGTGGGTTTCAGATTTCCTTGTCAGATTTGGGAGCTGTGTGTCTGTCCTCAAAACTGCCAAGCCTGTCTCACAGGCCCCTTCCCTGCACACCTAAGTTAGGAGTCATTGTTTTACCTGTTTTTGTTTTCTATTGCTCAGGGGCTGAGAGAACGCCAGAGAAATAGGGCAGAGCTTGATGGAGAATGAATTTCTCTGGAGGAAAGAGAGAACCACAGACGCCTGCCCTTCTATTCCTGTTTACCTTTGCTTTCAGGAGGTCAATTGAATTGTGGGCATAAACTTACATTGCGGTTTGCAAACTGATACTCACCAGAAGGTGTTCTGGCGTCACAGAGCATTTTGTGTTTTGGTTTCTTCTTTCCCAGCTCTTTTATGGCTTGGTAATAACTTGCAACACATGTATTACAGAAACATTATTTACACAACATTTTTGCAGCATCACAATTAAATTTAGTTGGCAAAATTCCTGTGAAGATGTTCCTCACATGGAAACAACCAACAACCCATTTCAAACTTGGACTTCCCCAATTCTTTCTGTGTGGTACAGCTGCAGGATTTCTTCAGAAGCACTGATTGAAAGTTTCATGGTCTTCAATTCTGTATATGTTGAGAAAGGGGTGAGTGGGGAATGTTTCATGCAGCAAACACTTACTTGGCCTCTCTACCCACTCAGTTATGGTCCCCCCTACCATGCAGGACATGGTCACCCTCATTGCTGCATGACATTGTGGAGAACAACTATCTTGGTGGTTCCAACAGCACAACAGACAATGACAAGACTCTCATGGTCCAATACAATGATCTAACCAGAGCTCCATCTCTGGACATGTCTGCGGTGCAAGCCATCAGATACTAAGAGGTAGCAGAAGGGAAAATATCCCTATGTCAAGGCCCAGTTTTTATGATTTAGTTGCTGTCAAAGCCAAGAGAATGAACTAGATCAACTTTGATCTGACCCAGTACAGCACTTAGTTTAAATTTATACTGGCTGGGAGTCAAGCCTGGTTTCTATCAGAGAGTGTTGTGCAATTCTTGCTCTCATTCCCAGTGCTGTCCCCCCCATCCCACAGAGGTTAGTGAGTTTGTATCTCAAGCTAAAGAGAGAGTACTTTCTGACTGCAGTCACATTTGTACCATCAGGTCTTGCCCAATTCTGCTTCTGAGATCTTATTCAGAGAACCACTTACACTTACTTCCAAGAAAGAAAGTGCTTAAATCCAGCTGACTTTAACAGATGTCTTGGAATGAGGCTCTACCAGCTCTCTATCCATGGAGTGTGATGACTTTCCCCTCATTTTATCATCCATTTTCTGGACACTGGGCTCTAAAAGAGCCCCTTTTATGTTCTCTCATCCCACAGGTACAGTCCAGACACAGAACCCAAGAGCTGATATCTTAGGCCCACAAGTCAGGGGGAGCTTTTCTCTGCTAGACTGGCTTAGAAAGAAGGGTCAGTGAACTCATGAAGAGCTTTCCAGCAAGAATTAGTGGGATATATGGTGTTTTTCAAATCCCCTTAGTAAAGCCCTGACGTTCAAAGGTGGACCTACCAGGGGGGGACTGTCTGGAGTTTTTGGGGTTTCTCTCCCCTCATTATCCAGACTCTGCTGAAAACCGGTAGTCACATTTGTTGGTAAATTTGTATTGTTAGCATCTTGAGATCCCTTGCATTATACAATGCTCCCGAATTTCCCTCATCCCAGAGCTTGACATGCTTGCACCCAAACACAATAATACTCATCCTTCATTCCACTTTCCTCCCTGGCTAGTCCTCCTCACTGGTCAATGTCCCTTCTTCACTGCCATGTGCTGGTTGCTTCAATGATTTAGAAAGGAAGATGTACAATAATACAAGAAGGATGTGTAATGAGGTAAGGAAGATATATAACAAGATTAAAGTGATGCAAATGTCTGCTGGATAAGAAAGGGAGACACCCCTCAGTGGCTCAGTGAAAAGGGATCCCCATTGCAAGAAAAAGTCACAGTGATGAAAACAAATAAAGGTGTCCTGGAGCCCTTCTCTGACTCCTGGGCTTTACAGGGCTCTGAGTGATGTGTGCAATGCTTGGGGAGGAGACTGGCACTGCAGGTATGATGTAAAAGGGCCTTGGAAAGCATACTGCTGAGGTCCCAACACCTTTGTATCAGCTGGTATGCAGCCCCTGCCACAGGTCTGCTCACCCATCCCTGTGGGATATAGCGCAAGGATAATGGCTATGGACTAACTCTTGTCTGGCAAGACCCTAAAAGTTCCAGGATGAACATTGTCTCAGGAAAGAGAAGAGAAAGGGAGTCACCAACACAAGCATGCCAATGGTCTTGCAGAGGAGAGTTGGGAACACCTGCCTTTTCTTCATAAGCACAAAAGTAATGGAGAAGAAAAAGTTAAAGTGTGGGGAATTCCAGTGGAATAACACATATTTGAACACCAGCCGATAAACTCAGCAGTACTCAGAAGGGGCCTGGGTAGTTAGAAGGCACAGGACCATTGCAAATAGAAGTACGTTATGCAATTTTTCTTCTCATTTTTGTTGCTGACTTCTGAAAGTCAGCCTGGGGAGTTATGTGAGTTTCCCTCTCAGGGAACAGGGAGAGTACTGTCTGACTAAAGTTATCTCTGTGCCATCAGACCAACTTCTACAATTTTGAAGGCAGTCAGCAAGGCTCAGGAACATTGCAAATAATGACCATTTGTGTCAGAAGGAGTTTGAGTTATCCTGCTTCAAGATATGTTTTGGCTGGTCATTGACCAAGCTGCTTTACTGGAATGTATACCCATGACAGGGAATGAAGAGCAGAGATGTACTTGCTCCACACTTGACCCCTCCAAGCCCTGACATCTTTCCTAGGAACACTGTTGGACATGGGATGGAAAGAGGGATTCTTCCCCCATACACATCCCACGTGCACATTTACAGTGCTCCCCTTTCTTTTTCTTTTCTGGTGCTGCAAGAACAGTTTCAGGCTTTGGCTAGTACATTCCCCATGACCTTCCAAGCTTTAATGTCTGCAGCACCTGAAGAGAAACCTGGAGCATCCTGCATTTGATTGCCTGATTCCATCAGCTACAAGCCTGGGGATGACCTGGCTGTCATGGTGACAGTCTGAAATACCACCTGGACTTTCAGGATGTAGGAAAAGGGTTAGGTAGTGGCAAAGTGATTTGAAAGAGAGGCAGATGACTGCCAGCTCCAGAATTGCTACGGGCTTTGTCTTGAGCCAGCTTGATGGAGTCAGCAGCTCTCAGAACTGCTCAGGATCGTCATACCCCACCTGTCTGGGGACTCCAGTAGTGTTGAAAGCAGGCACTTTGCTTTTTTAATCAACTGCTTTTTTCTTGTGGCTCTCTCTTTGCTGTAGCTATAGCCTGTCTACTCATTAGCAGCTCCAGGCTGATACACAAGCAGAGGGAAGACTGCTCACCACTCATCAAATACTGAGCTTATTTGCATGTTTTCTGTTTTTATGCAATTTTTAAAATGCAAACAGATGTCATGAGATTTTTCTCTCATTACCTTCGTATGGTTTTCATCCCCATTAAACTTTCAAAGAAAAACTATGTGCAACCAAGTTCTCAGTCTAGCAACCCTAAGAAGTCCCAAGCGACAGAACAGCCCAAAACCAAGTAGCTTGGTTACGCAAAAAGCCTTAATACTCCAGGATTGAAGTGTTGTACAAATTAGAGTCTTAACAGCTCAGACTGATCCAAGATACAGAAAACTGTGTTCCTTTTCTTTCATTCACTCTTCTTCTTTCATTCACAGCTCAGACCATCTTTGAAATTCCCTCCTCTGTCTTCTAGTGATCTACTTGCCTTCAGTGCACATTGTGTCAGCCCCAAACATTGCCTCTTCAGATGAGTCCTTGGGGTTGGAAAGTACTCTTGTTAGTGTGGTACAGGCACATGGACTGGGACGGGTGGGCTCCTCCTGAGGCATCAGAGGCCATGGTGAGTCTGACTGTCCAGGCACCATGTCCAGCCTTTGCTGTCTGCTAGACAGCCCAGTAGAGGATTTGAAGTGGACTGGAGGGTATCGTAATAGTAAGTAGGGGAGGCACAGGAAGGCAGTTACAGCACTGCAATCCAGCCATTGAAAGCTAGGCTTTCTTAACTCTGCTGCTCCCCATAGACTTAACTTTGCTTACCCGAGTTTATGCCTCAGAGCAGCAGCTGCAGCTTTACAGGAGACCATACCAGTGTTCCTCTTCCAACAAAAATACATGCTGCTGCTTTGAAGTTAGAATTGAACAAATCTTCCTTTAAGCTGCTTTATATTGCATCTAGTCCAAGCATCAGCAGGAAATTCATCTGCATTGCTGTGCGCTACTGTGCCAGCAACCAGGAACCACGGCAGCATCCAAAGGTGAGGCCTGATCTCTCAGCTCACGTCATCAACTTTCACAACACCGTCAAATGGTACTGTGCCACAATATAGAAGGAGGCAAAATAGACAGATCTCTTCACTGTTCTGCCCAGGTGACAGGCACTATTCATACAACATTTCTATCTATGGTTTTTGACTGAGCCGCACAAAGCCTCCTACAAACAAAGGGAATGAGACAGATTCTGCTACAAAGAACTCAGCATATAAAGAGACAAAAGAGTGATGGGATCAGAGAGGAAACAAAAAAAAAAAAATTTTTTTTTTCCCCAAGATCACAGAACAGGTCAGCAGCATTAGGTAACACAATGCTGAACTAAATACCCAAGTGCAGGTGTTTCCTGTAGGACTCCTCCTATAGATAATCTAGTCTATTGAGCAGGTTTGGTTATAGAAATATTTAGGGAGATGTTCACTGCTTTGATTTGGGTTCACAGGCATATCAAACATGTTGCAGCTGTGTAAAGTTGGAAGTGAAATAAGCAACTGACAGAGTAGAATGGGGCAATCTGTCAAACTCATAAAACCCTTTTTTTTTCGTTCCCATTTCTAGGAATAAAAGAAATATTTGTGAAATCACATAAACTGCTAAACATTCTCGCATCGTTAGGCTGTTAACTCCCTTCTGTACCAGATGGAGGA
Organism: Manacus vitellinus; assembly: GCF_001715985.3. NCBI lineage: Eukaryota > Metazoa > Chordata > Aves > Passeriformes > Pipridae > Manacus > Manacus vitellinus. The sequence continues at coordinate 18,945,040 of NW_021940864.1, read as the reverse complement.
AGGGCCATAGGACGTTTTTCCAAACTGATTTTTTATAAGACTCTTTAAGACCCCTGTAAATCTTGTCAGAAAAGGTATTTGGCATTAAAAAAATTGCTTAGGTGAGGAAGCTGGAATGTGGGGTGGTGTCTTACAGAAAGACCCTGCCCTTCTGGAGCATTCAGTCCATGTGCTACTACATCTGCCAAGGCAATTCTGAAGAAATAGCCCCATTACCTAGTTTCCAAAGAAAATGTTAATTAAAAAAAAAAAAAAATCATTTTCTTCAATTTTTCATGCCACTAAAATATTGATCTGGATCCATTGCATGGATTTTGCTCTGGTTATTTGCAGAGCTGTTTCACATCAGGATCACTATTTCATCAATAGAAATATAAATCAGAGCTGAGACAGTAGGAAAGGTGAGACAGCTAAGAAGCTAAGATGGCAGGAATCTATTGTTTCAAGCCATTTTCTCAGAAAGCTTTTTCTATTTCTTTTCCCCAACATCTCATAAGTTGCTTTTTCCATTCCTGTTTTTTTCTCACAAAACATAATTAACTTAATCAGATTTTTTTAAAGGAAGGAGCCCAGAGATAGGCTGCAGCCCCTCCCAAGTGCCTTTCTGTCTGGAAGGAATCTGAGTCCCAGATATTGAATGTTGCAGTCTGGCACAGTGAATGTCACACAAATATCAGTTGTACTACAAGTGAAATGCTTTGGTGAATCACTGGACAGTGCCTGAGGCTGCTAACAGTTCTGTCACATACTATTGTTACATTAGCAGCCTTCTTGAAAAAAAAAACAGCCTGAAACTTGTCCAATGTAAAAATACGCAATAAATCCTAAGATTAACAAAACACACCCTAAACTTCCTTTAAGATCAGCTACATTCTTTTTTATAAATATTTATAGCAACAACTGGCCTTTTAGAGGGTTCAGAATTTGTATTCTGGGTGGACAACTATCTAAAAAATGGGCTTTCTCTGTCTACAATTTATACCCAATTCACTTACCTGCCTAGGTTTTTTCTGGGACCAAAGGCATGCCCCATCAGATAGCACCATTTTTATCATTTCACTGCAAGGCTCTCCCCACTTTCCAGATATGGAGATTCCTGAGGAGGACAGAGGATCTTTCCAATCATACAGGGGATCATTTCAGGCTGTGGATGTGTGTGTCCTGTTGAGCAGTGGGATTGCAATACCATCTCCTCTAAAATGAGAAAATATCCACTCATGCAACAACCAAGTAGGCTACACTCCCTAAACAAAGGGGTGCAAAATACATGTGTTAAAAAATCCAGAACAAGTGTTTATCATGCGCTTCTCAAGAAAGAGAAGCAGGTGTCAGGTTTAGAGCTTGCTGCCTAAATAATCCAATATGAAAGAAACTGCCCTTCTCAGGAAAACAGTGGCAGTTTGGGTAAGAAATTTTTTAATTTTAAGGCCAATGAGGGCTGCATAGTTCATAACACAGACCAAAACACCTCCCCACAAAGCAGGGGCTCAGTTATAGCCATACTTTACAGAACCTTGTGCTGTGTTGGTAGGTAAAATGAATTTAAATAAGGGAGAAGCACATGGTTGGTGTCCACTTGAGGCTATAATGCAGTGCTTAAACTTACACATAAGTAAGGAAACACAAGCCTACTGAAGAAAAATGTGAAGCTGACACAGCAAGACGGCTGCAGTCATGGCTTATGTAGCAGCAGTATGGAGAGAGTGCAAAAGAGTGGAAGATAAAGTGAGGTTCAGTGGCATGTGGGTGTCTTTTGATACATGGCTTGTTCCATTCATTTATTCCATGTTGGCTGGTGTCACATATCCCAAAGGTTTCAGGGCTCTTCTCTCCCATAGGTTTTCGGAGTAGTTTCAGCTGCAGAGTCGCTGTCTACCTTCACCAGGCAGCCGCAGCCGCCAGCCTGCAATCAACTGCAGCACCTGTGTCCCAGCCAAACTTCTCCATAACCATGGCCAGAAAGCCTCTTCATTAAATGGCTTTCCCTTTATACTGACACAATGCCCATTTTCCCATGTCTCTCAAGCCTTCCAGCCAGGGCCCAATTTGCCACAGCTTTATATGTGCACCACCTCTTTTCTCATCTCACCATTTCTCCAACCTCCATCACAGCACAAGCCTCCCCAGCTGGCCTGTGTCCTCCCAAACACCTCAAGGTAGCAGCACCCTGGCCACAGACAACATTTTTAATTCAATTTTTTTGTTTATTTTATTAAAATACTAACAGTAAATACATTAATTAGTAAAATAGAGCAAGTAGAAAGCACAAGGTGGGATGGAGAGATTTGCCCAGCTATAAATAGCAGATAGAATAAACAGGCAACTGTGAATCATGGGCTGGGAGGCTGGGCTTCACATAAAGGCAGCACCTGCTGCTGGGAGATTTCCACCAGTTTATTTGTTTGCTTTTAAAACAAAAACAAAACAAATGATGGACTCCAGACTGACAGGAATATTTTCTGGGAAAATATTAATACTTGGTGATCATTGGCAGATATTTTTTCTACCTCCTGTGCAGTATTTGACCCACTCTGCATGCCAGAGGCAAGGTAGGGCTTTTGGCACAGACTGCCCTTACCGCAAACTCTTGGGATGTGCTGGCAGCCTGGGCAGCTGCCTGCAGATTAGCAGGATGGGTCATGGCACATTAACTGTGGGAGGCTTAGGACATTACGCAGAAATGGAGATTTTGGGATAGGCAGCATGGTTAGATGGGGGAGTGTATGGTGGGCCCTACCCTGGGGGATGCACAGCCTGAATGAAGAAAAGGCAAGAATTCTTAGCCTTACTAATGCTCCACAACCAAATTTCAGCCATCACTGCAGTTGAGCTTGGTAACTTGTTTTTGTCTCTCAGAAAATCATCCCGATTGGACACAAAGCCATTAAGAGATGGTGAGCCCCAGACACATTCTGTTTCAATGTGTGCCAGCACCCCCTGCGTGATGTGCCTCATTCCTTATTTACATTTGCCCGGCTTTAAATTGCAATCCCTGCTGCTTGTTATGTCTCTCTCTCCTAGATTAAAGAGCACTAAAATGTCACCCTTTCAGTGTTATCATCTGCCCTCTGCTATTATTGCCTCACAGTAAATAAAAGGGACTTCCCAGTCATTATTTTATACCCCACAATCACAGTGCTTTTTCAGATCAATTAGTTTTCACCCTTCTTATCTGCATTCAAGCCTCACCTCCCTTTCAGGGTTTCCATTGCCTGTTCAGGGACCTTTCCTATGTCTCCTCTGACCTATGAGAAAGGAGAAGAGCTGACTCAAAAGGAGAGCTTGGTGTGAGGACATCCGATCTTCTGACAGACCAGACGAGCTGATGTTGAACATGGCCAATGCCTTTGTGCATGTCTGAGCTTCTTACTGCGCATCCTGGGAAGATAACATGATTACTTACTTGCCTGTAAAGTTACATCCCCTTTGGCATGATGAGCTTATCCAAGACACATCAGTGTGCGTGACTTGGTATTTATCTATAAGGACTTTCCTTTTCTACCTTGTGCCAAATTACCTTTCTGTAGGATACTCTTAACTGAAACCCTTTTATTTTATACACTCTCTCTTTCTTCCCTGGGATACATAAAAACATCAGGGCAAAATATTTTTTTGCAAAAAACTGCAAAAACTAGCTTGACTGGGGATGATCATTGGCTTTTCTCCCTCTCTCTTCCACATCAGCACTTTTTTATTTTGGCAAGAACCCATGCAATTCCCTAATAGCTATTTGATACTATGTGAGAACCAGAAATTAATCTTAAGAATGTCAGCCCAATTTCATTGTCCAGCTTGTGAAATGTCTAAAATCTAAGCTCTCAACAATGTATAAAAGCACACTGGAAGCCACTGAAGGCCAGTTTGGACTACGTGACAGTGAAATGTCTTTTAAGTGCTGGTAGAAAACTGTGTTTAGCTTTTAAATATAGCTTTTCAACACCCTGGTATGGTTTTACAAAGTAGGAGCAGCATCACTGTTCCCCAAAATATCCTAACCACATCATGCTAGAAATGAAGCTTTACTACTTCCTTTTGTTTCCTAGCTACCAACAATTTTTTATCTTAGTAGTAGAGATAATCAGTGAAATTTGGCATTCAGACTGCAAATTCATAAACGCCTTAAAAAACCCTCATACATATATACATATCTATCTATCTATCTATATACATCTGAAACAGTTACAATTGCTCAAATAGTTCTCAGAAATGTTTCAATTACCAACCTTCATCCTGGATGCCCACTCATTCCTGTCCTGCAGTCCCTACCAGCCTAGTCCTGGACCCCCCCCCAGTTCTGCCCCTACCCCACAGGCCACTCCACCCCAGCCCCCCAGCACTGTCCTACACTCCTTTCCAACTCCAGCCCCATCTGCTATTGGAGCATTCTCTCTTCTCTCCTCTCACCCTTCCCAGCTCTACCAGTCCCTTTACATTCATCACATTAAAGAAAACATTTCATGGTCATCTCTTTTATCTCCTTCAGTGAACAGTTAATCAGAAAAAATGCTTTCATGTTGCTAAATCAGGGCCAGTGGGCAAAGCCAGGCTGACAAGAGACATTTTCCTCTGCCACTAACGTGGGCTAAATAGTATTAATTACAGAGGCTGGGCTTTGATTGCTGGAGTGTGGTGGGACTGGTGAGAGCTCTCTCCTCCCCCTCCGCTCCCTCCCACTGCAAACCCACACTGCACCTCCTCTCCTGACTGCCTTTTGCCAGCATCCTGGTCCCATGTCACACCACAACTGCAAGTGGGATCCTGTAATTCTTCATCTGGGCTGCTCAGACACCACCTCTGGTGTGTCAGGTCCCTGGCCTGCAGGACACTGACAGCCTTCAGCCTAGCTGGGTGGTGGGGGTGTCCCTGTCCTTGCTTCCCCCATGCTTGTCTGCCCAAGGCAATGTTTTTTCCAGGACAGGGAATGTTTCCTATGTGTTTCAGAGAACCTGAGGTCAATAGACATCACCCCACACAGTGTTTCTCATCCTGTGGTCTGTGGGCCACAAGTGGTCTGTCAGATGTCAAACAGACTGCAAAATGACTGCAGACAATTCCTGGGGATAGACATATCCATCCTCACGCATGCCAAAAAAAAAAGGAGCAAAGACAAGAGGCAGTTGGAGGAGAAGGCAAATTGAGGACAATGTGTTACAACTCAGTCCTCTGCAGGGAGGTCCAAAGGTGTTTATTGCTCTTTCAAAGAAATCAAGTTCAAAAAACACCAACCCAGACTAGCCCCACAGTCACAAGTGGTCCCCATCTCTGCACATCTCCTACAACATTATGAAGGATATGATGCTGTGCCCCAATCTGTGTTGGCAATAGTATCCCCCATGTCTTCCAGGTGGGGAGGTAACAACCTTCCATCACACTGGCGGCATCAGTAAATAGCTGGTTAGCAATTCTGCTGAACTGGCTTTCCGCAAATTACCAAAACAGGCTGAATCCCCAGACACATGAATCACAGCTGAAACATGACTGCTTTTTAGAAGCAGAATGCCACTAACTGCTTTCCCCATCCCTCTCCGAGCTGAGCAGGGCTTTACAGAAGTGACCACAGGAGGAATTTTCAGGGCGGTCACTGTTTCAGAGACCTTCCCTTGGGATGGGTGGCACAGCTGGAGGCCTGAGTTAATCTGTGGTTTAAGCCAATTAAGGTGACTGTCCCTGGTGACCTACAGTGACAAGCTCTGCTCCCATGCAGTAGGCAGCACAGTGGGAGTGCAGCACACCAGGCAACAGACTTACTACAAAACTCAGCTGGAGCAGCCAGGCAGTGCAACATTTTTAAATGCTTTTTCTTTGTTTTGAGTGTTTGCTGCTGTATATCAAGACCTGTTTCTCCAGCCAGCACTCTAGCATGGTTATAGCTGCCTTTCACATCCTTGGTGTGAGCCCAACTGGGTGACGTCTGCAAATTGGGGTCCCCTATTCCCATCCCATGGTACTTCAGGTCCTTCTTCCTCCTCTGTGCTGCAGCTGGTTTCCACAGGCTCATCCTACCTCCTGTATTGATGCTTTGCTCTACCCTGTGCAAACACAGAGGGAAGCAGAAGTGGTAGATCTGCTCCATTTTGCCCCACTCCACACTGTAACCTTCTATGTGCTCTTTTAAAGATCACATGGACCTGTTTTTCCCAGACAGAAACAACAGGTTGGAGCCTCCACCAGGGCAAATCAGCACAGGGTCTTGGAGGTCTGCAGCACAGTCTATCCACTTAGACACATTTGCTCTGAAGAGCAAACAATTGGAGAATTGAGAAAACAGTGGTCAGGGCCCAACAACCAAAGTCAGCTAAACCTTGATATACCAGTAACTTACAGTGATCCAGCTGCTCAAGACAGGTTACTCCAAGTTTTTTAGGAACAGGGCCGTTTAGACTATCTGGATTTCTAGGGCAAAAGACCTCACACTTGTCAATAGCTTCATTCACACCTTCAAATTAAAGTGTAGCACCGAAGAGAATGAAATACTCAAGTAAGTAACCCAACTAGGTCGTTGTCCCCGTGCTACTCCTTTTGATATTCAAATGTGTTTTAAGCTAACAGTGTTGTATTTATAGAATACAGTGTAGCAGTTACCCACAACGCCCTGGAAGAGCTGTTGAGGAGGCAGAAATAGGCATTTTGATGTCTAGGAGGGCAGTACAGAGCCTAGGGGATAAGAACATTCTCAGGCAACATGCAATAGCGAGGGAAGCTATGGCTTGACTGGCCACTGCTGAGTTTAGAGTTAAGAGCGTATTGATATGAATGACAGCTCAGAGTCCTCGTTGCAGCATAATTCAGACCACAAACAATGCAGCGGCATCTTTTCAGATTAACTTGAAATATTTAGGGCTTTCTTCATTGCCAGAAAGATGCAAAACTTCTCTTCTTCTTTTTTTCTTCCATTTACAGTGGAAATGTAGAAGATAAGAGCAGCCTGGATCAAATTAAGCCTGCGTCTCGCCCAATGTTTTCTGGCGGGCCAGTTTTCAGTTGCTTCTGAGAGAAAGGCAAGAAGCTTTGCAGCAGTGGGATAACGTGCTTGCCAAAAGAGTTTCTCCCTTAGAATTGTCTCTCTTGCTCAGAAGTTGTCTTCTGCCTTGAGGCGGAATGGTTTCTATCCAAAGCTACTTGATTTGACTTTGTTCTTTGTTTGTTTTCAGTTCTTCAGGCTGTCACTGTGATTAATAGGTCTTTGGTGCTGGAACACAATTCTGAGATGAATACTGTCTTCTGTGGTAAATTCCAGGGCTGCTGAATTACAGAATAAATCTTACCTTCATGGAGTGGGTGGCTGGTGCCTTTGGAGATAGTACAAGGTGCCAGTAGACCACCTCCCTGTCAGTCTGCAGAAGGTCATAATTCTTTGCTGAATTTCTGCATATGAGGGCCAGGCCATCCTCCAGCCTGAGCAATGATCTGGGCCTGCCTGAAGCTCTACTGAGCTCCACACTTGGGAATCTGCTGCCACATGGTGGCATACACTCTCTCTGCCTGGCCCTAGGAATCCCTCCTTGGCTTCCAAGAGGTAGCACATGTGGGAAGAGAACTTCTGAGCTCTGCATTGTAACTAGCACATCAAGTTTCCAGGGACCCATTCTGGAGCTACTAAAAGCTTTTCCAAGAGCATTGTGGAGCTACACATGTGGAGCTACACAAAAGTGTCAGGGTTGCTGGCAAAAATTCTGAAAGGATCTCAGATGCTTTGGGGTCAGCAGGTAGGATTTGTAAATGAAAGACTGTTACCAAACCTGATGACACTAGAAGTATTTTCACAAAGCAGGCCAAGGTCTGCATCCATATCCTTGAATTTCTGTTCTGCAGCAGAAGGTCAGCACCACGCAGGAAAAGAAACTACAGAGATCATTCCTGTTCCTGACAGAGACTGAAAAGCAGAAGGGTGGTTGTCACAGAAGCTGGTGGAGAGCATCACTATCTCTGGCTGTGTGCAGCACTGCCAGTTTTCCATGCTGTGTTTCACTCCTTGAGGCCACAGGTTTCTTTGTGCTAGGTCAGACAGCTATGTGCTGCTTAGAGAGGGCACACTTGCAAGGCAGCTGCTAAAACAAGGCTGACTGCTTCCTTCTGGAAGGGTAGTGGCACCTGTGAGTGGAAAATCCATGGGAAGTGCCCTGGGGCCACCTTTGCTTTGGAAGCCGTGAAGCAGCATGCTCAGAGCCTGTTGTTCCCACTGTGCTGCTGTGTACAATGCTGGAGACAGTAGCTTTAGGCAGCAGGCTTGGCTGGTTGGGAAATGCAAGGAGCCATCCAGCCAAAGAGGGAGAACAGCAGGACAACAGACCTGCCCTAAAGTTCACCTAGGTAGAACCACTTAGTTTGCAAAAGACTGTGGGGAACTGGTCCAAACCAACAATGCCCAGTCAGGAGACAGAAAGACTGATGTCTGGCATTGAAAGCATTCCTGCTCTCCTCCACATCAAGACAAAGTTGAAGTCCATCCAGCAACAGCTCCTGGATGCAGGAAAAATACCAATTCTGGAAAGATAGTGAGGTGCCATGGACCTTCTTCTCATCCCATCACAGCCCATGCCTAGTAGTAAAAGCTGCACCTCTTTCCTCTTCTGGCTTCACCCCCTCTGTGGTCCTCTGGCAGTGAGAATAATGCAGGGAGCAACACAAGATGGACATGGTGACATTGGTAGCGGTAAAGTCTGAGAAAAAAAGGATGGGGAGGTATGACCCCTAGGGAGGGAGAGGGACTGTTCAAGAACAGATTAGGAAAGGATAAAGGAAAAAGGGTACTGTGGGCAACATATTAGGAAACTCTGTGCCGTGGTGGGATCTCTGTGTTGGCAGGACACTGGTGCCCAGAGGCACTGAGTACTCAGGCTTGCAGAGCAGGATTGGAGGAACCATCTCTCCAGCAAGCCAAGTAGATGTCTTCATGACACATCACAGGGCTTCCCCTCTCCTGCCTCTGCTGTTCCTCAGCTGCCGGACCTGTAGGGGAGGAAGGAGTGGCCAAGAAAGGAGATTTTGTAAATGTAGGGACAAAATCAGTAACAAGGCTGCTGCAAGCTCAGCCATTATAATTCCATATGGTTGGTGCCCTGTGGCAGCACGTGCAGATAGTAGAAAGGCTCTGAGATCACCTTTACCCAGCTGTGGAGCATGCAGGCCCCCAGGAAGAGCCTGGGTCCATGCTATGATCTGTGTGGCTGTGATCAAGCCCACTCATTGTCAGCTGTGCCTCTCTTCCTCTCCTTGCGGAGATGAGCTAGCCCTCTGCCCCAGATCCTCTCTCCTTGTTACTGCTCTCTGTGCTTGCTTGCCGCATCTTGTTTCACGGAAAAGGATTCACCCCCACCCCTCATGTGGGGCATAGGCCACGACTGTGCCCTGGGGCCTCCTGCTCTGCCTTGGAGACTTCAGATATCAGGGCAATCAGCCTGGGTGTTTAACGGCAGAGGAAGGTGCTGGAGAAGTGCTAGTGTTGATTACCCGTGCCACAGCAGAGGCACTGGTTGAACACATCAAAGGATGTCTCCCTTTCATCTCACTGCTCTGAGCAGACGGCTCCGAAGCATCTCTTCCAAGGACAATATGGGGGAGAACTCTAATAACCTTACAGTGTGGAGCCCTGCCAGCGCTCCCAGTGGCTGCTCTGGCGGCAGCTAAAGGGGCGCCTTCTCTGCTTCTACCCTAATTGCCCTTAATTGGCTCCTGCCCGCTGGCAGCAGAACGGCAAGGGCTCTCCAAGGATCACTGCACCAGCGTGACAACGTTTGGAGAAGGATTGGCGGCCCCTGCCTTGCCCCACCTCCCTCCCACTCTCCCACACCCACCAGAGCAATACAGTAACTTTTCTAAGTATGAGATTTTTCTGTCTGTACATGACTTTTTCTTTCCAGGCCCTGCTCTGGAGGGGACTTTGCTAGGCACCCAGGGCAGGGAAGCAGAGCAGGATCTGTGTCCTGAACTCAGAGGGAGGGGTGTGGTGGCCCTTAGCTGATGAGGGATATGAGCATTGTCCCTTCATATAGCACTGCGACCTTTTTGCCCAAGAGCATGTGTGGGTGCAGTGGGCCCTGCTGCTCTGTTGTGTGCCAGGGCTGCCTGTGCAGGTGACCAGAGCTTTGAGATCCCCTATGCAGAACCAGCATACCAAGGGATTAAGCCCACAAAATCCCACTTTCCCTAGGGAGAGGTGCCCCTGTCCTGGAGCAGCCACGTGGGAACAGGGCTGTATCCCAGTGTGATCTCCTGGCTATGGCCTGCACTGGGGCCCTATCCTGGGAGTGTGCAGAAGCAGCACAGAGGGCTCCTCTCTGTCCCTGCTCCGTGTCCCAGTGCTGTGTGAGGACACATGATGCAGAGGGCCCCCACTGCCCCCCTTTCCCAGGAAGGGTTCTCCAGGACACGCTGGGCCTTGGCATGTCTGGATCCAGTTTCCTGTGGCAGACCTCCCTGAGCTTTCCCCTCTCCGCCTGACACCCGCACAAACCATTCTCTTGTGTCAACAGGAGGGTGGGAAGCCACAACACGAAAAGGACCTTGTAGCCCTGACCAGGCACGTCCCCATCAGACTGCCTCCCCACTCCTGCTCCCAGCCAGGACAAACCCTTGGCTGCAGCAGAAAAATATAGCCAAGCATCTCCCCAGTCCCTCATGGTTATGCACGTCCCAGCCTGGGCCAGCCTCCGCAGGCAGCAGGCATCACGTGAGCAACGCGCTCCACAGAAAGCTGGCAGGGGCACGGAAAGGCAAACACAACACAAATACTATTCTGATGGAGGGAGCTGCGATGTCTTTCCCACTGAGGTTATTTTTAATCTGTTTATCAAAGGCTCACTGCTCTTGGCAGCAGGGTGGTGGGCTATTTTTGGATGCCTGCTTCACCTCTCCACAGAGATGGGCTGGCATAGGCTTGTCGCTTTTTTTCCCTGGCACCCTCAGACCTCCCATGTTCTCTGAGGTTTGCCCTACTAAGTCCACCACTGTATGCTTCCTCAGATGTCGAGGGACTTTTTAAGCAGAAGGTCTGAGCTCAGGCACAGCCTCATTATTAGTCCTTATTAAAAAAACTCTTCTCACCCTTTCCTTCTATCAGTGGTGACACAGCTGCTTGGGTGTGGGCAAAATACACACTCTGCCTGCTATTCTCCTTCAGGATGGTGACATTTGTCTTGACCTTAGCTGACATTCTTTGTGTTCAAGTTTTGTCTCTGCTACTGGCTTCCTGCTTGTCTTGTCCCTTTGCCCATCTAGAAGAGCAAGGCCATATTTCCCTCCTCCGTGGGGTTGCTGGGACAAGTAATTGGGACAGGATGACCGAAAACTCAATACTGTCCTCACAGGGCCTCTTCTCTGTGGATGAGTGAAGGACATGACAAGTTTCACTGAGATGCAACATTGGCAAAGGCGGTCTGGTTAGGTGGGGCTCAAAGGAAGTGCATGGAGACCAACAGGAGTGCATGGAAGTACAGCAGCTGCGTGTTGGAATCAGTGAAAGCACAAACTGAAATGGCAATGCAAAGCAAGCCATCGGCTTTGAGGTTAATAATAGGCTGTCTGAATCTCGACTGTGAAGAAGAAAATCAGTTTGCAAAAGAAGCTCACTTGGCACAGTGCTTGGCCCTGACAGAATTATCCACAGGAGCCCGAACAAATGACTGACCTCATTACCGACCCACAGCCTCAAGCATGGCTTGAGACACGCTGGGTTCACATAAAGAAATCAGCACTGTCCAAAATGTCCTTGCAGTACCAGAGAAAAGGTCTTGCAGAAGTTTCCCAAGAACATCAACAAATTCAGGGATTTCCTTCTGTTAACAAAGCACAAACCTTCTCCTGAAGGAAGATTTTCTACACTTAAATATGATTTTGGAGAGCCAAAGGCGAATGCAGGCCAGGAAATTCTCCTCTAGGAATGCAGACAGAAGAAAACCAGTGGTGACATGTGTGACATTTAGAATCATTTGTGAGATTTGGAGTCAAAGAGGACAGATGAGTCTTTTCTTACAGAAAGCAACTGAATGAAAAGGTGAAAACCACTTACTTGGGCTGGTTAGGAAGCCTCAGGAGAAAACGAGGTGCAGCACATTGTGATGTGTGACAATCATCACCGAATCAGCCCTGTGGCCTCACGGTTCACCACCTCCATAGATGAGATAATCAGAGGGAGCTGATAATGCTGGAGGGTGACAGATCAAGAGCAAGGAGCTCAGGGAGGAATTCCATGGGGTAAAGAACCAAGGGGCAAACACCAAAGGAGAAACATGGGTGAGGGAAAGGAGATGCACCTCCACGCTGAGGACACAGAGCTATATCCAACAGTACCCACGAGTGCTTGTGTGCATGAAGTCTGCTAAGCCAGCACAAGGAAGTATGTCTGGGGAAATACAGTCATTCTGATTTCTAAACAAGTCAGGAATAAAATGGGCAAGAAAAAATCTCCTGCAGACACACACCAGGGAAGGTGACAGCAAGATGTGTCTGGCTGCGGGGGCCAGTGCTGTAAGCGTGGCCAGGGCAGACTTGATGGGGAGGACATGCTTGTGGAGTGAGCCCCACTAGTGCACTGAGGCTGCTGGCACAACATGTGCTGCTGGCATGAGGTGTCACTGAGGCAAGTTGCCCCCAGCATCTGTAGGCATGTTGGATGTAAGCAGACATTCCTGTGGTAAGTAGAGGCAATATCATATGGTACAGTCAGAAATGCACATTCACCATGAGAGGGTCCAAAGAGAAAATCATGCCCTTGGGCCTTTCTCTTAGTAATGGGTAGACAGTCACTATGAACAGTAGGATGATTGGGAAGTATAGGGCAGTGACCATGAGAACTTGGAGCCTGCCTGGATGAGGGATGAGTTCACTGTTCCCAGTCAGAGATAGGGAATAGGACAGACTTTTTGAAAGGAAATAAATGGAAGTCAAGAAAAAGCAAGCAAGAAAGCAAGAAAAAAAGAAATAGAGTACCAAATGTTCTGTTGCTGTGAGCAGTATTCACAGGTTAATGAAAGCAAAACTCATAGATCCCCCTCAAACCTGCAGTCAGAGCCTACCTGGTTGCCTTCTGCCCTGGGCCACATACAAAAGAGAGATGGAGAAAAATGCATCAGAGGGCTTTGCACAGCACCAAGGCTAAGAGTCTGCCCTAGTCTCTTTGCCTTTCTGGGATCACAACAATACAGGAGTAGGTTTTGCTGATTTCAGTGCAAAGAGCTCAGGCTGGACAAGCTGTGAATTAGAAAGCTGGGGGGAAAAGACTTGGCACAAGGTGGAAAAGAGCCAGGGATTTGAAGGAACAGTGGGGAGGGGAACATAATTTTGGACATCACAGGGAACACTAACAAACATGAATGCAAGCAACTGCTGCATACTGCTAATGTCCAGAAGGGTCCTGGTGTTTCCCTTTTAATCCTCCATCCACCCTTTAAGCTGTCCCCAGTAGACAGCATATAGGCCCTGCAAGCTTCATCTGATAGTGTTTCTGCTGCAGAGCTCCTCGTCACCAGCCATTACTGTGTTTTGTACGATCTCCTGACAGGCTCACCATCTACCCCAAAAGCTCAGCCAGGCCATTCATCCCTATGTGTCAAAGCAGGACCCCGAGGTGACACAGGGAAGGAGGGGAAGTAATGATTTAGTCTAAGTTGGGAGAGGCCCAGGGGTCCCAGCCTCATCTGGCAGCAGAACTTGTCTGCTTTGGGCAGCAGGAGCCAGGACAAAGACACAGTCCTAGGCACAGCAGCTGCTTGGAGTGCGCTGCCTCCCCATGGGGGACATGCTCCCTGCCTGGCACGGAGACGGAGACCGTCCGTTCCTCCTTTGTGGCACGAAACAAAGAGCAGAGGGAGGGAAGGAAGTGACTTCTCTGGAAGCGATTGTGTGGTGGGATGAGCACCCATCTCTTTCCAGACAGACAGAGCAGTGATGCCCCCATCCCTTCTCCCATTCCCTATTGCCTCCCATTCACTGCTGGCATCCCCTCTTTCTTCGCCCCTGCCTCTCCTTATGCAACAGGGCAAGAGGGAAAAAAAGAAGCAAAAAGAAAGAAAGAGTGAGTGAGGGAGGAAGCTGATCAGGGCACTGGCTG
>NW_021940864.1:18872364-18929598 GCF_001715985.3 Manacus vitellinus | reverse complement strand
GGGAAGGGAAGGGAAGGGGCTGACACAGTGGAGTATTTTATAAGACATGGCTTCTTCCTGTGCACCTCTGTGCATTAAGTCATGGGCCAGCTGGGAGTTAGCTAAGTCTTAGTCTCCTTCTCCTCCTCCTCTCCTGAAAATGAATGAGGTTTCCAGATATTTTGGAGACCAGAGTTGTGCTGAACCCATGAGTCAGCAGCTGTCAGTAACAGTTACATATACGTGGGTGACACTGCTGGGGTGGGAAAGTCCCTATAATATCACACACCAGACAACAGGCACGTAGTGACTTGGTTACTCAAACCCATCCTTGGCACAACTAAGAATATACCAGCACCACAGCCAAGGTGTTCCTGTGTCCCAGGGAGCATGTAGTACTTCTGCTCTCTGGGGAGGCAGCAGCAGTGTAGCTTTGCAGGGATAGACCCGCAGCAGCTTCTGTGGGTCACAACTCTCCTGCCAATGGCTGTCACCTGTGTTTCTCTGCCATTCATATATGCATTTGCACATTTTTGGTACAGCCAACCCAAACAACTGCTCCTCAGAGGGGAGGGATTTCAACAGCTGAGATCCTCTGAGGAAGGTATCATCCTGCAGCAGACAAACCCAATCAGAAGTGGTAGAGTATGGGTTTTGGGGTGGAGGGATGACTGGTGCCTTTTCAGGGTACTGAGATGCTCCTGGGCAGCAGGATACCTCCCTTGCTGGGTGTCACTTGCAGACCAGACCAGTGGGCCATTGCTGCAGAGCCCCAGCTCTTTTCATGGGAAACATGTAAAAGGCTGCAGGCAGGAAGAGGCAAATGTCATGTGAAGGCAGAAACACCAGCTTCTGAGCTCGCATCAGTTGTGCTTGTAAATATTTTATTCATTTCTCATTTATTCACTGTAGCAGGCCATTATCCAGCCTCTGGCTAACAGAGAGCAAAAGCATTTAAGAGCATTAAGTGTATAAGCAGGCCTGACACATAACAACTGCTGTGTGAGGCAGCACTTTTCATCTTCGTGGTCTTACTGCAGGTTGCCAGCCCAGCCCTGAGGCCCTGGCTCTGCCCCTGCCCCTCACCCCAGACCTGCAGCATGCCTGACAGCCTCCTAATACATCGTGTACACAGCAGATTTGTAATTTATACTTCCAGTCCCAGCAAATTAGGAGGTGCCAAATCCAGGTTTCTTGAAGCAGATGAATAATCACACATCTATAAAACCGGAATGCCACAAGAGAGGAGCCCCGAAGAGGAGATACAAGGACTCCCTGAAACAACATCTCAGCCTTGGCCATATTGATCAACATAACTGGTCCACTCTGGCCTCCAATCGGGAGACCTGGAGACCTGGAGACACACCATCTATTACACTGCCGATGCCTTTGAGAAAGCACACAGGATCACCCTTGAGGAGAAAAGACAAGGCAGAAAGAATCGTGTCTTGCAGAATATACCACCTAAGGAGTCTTTCTGCTGTGCCTTTTGCAACCGGACGTGCCTATCTCGTATTGGCCTTTTCAGCCACCAACGCGCTTGTGACAAACGTGGGTAGAACCTTCCCCAAATCTTCGTTCGTGAAGCCCAGCCATGATGACACTGACATAAAACTGGAAAAAGCTAGATTGGCGATAGGCTGCCATCATATTCCCTTGAACAGAGGCAGAGGAGGCAGATCTAATCACAGTCTTCATTCCCTGCATCCCGCAAACTGCCTTTACGGTGTTCATGAGGAGGGTGAGCCTTCAATCCAGGTAGCCTGAGCAGACCAACTAAGATGGGTAGAGATGCGAACAAAGACCAAGCTCCTGGGTCCAAGCCAACTCTGGAGAACTCTAAAAATGGGGTAGCTGTTCAGTGCTGTACTTCTAGCGGAAAGGCACCTTGGCCTGTTGGTCAAGGCATGACAAGGTCCAACAAAAGCCCATTGGACTTCATTTCAGACCACTGGACATGATGCTGGGGTGACCTGACAACGTCACTGCCACCAAGGAAGCAAACAGGTCACTAGGGGAGAGGAAGAAGAGGGACCAAGAAGTAGCAGGGGGGAAGCTGGGATGAGTAGAAAGCAGGTATGAAAAGTGAAAGAAGTGATGGGGTCAGATAAGGGAAGGGGCAGAAAGGAAAAGACAAGTTAAGGAATAAACAGAAGGGACTAGAAGGGAAGATGTTGCTTAAAGGGTATTACCAGGGCTTGTTTAAACTGAGAACTACCTGAGACAGAGACTGCTTCCATGGTTGCCCAACCTCTAGGCCTGGGTCCCAAATGAGCAACAAATTAATAGATGTGTGAATTCAAAACAGATCTTAGAAGGCAGATGAAAGGGTGGGCATTACCAACATTCAGAAAATTGAGGAGACATCTGGACCCAAAGAGGCAAATATACAGAGAAGCTGGAAGTGCAAAAGCAGCCAGGTCTCTGCACTGAAATCCCTAACATATGCAGGAAAAGCAAATGAAATTACGAAGCGGAGCTGGCACATGGGAAAACAGCCTGGCCCTGCTATTTACCACTGGTGCTGCTTCAGAGGAGCTTAGTACTGGAGTACTCCATTTGAGAAATGTCGCACTGGAAATATTCTAATTGGTCTAGTAGACTTCCAGTCTACTTCCTTCTTCTTAGCAGGAAACCTTACCCTGTTGCCAAACTTATTTTCCAGTCTAGAAGCTGATGTTCATGGAAAACTTTGGCCCCGAAGTCCAAATACAGATTCTGAGCTTGTCAGTGCCAGTGCTCAGCACTCTGTCAGGCTACACAGCCCTCTCAGAAGTGTCTCTGGCCATGTTGCAGCTGGGTCAGTGGCTCAGTTGGGGAAGACAAGCACAGCCAGCAAGACGCGGTGGCGAGTCCCACTCCACACACTTCACCAGCTCCCAGGCAGGCATGGACTGGCTAACTTTGGGTTGGCATGGAGTGCTCACTGGATGGTCTTTAAAGAGATTTTACAGGGGAAAAAGCCTGACAGTAAGTGGCAAGGGTGTAAGAGGGCTCAAACATCTGGTCTAATATTAGGTCCCCCAGCTGCTATTAAAGGGAGTTAATTCCTCCTTGATCTCTGGCAGCAGGAGAAGACATGTTTTTAGGAGACTTTTCTGGCTGCAAGCATCACATGATTGAGTGTGGATATGTCAAACACTTTCAGTCATGGCTTTTGTCACGAAGTCATGATTTTGCCAAACCAACATCATTCATCTGAGGTTTTAGGCAACTTCCACCAAGCCTTGCCAGGGATGTCAGCCATTGCATTGGCAGGGCCCTCAACCTAGCTCTGCATTACCTGCTGTCCATGCTGCTTCAGCTGCTTTTTCATAAGCAGTTGGCCCAAATCCAAAGAAAACAGCAGCAGCGGTGCCATGTCTTTGCAAGTGCCTGTGGGAAAGCCAGGCCTGCCGCAGGCAAGCAGTCTTCATGGAGCTCAGGGGAAAGCTGAGCGTGCTTCAGGCCTTGTGCCTAATATTTGCCGTGACACCCAGATAATATTTGTGTGTGGCTGGCAGGTGCTCATCTCACTTTGGCTAGGGCAGAATTTGAGTGTGTGGTGAAGGTGTGAATTACACCGTTTCAGGCACTGTGGAGCATTGAGGGATAGCTAAGGATGCAGGCATCTGCCCTGCCTCCAGCTGGGGTTGCAGGCAAGCTCCTGCAAAGCCCTCATCTCCCTCCCTTGCCTTCCCTGCAAAAAACATTGGTCTGGGGGGACAGGGCAGCCCCAGGAGCCTCGGTCTCGGGCACCCCAGGGAGAACCAAGGGACAATGCTTCTGAGGAGGGGCTGAATTTGGAGGGCGAGGGGCACATCATTTTTGGGACACTGGAGTGAGCTGAAATGCCAGGTGTCCTGACGGAAGGGTGACAAGAGTCCCTGCTCCGGTCGGCAGTGAATAACCATTAGCCAGGCCGCCTACACAGGCCATTGCCTGTGGGCAGACGTGATTGCAGGCACAGCCTCGGCTCCTGTGCTTGTGGGAACCTGGCGGAAACCCTCCCGGTTTCCCCCGGTCTCGGCTCAGCTGCGCTGGGAGATTTGCATTGGCAGCAGGGTGGCGGGGAAGCTCACCCGCCCCTTGCCCGTATGGTGCCAGCGTCCTGCCAGTGCCGGCAGCCTTTCGCCTCTGTGAACTTTTTGTCTCTTGTGTGAAAGGGGAGTGTTTTTCAAAGGAATCATTTAAACAATTTAAACGCATCTTAATTAGAAGTGGGCAAATGGCACAAGGAGCCATACCTTTGGCTTAGAAACACATCTTTGCCCATGCACTCCTCTCTCACCTATAGACACACCCCCCTCCTATCACAGGTCCCTGGGAAGCTCAGCTGGCTGAGTTCCTCGATCCACCCTGGATGCCTGGAGCATGCCCGCAGCCCCCCGCTGCCCTCAGCCCAGCTGTGTGTTACACACCGCTGGGTCAGTGTCCCCTCCATTCCATCTCCCAGCCTCTCACTGCCCTCCCAGCCCCAGGAACCTGCCCCCTTATTGCCCCTTCCCTGCCACTCCTTTCTCCTGACCCTGGTGTCACCTATAGCTGCAACAGCTATTCAGCCTATATCCATCACTAAATGAAGAATCCTCTGTGAAGCAGCAGAAAAGCCCTGGCTGTACAATGTGCCCAGAGTGAAAAGGGAAGGCTGTTAACACCACTTGGAAAGGGGCCTGCATTTGACAACAAACATGGCCAAGTTTCGAGCCTCTTGTTAATTAGTCTATTAGCTGTATGAGCAGAGAAAGTCTCTCACCATCCAGCCTCGCTGCTCTCGCACTTCAGTCCCGTCACCTCAGAAATACCCTGCCCCATGTCTGTGGTCTGGTGCTACGTAGGCATCACACCAGCAGCTGTCTGGCCACTCACCTCAGTCTGCATGGAGGAGCCAGCTGGAGATGGTTCCTTGCCCGCCGACTTTCTCTAAGGGACAAAAGCTGCTTAAAAAACAGAGCCAAAGCCCCAGGTGCAGCCGGGATGCCAGGCTGTGGGAGGAGAGGGCCCCCTGCAGTAACCCACAGACCTGCATGTCTGCCGGATGGACATCCCTGGCCCAGTGGTGTTGGCAGGAGCCACTGGAAACAGCCCTGTGAAGAAGGTCTTGGGGAGAACCCATCACCCTTCCAAGCCACATATCTCCTGGTCACGCTCCAGTGCCAGTAGAGCTGTTAGTCCTAAGAAGATATCGCTCCCTGATGCCAAGCACAACCATCATTACTCCCCCTGGCACATGAACCCACACACCTCTGCACCCCCAGCCTTTCAGCACCTGTCTGGCAACCCAACCAGGCAGTCTAGCAGAGAGAGGCTTCCAGTGCTTCAGCAGCAGCTCGAGAGCATCTGTCTGTCTGTCTATCCATCCATCTATCTGTCCATCTGTCCAGAGAATGGGTTAAACAGCCTGTGCCCCACCCCTTGCAGCCAGCCTGGGCTTCCAGGCATGGAAGGGAGAGGCTTACAGCTGGGGATCATTATCGGGCAGCCATAAGGAGGGTGGAGACACTTCCTCCCACACTGATCAGAGGAGCTTTGCAACTGTATGCCCTGGAGCCAAGGGATGAGGTCCAGGGCTTGTTTACCACCTTCTGTGAAATGGGGGGGGGGGTTGTGTTTCCACACCAAGGAGAACGCCAGCAGATCCCACCATGAATGGGTGCATTACGTGCTCCCCAGAGTGAGGGGACCACTTGATGACCACCCAGTCTGCTTTGGTTGACTTCTCCAAATCCGGAGGCCCTGATTTGTCTGGCCTGCCTTGAGATATTTATTCATCTAATAATCTCCCCACCAGAAGGCAAGAGGGGTGTTCCCTAACCTTTTGCTAAGGGTCTCATGCTAACAGAGCCCGTTGACAAGTCATGGGAACAGATAAGCTTCTGCTGCCTTAGAACAGTGGAGATGCAGCAGCAAAGGGTCTGATTCACTCCTGTCTCACGCAGGACTTGCAGGAATCAAGGAAAAAGAACAGGCAGCCTTTCTGACTTGAACACAGTGCAAAACTTCCAGATGCTGAGCACTTTCTGCTCAGACAGACCGTCCAAAAGACATGGAGAAATTTAGCAAAATCCTAAGGGATGAACTAATAGCAGAGGAACTAAGCAGCAGCCATTTTTTCCTGGGGATGGCATGTTGCCTGGCCATCCACAGATGAATGGAAACCCACACACCAAGGGATGCCGGAAGCACGGCCTTTTTCCTTGGAATGACGGGGAGCTCCACATGAAAAATGGATGACTCACTCTCTTGAGCACCACAGTCAGACAGGGAGGGGAGGAGGCTGTGGTATTCCTCCAAGCTCAGCCCTCAGAACAAATTTGCCAGATACAAAAATGAGATGTTACGAGATGTTTGGCTGGTGTGGCTGGTTTCCCTGCTTCATGCCCTCAAACAGCAAAGCTCTGCTGGCTAGTAGAAAACAGTAGTGTAGACGCAACCTACTTGGTTTCCAATGAAAGCTGGGAACATTTGGAGGGCCAGTTGTAGCTTCTGAGGGTTGATTGGAGGGCCATGTAACTCTTCATCCAGCAGAACTGAACCAACTGCCAGGGAAGCTTCATCTTGGCCGGGCAGGACATCCAGAGAAAGTATTCCAAGATCTGAGTTGTGTTATCCACTGTGACCCCTTTCTCCTCCTTTCCAAGCACAGGGGAGTTTGTAATCTCTGCAGGATGGCCTTATCAAACACACTTGAGCTGCAATATGAAGTCTTGGAGGAAGCTATTCCCCTTGGTTTCATCCTGCATGTTACATAAAGGCAATTCAGCCAAGGAGTTTGGAAGAATTATTTATTAATGGGTCATGAGATCACTGAGGTCACTCATCTGTGAAATCATCAAGAAGCAGAAAACAGATCATTGCCCTCAGGTCCTTGAAAATCATATAAACCTGTGGGGAATGTCTCTGCTCCAGAACTCATCTGCTCTTGACAGATGTTTATACCCCAGTGACCTCTCTCATCTCAGTACTGTAATCCAGACAATGACCAGCCCGTTCATTGCAAAATGCCTCCATTAGTGTGTGTGGTGGGTTGGCTTTTCTGTGTTAGTGAGGCTTAGGGTCTAGTTTTTCCATGCAAACTCCATCCAGCTTCTGTGAACACGCTTACCCTCTGGCAGAGGCACCCATTGCTTGAGCCAGCTCTCAAAGCGCATTTGAGTTTGAAGGGGTGGTTTGTACGCTTCAGCACCAGGCTCAACCAGCACAGCCATGAGAGGATTCCCCATGTAGAAAATGGCACCAAGTCTGCATGAAAAGGAAGGTAGCTCAGTTCTGCTCTTGACAGCCTTCTGCAGAGGTCTGGCACGGCCCTGAAGGACTCCTGTGGGCACCTTCCCATTGATCTCCCGGAGGACTTGCCAGCTTCAGTGTGCTCTCCTCCTGAAGAGCAGCTGTGAGGTCTGGTGGAGACTGGGTCCTCTTTCTCCTGCTGTCATGGAAGCTCATTCAAGGACTGATGTTTACTCTGTGCTTGTAGCTTACCCTCAATTCGTGGTTTAACTTCAGCCACAAAAAAGGGTAGGCATCCTCCACCTCTTCTCTAAATCTTCACTTGTTATCTATCCAGCACCAGAATAAGAGACCCATTCAAGAAGTCTTCCCATCTGATTCTCATAGGCAGGAATGATGTAATCCACCTTTCTGATTGACTCCCAGTTCTGCAAAGTTAGGAGCCTCCATGGCGCAACTAAACAACTGCATTTCCCATCAGGAAGTGATAGGAGCCTGTCTAAAATTCCACAAAGGCAAATGCAGGGTCCCCTGCACCTGGGTAAAAATAACCCCATGTACCAGTACAGGCCGGGCACTGACCTGCTGGAAAGCAGCTCTGCAGAGAAGGACCTGGGGGATCTGGTGGACAACAAGCTGTCCATGTGCCAGCAGTGTGCCCTTATGGACAAGAAGGCCAGTGGTATTGTGAGGTGCATTAGGAAGAGCATTTCAAGCAGGTCAAGGGAGGTGATCCTGCCCCTCTACTCAGCCGTGGTGAGGCCACATCTGCAATGCCTTGTCCAGTTCTGGGCTCCTCAGTGCAAGAGAGACATGGAGCTCCTGGAGCAGGTCCAGTAGGAAGGCTAAAAAGATGAAGAGGGGACTGGAGCATCTCTCTTATGAAGACAGGCTGAAGCAGTTGGACCTGTTCAGCCTTGAGAAGAGATGACTAAAAGGGCACCTCATCAATGTTTCTAAATATCTGAAGGGAGGGTGCCAAGAGGATGGATCCAGGCTCTTCTTCGTGGGGCTGAGCAATAGGACAAGAGGCAATGGGCAGAAACTGATGCACAGAAAATTCCACTGAACATGAGGAAGAACTTTAATGTATGGGTGACCACACACTGGAACAGATTGCTCAGACAGGTTGTGGGGTCACCCTCACTGGAGATATTCAAGAACCATCTAGATGCAATCCTGTGCCATGTGCTCTAGGATGACCCTGCTTGAGCAGGGAGGTTGGACCGGATGACCCACTGTGGTCCCTTCCAACCTGACCCATTCTGATTCTGTGATTGTGTGGTCCCTGCCAAGACATTCTGTCTTAAGAGGACAGGAGCCCTTAAGGGCTTAAGGAGCTGAAAAGGTTTTCTGGACGTCTAATATTATGTCTCCTGTAGATGGGGAACAACACATCCAGTTTCTTTTTCAGTCACATTTTACAAATCTGAAGGTTGTCACATTTTTCCTTTCCTCCTCTCATAAGCAGACTAAACAAATGAAGTTCTTTCAACCTTTACTCATAGGCTGTGGTTACTGGTCTGCTGATCATCTTTCATGGACTCTAATAGGTGTAAGCTTTTCTCGAACTGTATTGCCCAAACTGGATATATCCAGAAAGTATAAGGCTTTCCTAATACTGCGTAAAGTGGAATGATTGCAGCACACATGGTGCTTATGGCACTTTTGTTTATATAGCCTAGTAGCAATGTTTGTTTTTCTTCATATCTATGTGTCACTGAGTCCCTCGGTAATGACACACATGACCTCAATGACACCAATGCGTTTTCCGAAGGCCTTGCTGCCCGCTTGTATATCCATACAGCAAATTATCCTGCTGTGTGTCGCTCGCATTTGCCCTTACGAATTGCATCCTGTTTAAATCCATTTCGCCAGTGTCACACTCTGCCTGAACTCCCTCCTGAGCTCCAAAGTGCCTGCAACCACCACATGGCCAATCAGTGACCAATCAACATGAGCTGGCAGTGTGCACTCGCAACCCAGAAAGCTAATCAAATCCTGGGCTGCATTAAATGCAGGGTGGCCAACAGATTGAAGGAGGTGATTCTCCCCCTCTACTCTGCTCTTGTGAGACCCTACCTGCAGTACTGTGTACCATTCTGGTGTTCCCAAGGTAAGAAGGACATGGAACTGTTGAAGCAAGTACAGAGAAGGGCCACAAAGTCGATGAGAGGACTGAAGCACCTCCCCTATGAATACAGACTGAAAAAGTTGGGGCTCTTCCACTCAGAGAAGAGAAGGTTGCATGGAGACAATGTAGCAACCTTCCAGTATTTGAATAGGGCCTACAGGAAAGCCAAAGAGGGACTCTTCATTGGGAACTGTAGTGATGAGGATGAGGAATAATGGGTACAAATTGAAAGAGTGGAAATTTATGTTAGATATTATGAAGAGATTCTTTACTGTGAGAGTGGTGAGACACTAGAACAGGTTGCCCAGGTCCATTGTGGATACCCCAACTTGGCAGTGTTCAAAGCCAGGTTGGACAAGGCCTTGAGCAACCTGGTCTAGGGGGAGGTGTCCCTGCCCATGCCAGGGAGGTTGGGCCTACATGATCTTTATATCCATTCCAACCCCTTAACATTCTATGATTCTATGAAATGTAATATGCATCTTTGAAACCAACACCCAGGCTGATCACAGAAGTACATCACAGCATTAGAGTCAGGACACATCTCCCTCATCTCCTCCAACCCTGTTGTAGAAGGAAATTAGGCTGTTGCCAAATCCAATCCTCTTCCCCTTTACCTTGCTATCTTGGTCAGCCTTACAAATAGGGTGTCTGCTCTAGGACCCTTGTTGGTGATGAAAGCAGCCTGACAGTTCCGATGTCCAGTGACTCCATTTCCTTTACTTGTTTAAAAACAGGTACTATCCTTCTGCCTTTTTTCCCTAGTCAGCTAGAACGTCACCCCTTCTTAAAATAATTACTACCACATTTAAGACAGCTTCAGCCAGGATTTCTGCAGAGCCAGATAATCTAAAAGGAAGGGAGACACACATCTGAGGTCACTGAGAAAAGGATGAGGGAACCAGTGACTCTGCCCCATTTGGGGGGCACATGGCTCCAACCACTCTGCCTGGCTCAGGGAGCCCACAGGTGCGAGTCCAGCACCTCCTGCAGGCTGAGGAGCATACGTGAGCCTGCAGACAGCATCCTGCAGCATCTGGCCTGTTTACATAGCAGGGAGCTTTTGTTAACATCAAGAGGTTGGCCAATGAAGGGAAATTTTACAATTACACCACAGAGCTCTGTTGACTCAAAAGGAAGAGTTAGCTTCAAAGCAAAGCAGGCTCCACGTAGTCAGGCTCACGTAGTCCAGCCAGCTGCACAATGAGGCATTTCAGTGGAAGACTGGGAGCCTGCTGGATGGAAGCAAGACATTCACACGGGGCAGATAGCAGGTCTCGCTAGGCAGCTGGCAAACGGGCAGCTCCCAGGAGCCAGAGAGCGCCCTGGGAAAGGGGCAGGCAGAGCAGGGAACAAAGGCTGCTGGGTGGCTGCGGGTGTGATGCTGATCAGCATCCTCTCCATCAGGCAGGAGCTGGCAGCTGCCTTTGGTACCCTGGACAAACAGGCCACCGAGTTCCCAGGCTCCTTGAGGGATGCGACAGCACTTTCCCAAAGTGCAGTTTTGCGCATCAGTGAAGGAGCTGCCCCAGCGTTGCCCCCCTGCCCCAAACTGCACTATTTTCCATTTTTTTTCCTAGACAGGATCAGCCCAATTCTTTGGGGAATGCTTTTGCCTTGTCCTTACCTTTAGCTATGAATGATTTTATTCTTTGCCCTGCTTTTTGGTCCAGCGGTTTTCCCAGCTGAGCACTGAGCAAGGCAAGCAGAGGGAAACACTACACCCAGCTCTCAGTCACTTCTCCCCTGCCCGCTGCAGAGCCAGGCAGCCCTGCACACGATCAATTACAGGGGACGGAAATGCCCCGTGCCCCATATCCGGTGGGGCTGAGTGATGACAGCCCACTAATCATTTCCAGAATTTGTGACTGGAATTAAAGGGCTGGGTTTTCCTTCGGTGAATGTGGGCAGGGTAGCTGGGGGAAGGGAGCGGCCCCTGTTTGAATAGGGAAAAGGCAAAGCTTTGCAGAGTATTGCTGTGCCACTGCAGTGATTCAAGCACTGACCAGCTGAGAGATGATTTATGAGCTTATGGGACAGCCACAGATGTCCTGTGGGACATCTTATGATAGTGAGCAGTTACAGCTTTGCCAGACACCAGTCTTCCCTCCCACCCATCACACACAGCATCTCCACTTCCAGCATCCACATGTTCCTTCCCAGCTTCTTAAGCTCTTGGGAGAAAGCAGGTCCTGCCTCCACTCTGCCAGCCCTACCAGGCGATCAATGCCGCCTGCTCGCCTGCTTTCCCAAGTGACTGCACGCTCCTTCCCTTCTCACCTACTTGTGCCTGGGAGAGGCTTCCCACATACCTCCTCCAAACCTCTTTCTCCACCGTGGTGATTTAGAGCATAGGGAGACTGGTCACTTGCTTTATCCCAGCTGTAAACTTGCCTCACTGAATTCCTTGGTGTTCTCCAGATCCCTGGTTGTTGCTTGGCTGCCTGCTCTGGGGGATGTACATCCTTGGAAGGAGCCATCTTTTGTGGTTTTGCATCTCAGCAGGACACAGAAGCACACAAGGAACTCTGCTTGCACAAAGTGTACTTGGTCAAAGATGCTTCTACTTGGTCAGAAATCAGCTCCTGCACTCCAGACACTAGGCATGGCCCTGTGGTGCAGGACACCAAAGGCAAAAAGTCTTTTATTATTACTTATTTCACCATGAGACAAACCCTCCAGAAGAGAAACAAGGCTGTGCTTGCTGACCTGGCTCATTGGCTTGAAGTCCCTCATCCAAAAGCAGCCCCAAGAGGCCTTCTGGGATGCTGCCCTTCGTAAGAAGAGACCAGAACTGTTTTCCCTTGGGAACAAGGCATTGCCCAAATTTTCTCCCATGCTCCTTTTAGGGGCTTCTCACATCTTTGTCTGAAGATACAGGTCTGGTCTATACAGTAGGGAAAACCCCCATGGTCTTACCATATACCCCCATCCTGGGCCCCAGCTGTGAAGCTCTTCTGAAGGCAAAGTCCTGTGGAGACAAGCTGGAGAGAGCTGTGGAAAGGGAAGCCAGCAAGAGGGTGGGATGCCTGGAGGCTGCAAAGAAACTTTTAAATAATTGTGTCAGAGGAAGAAGAGATTGGGCTGTGGAATAGAAATTGAGCTGTCTGCAGAGCATGTGCAGGACAGGCTGGAAGCCTTGGGAGCCTCCTGAAAGGCGGTGGTCAGCTCCCACAAGAGGGACCTCATATACCCTCGTGTCAGTGCTACACACAGAGCTTTGGCAGCAAGCCCATGTATTTTGGGATGAGCCCCAATGCCTGACTTCCAGATAAGGATTTACAGAGATTACTTGCTCCTAATTTCAAAACACTGTAGATGTAACATGTTTCCAAGCTTCAGGTGGCCACTTTTCCCCCAGCTGCCACCGGCAGGGTTGGGACATCCTTTAGCAGAGCTCATCAGCACGGGAAACACCTCCCCTGCATAGCCTGCCAAAGGCTGGGTTTGACAACCTTCTGCAGACCCCATCTGCCCCAGCCGGGCGAGGAGGATGTTTGCAGAGAGCCTGGGGTGAACTCAAAGTCTTGGAAGTCTCTTATTCCTCTTTGCAGCCTCAGAGTCGAGCTCAGTGCCCTCCTCGGATCCACTTCATGAGCACTGCTGTTTGATGTGAAATCTCCATCCAGAGCTCAGGGCTGGAGATAGATACAATTAACAGGTTTCATGCAGTAACCAAGATAAAAGGAGGAGTCAGTTGGATGCCAGGCCCAGCCCTGCCCGGGACCACGCCAACACACACATTTGGGAGAACAAACATGTATCAAGAGTGGGAATTAATTCCACAGTCTCACTTATCACCACTCTCCGTCCCTGCCTCTCAGGGAGGTGCACTTCCTGTCTCAGTGCCAGGCTGCACGTACAGAAGAAGGGCTCTGATGAAGGCTTGGCTAGGGATCCCAGGCAGTGCACTCCCATCTCCATACCCTGGCTGCTTCACCAGGCTCGGTGCCCCCTCCCAAGCCAGGCAGAGCAGGAGGGTGGCAGCAGCCCATTTGTGCCTTTTACCTGCACCCATAGGACCCGCTCTGAATTGGTGCCAGCTCCTTGCAGGTGACCTGTGTGATGCAGCTCACTGGTTAATGGGGCCAAGCAGAGCTGGAGGATGCTGAGGTGCTGAGGCAGTGCTGTATAGCTTCCAGGAGCAGAATGGTATTTGTGGAGGGCCTGAGTGATGGTGGGTCTTGGCAGGTGATGTGGAGGAGAGAGGACCCAGATCAGCTCTTCTCAGATGGAGAGTAAAACAAGGAGGGACATCAAGGACCGAGTTGAGGCATCACATGCGGGTTTTGGGACAGGCCTGCAGTTGCATCCTGAGGCACAGGAGTGCTTGTAAATATGGATGTGTTTGCTCTGTTCCGACTGCCAGGGCCATATTGAGGGAAGCTTCCTCCTTCCAAAGCCTTTAGTCCCACTTCAGTACATCCCTGAGCTCACAGTAGAGTTGTCTGCCTGAACTAACAGGCCTGAGCTCCTGAAAAAGTGGAGATGGTGAGGGGTAGGGGAATCTAGACCTCCCCTCTGCAGGGTACCTCCCCCAGGCAGCCCCATCTCCTGGGCCCTCCCCTGGCTCCTGATGGGCTGCATCTGTTGTCACCCCACAGTCACCTCCTCAACCACTGGCCACCAAGAGTCGAGTCTATTGGTGTTGTTTGGATCAGCCCGTTTCAGGTTGATCCACCCAGGGATGCTACTGAGGAACTGGTAACAAAGGAAACCCCCTATCACTGCCCAAAGATTCTCCACATGCTCCAAGAGCAAAATCCTTCTGGTTTGCAAGCAAGATGCAGCCACTTTTGAGCTTGTTCAGCAGATAGCACTCTGTGTTCACCCTCCCAGCACCCCACCAAGGGGTTAGGTTGGTACCAAACAATGAGAAGGTAGTACATCACCAACGTCTAAAGAGCCCCACAGCCTTCTGAAACCCCTCATGCTCTGCATGCCTGCAAACTTGTGCAAGCACCAGCCATGCTGGGACTGCAGCTTGCAGAAGAGGGCTTGGATCTTAAGGAGAACTTGAACAGTGTTAAAATCTTGGGAGACAAAAGACCAGTCTTAGACGTAAGGAAGAGAGAAAGTTTGTAACCAACTCAGGGTAAGCAGCTGGTGGGAGGACAGGGAACGTGCTCCAAGGGATGTCATGGTGCAAGGTCTGCACAGACACAGCAGTTCCTGTATGCAGTGTGCAGTGAGCTCTAGGAGCAGCAGCAGGAAAGGGTTTCAAACATGAGTCAGGTGGATGCTTACTTAGAGGAAGGAAATGGTCCAGAGGACAAATCAAGCAGGTAGATGGAGAGAAGAGCAACCACCTCCTCTCCTGAACCACTGCTGTGGCTCTCACACACTATGGGTTCCTGCAAGAGGAATCAGCAGCATTGCCTAGAGGAAGGGATTCACTCCACCTGCCCAGCTCAGATCAACAGAAATGGGGGAGCTCCTTAGCATGCTGTTTAACAGAACATAGCAGCCTAGATACTCAGCTTGTGAACACGTTCTAAAATACCCTGCCCACCACACGCCCCTTGCCCTCCCGTGACATGTGTGTGTACTCAGAACATTCACAGGGGCAGCCCTGACAGTGCAGTACTAGGTGTGGAGACGAGGCGCAGCGACTGAGACAAGCCAGTGAGCTGCCCAGTGCAAAAATTCCCTATAAGAATTTATGGCAAATTTCTTGACTCCATTGGCATCTCCCTCAAACACACAACAGAGTACGGATGGAGAGGAGGGGCTCTTGGGCTAATAGGGTGTTTGTCCCAGAGAGCATATGTGCTGTCCTTGCAAATGGCACAGCATGCTGCAAAGGACACTCTACCAGTCACGAAGGATGTACCCAATGTAGCATTAAATCCAGCTGGCTTGAGTGCCAAGGGCAACAAAACTCTAGTCCCACAGACTTCAATGAGTCATTTACCCCCAGCATGGAGCCTGGACCATGTCCCTGTGATGACTAACTATTGGCACTGTTAGTTCTGAGGTGCCTATATATGTTCTATACCTACCCAGCTTCCAACCTTTCCAAGAGAAAAGTCATCCCACACACAAATAGCCACTAGTGCTGTCCTGCACAAGTCCTGACCTCTGTTGCCTGCCCTTGCTTTGGCTGACGGGCAGCATCACTGGGCTGCAGTTCTCCCTTCCCTGGTGCTGTGGCCAGTTATAGAATCATAGGATTGTAGTCTGTGGGAACTATGACTCTATCCCAAGACAACAATGATGGCAGAAGTCCTTATAATGCATTATGTACAAGTAGTGATGCTGGTTGCCACCCTCAGTTCATGGCCCATAGCACCTCTCCTTTCTAGGTCCCTGGATTTTTCTTTCCTTGTCAGGGCAGACTATGCCAAGCATTGGGTATTTAAAAAGACTCACTCCCAGTCAGTACAAGTTTTCCTTGGCCACC
This sequence comes from Manacus vitellinus, assembly GCF_001715985.3. Lineage (NCBI taxonomy): Eukaryota > Metazoa > Chordata > Aves > Passeriformes > Pipridae > Manacus > Manacus vitellinus. The sequence goes on along the minus strand of NW_021940864.1, from coordinate 18,913,876 downwards.
CCAGTCCCACTGGCTGGTGGGCACCTCACACGAGCAACACACACGGTGTATTTGTGTCTGGCCCCAGGTCCTGAGCAGGGTGAGCAAAGGGCTCTTCTGCAGGGTTTGCTTGGTGGTTTCACTCTCCTTGGTCACTGGGAAATAATAATCCATTGGAAAAGTGAAAGAATAAGTACCCATGTGTCCCCTCTGTTAGCAAACTAACCCCAAAGACACCAAGCAGACTGGAGTGGCGAGACACAGGGGACCCTCACAGCTCTTCCTTCTGGGAGACCAGCAGCAGAGAAGATCTTGGCCATGCCATGGCTTCCAAAAACCTTCTTCCCCCCTGCTTCCCAATGCCCCTACCACTGCTCCTTCTCCCTTGCTCCCTGCCCCTGCGGGGTCAGCCCAGCTGTGCTCACTGTGCGAGTCAGTCATTTCCTGACATTCAGCACTGTGCAGGGTGACTGGGAGCAGATGTATATGAGCAATCAGTGAAGTGTGGGAGATCTAACACTGCATCCAATAGGACACAGAGAGCGTGTCAGGCAAGGGAAGGGGGGGGGGGAAGAGAGAGAAGAAAAGGAGAGAAGGAAGGAAAAAAAGAGAGAGAAAAAAATAAACCACAAAAGCAAACCACAGACGGCTCAATACTTTCCATGTGGTGCCTCTAAGGAGGAAATCGCCACCATTTGCTACGTGCAGAGCCGGGTGTCTGCACAGCGGCCGGGAAGAGAAGGGAGCCTGTTTCCCAGGTGGGGAGGAGGGGCTGCCGGAGGAGCTGCAGGCGGGAGGAAGGTGCCGCCCGCATCCCCCACGCGGGAATGGGGGCGGCGGGGGCGAGCTGCACGGTTGGCGGCGGGTCCCGCGGCGTGGAGGCGTGGTGCCTGCCAGGGGTGCCTCGGAGGAGCGCCGAGCCAGGTGCTGCCCGGGGATTCCCGCTGCACCGCTCCTCTTCAGCGCTGTTCCGAACGGGAAGGCAGCCCGGGGGCAGAGCTGCAGTGGCTACCCGGAGGTCCCGCTCCTGTTCGCCCTCCCAGCGCCGGGGGCTGCGGGAGACCGGCTCCTCACCCAGCATCCAGTCTTGCTGCTTGAGCTGGGGTGCCAGCTGTGACCCCCTCCCCGTGAGGTACCATGTGTGCTTTCTCACCGCTCAGAACGAGGGACAGGGGAAGTGAAGACAAATTTCCCAACCCTCTACTTTCCTTCGAACAGTGTGGTGGGTGGGACGAAGGCTACAACGTCTGCCTCCCTTGCCGTGTCCGCCCCTCTGGCCTCTGCGCCCACCAGGGTGCAGCTAGCCTGCCGGGACAGCTGCCTGCTGCTGTGCCCTCCCTAGGCCTGCTGCCCAGCCCAGCCACCTTTGGGCGCTGCTGCCCCTGTCCTTCGTCCCAGGTGGCAGCCATCTCTGCTGTGGGGCAAGAGATGGGGAAGGATGCTCCTGCCCAAGATCCCTATCTGAGGCGCGCCCAGATTGCTGCTTGTGGACAATGGCAGAGGATGCAGAATTTGAGGGAAACTGAAGCCCCCCTGGAATTTTGAGGGCTTATCCTGTGAGATGCTGAGCACCTCAGAAGATAGGGGTCCCCTCTCTCCAACCACTCCTTCCTCACTTTCACCCTCCCCAACACAGCAGATACCCCTTCTTTACCCACAAACTTGTTTCTGGCCTGGTGCCATGAGGTCTTCACCCTGCCCCACGGCACTGATAGACATGCTGCAAGCAACTGAAGCCCACCCACCCTTGCCGGCCCCTAAACCCAGGGAGGGGTCACTCCTTGTGCCAGCCTTGCTGGGGCAGGGAGAGCCTTGGGTTGAGGGATGGCACCATGCTACCTCAAGCACTTGGATCAGGAGGCAAAGTCCCTGATCAGAGGTGTGCCACAATCACACCTGGGCTTGGCAAGCCAGGGAAAGTCCATAGGCTATAAGATGAGCAAGGTCAGGTTGAGGGCAGGGTTTAGCCTTGGGACCAGAGCACAAGATGTCTTTCCCTCACAGACCTGGGCACCTTAGTGAAAAGCAAGGAGGTCTTTGCTGTGGCCACACTTCTTTCATACCCAAGCACCTGTCTGCCACAGAGCACATGGGCATGATATCTCATTGGGAAACTCAAATCCAAAGCGTTTCTCCAGCTGTGAGTGGGGACCGCCAGAAAAGCTGGGAAAATACCTTCTGCTGCCTGCAGGAAACACCTCAGCTGTAAACTGTAAAGTCAGCCTGGGTCCGCTCCAGGCTGCTTAAACACCAGCCCAGACCCTTTGAGTGCCTTCCCCATCATATCTGCAGGTTCACAGCTGCTGAGGAAGCTACAGCCCTCCCAGCCCCTCTCTGGGAAGCCACTACTCTGTCCTGATTTGACCCGTGTCCCTGGGGCCTTGCCTAATCTCGTTTGCACAGGTGAGGAACCCTTGGAGTCAACAGATCTGCATCCATGCCAGCTAAAGCACAATCAAGCTTTAGGCCATTGCTCTTCCCTTCGAAAAGACAGGATTAACAGGGCCAAGCAACAGGGAATCCAAATTAACCCTTTCAGAAACTGTCTGCTAAAGGAAAGGCTCAGGATACGGGACAATATTTTGATGGCTGTGGGGTCTTTGTCATATCCATCAACCATAAAACATAGAGAAGCAAGACAGTGTGTAGTACAACCCATACCACTTTGGCTGGTCGACCCCTTTCCCACAGTCCTGCTCATCCTTGGAAGACCCTATGCAATGGGTGCCATCACCCATTGCAGATTTTTGTGGGGCACACTGGGGTACAGATCATTTGGCAAACCTTTCTGTGATATGCAGAGGAAAGCTTCAGACTGATGTACCCAAGTCTCCAGCACTCCACTAGAGAGAGGAGGATGCCTCTCGAGCTCTCAGAAGTGTCTCTTGGTTCACCTCCTGACCCACAAGACCCTCTGGCAATTATGCTGTAGGATGCCACAGGAATCAGGATCTTGGGCCCAATCCACCCCAAGGCCCACCCTGATCATTTGCAAAGAGCAGAACTTACCTCCAAACTCCTCCTGACATGTGGTGCTCTCCCCACTGGGATGTCTGATGGTTCCTCTGCAAAGTGTCACAGCTGGAGACTTCTTGTGCAGCTTCTGCAATGAAGAAGGCTGTCAGCCGCAGGGTCGTGAGGCTGTGTGTCCTGCTCTGCAGCTGCCAGCCAGCTCCCGCTGCAGGGGCTGTCCAGCTCTGTATTCACCACCTCTGTACTATATGGGCTGTACAATGTGATGAAGAGCTGATGGTGCCTATTGAGGAAGGTCCAGTCCATGTACCTCCTGCAGGATGGGTGACCCCTCACCTTGTGGAGAGCTTGGAAGCAGCCCCAGCAGAACAAGGTGCAAAGCCATCAGATAGTGGCTTGGCTTTTCCTGGGAATGAACGTGGTGCCCAAAGGAGCTAGCAGTCCCCCAGCAAAGTGGGGGGACTTCCAACAGGGACCCCAATTCGTCTTCTAGGAGGTAGAAGGGGAGGTGGCATTTTCTCCTTGCTAATAGTGAAGGCACAGCGGGGATGATGACACACTATGCCGCCTGGGGGGAAAACACCCACTTCTACTAGGCATCTCTCCCTGTGTTACTTTATTAATTTATTTTTCATTTTCCCTCCTCCTCCTTCTTTCCCCCTAACCCATGAACGAGACTCTCAAAGCTAGAAGAGAGGAGAAAACCAGCACAGCTGCAAATTCAATCAGCAGCGCGCTGGCAGGCAGACACGCACAGCTGGGAGAGGGGAGCACACTCTCACACACACAAAGCAGCACCAAATGGAGCACATGGAAGAAGTCCAGCAGAGGCCAGTGACTCACATCCCTGGCCTCCATCAGCTTCAGACCAAGGAACATCAGTAGATGACTGAGGCTGGCAGGAGATACCACAATGCTGGAGCTATGCTGAGCACCCACAAGCCACCTGAGCACAGGATGGGCAAACTCTCCTGACCTCAGAGGCTGCTTAACACATCTTGGTGACAGATGTAAAGCATCACATTATCTTCTGTGGGTCTGAGTCTAAATATTTATTTCCTTATCCAGGTCCTGACATGTCCCTCCTTCCTTCTTCCTTTGTCAAAAGTGTCCATATCACCAGTGTCAAGAAGTACTTAAATGGGAGACACTGGTGCCACAGACCCAGCAGACAGGCAGAATGGAAAGTACAGTTTGCTCCTAGCTGAGTACCAACAAGATGTGGAGAGCCCTTCCCATGGCAGAGGTGGAGAGCAAGGAGGCTGTTGTGAAAACTGCAGCTACACCGTGAGCCCCTGTTCTCAGGGTATGCTCTCCCCTCCCTAAACACCCCAGTGGCACAGCAGGGCCTGGGATGGCTGCCAGATTCTCCTTGCTTAGAGGCTATTTAGTCTCCCAGAGAGGAAATAGAACGCTCACAGGAAACTGTCAGCAGAGCAAAACCAGCACCTCTGAGGACATGGAGCACCTTTGCAAAGGGCAGTACTGCTTCCCAGCCCTGCCTACACCCACAGCAGCACCACCATGGCAGGGTCAGCTTCCTTGTCTGTGGCAGCAGTAGCCCATGCCAGGGCACAGCGGTGGGGCAGGAGAGAAAGGAGGGAAAAAGATCCTGCACTGATGCAACATCCATACCCACCTCTCAGTGCATGGTGTTGCAGTGGCTGGTGCTAGCCAGGGACTTCAAACTTCTTCCATGCTCTGCAACAACTCCACTGCTGCAATGCAGCCCTATGCCATTTGCTATGGCCCAGCTATACATCCCAGTGCTGGTCTCCTTGCAGTACAAGTTCCTCCCAGACCCTGGCAGCATCAGTTCTGTTTCGGATGCTGATTCCTCAGCTTGGCAGAACACAGACATGCCACAGAGCACCAGGAGGGTGGCTAGTGAAGCACCATTGCATTGCACTGCAGAAAAATGGGAGAAGATACTGTATAGCCCTGAGCAATGGTACAGCTTTGTCCAGTCCTGCCTGCCCCTGGAGCCCTCATTTTCTGCCATTTCCTCTTGCACAGCCACACTTCTCAGCACACTGGTCTGTGATGCCTGGCTCCCCTCTCCCTTCTCCTTCTTGCCCTGCTGTGAGGACCACAAAGCCTCCTGCTGATGCAGGGTATGTTGCAGCATACACCACCATTCATAGCTCTCATGAGGTATAAGCCTGAGGTAGCTGAAAAGCACTGGTATAAGCTGACCAACTCTCCTGTACATAAGCAACCGTACCCTGTCCACCCTGAGCTCCATCTCCAAACCGAGTTTGGAGCCTGGGTACCACTTGCAGGTTAAAGATTGGGCAATGCTATTTTGGCTTGAGGGAGAAAGAAAGTAAAGGCAAAAAAGGTTGGAAGTTTTAGTTTCCTTCACCCTGACCAAACATGACCTCCACTCCAGCAGCTCTATGAAAGCAGAGGCACAAGGCATTGCAGGTAAGTCTGCTCCTGCCCAGTACTGTGAGCCTGAGGTCACTCTTCCCATGCCAAGTGTCGTTATTCAGCTGGTTTTAACTCAGCTATGCTAAAACTGTTTGGGTTGAACTTCATCTTGCTGGTTAGCTGCCTAATGCTGAAGTATCTAAGTAAATATAAAATATATATTTTCAGCCAAAATGATTCATCTACTTCCAAGAACATTGTAAGGGGAAATGCTTTGGTTTCTCTTGTTTTTGTTACAGAGAAATCTGATGACCTTTGCTTTAAAGAGCTCTTGAAGCTGCATGTCTTTGGCATGTGGACTTGAAGTTTGGCAAAAGGAGAAGCAGGGAAGGCCTTTGGTTTAGTCCAGATGTGCCCTTTGCTGCCGCCAAACTTAGCCAAGTCTTTGAAATATTCCATTTCACATGTGCTCCCTTAAGGCAGTCTTATAGTGCTTACCGCCTGAATTCCCTGAAACTTTTCCCCTTTCAGGATGCGCTCCAGCCAGAGACTGAGCAGGATTTCCAGATAAGCGAAGCTGTGGATCCAAATCACAAGTCCAGTCTATCCCTGAGATTAGGCAGCGCCCACCCCCTCACACTTCCCATCCTGGTTCAGGCAGAGTGAGCAATGCATGTACAGGCAGGTGGGGAAGGGGGCTGACCAGACCAAGAGACATAAACACAGGAACTGCTGGGAGGAGGGAGGATTTGGGATGAGAATTTGACTGGACTGGATCCAGGAGGGGAAAGAAAGGTGAATCTCCATGAGGACTCTGTATGAAGAACTGCAACCAGCTGAGAGTGCAGCACAATGATGCAGAAAATCCTGCAAGGCTGCAGCCCTGGAGAAAGCTGGAGCATCCCAGAAACCAGAAGAAATGAGGAGTTGGGCGGGAGGAGGGGGGCCACCAGCTGCTGAGTATTACCAGCAATAAATGAGGCAAGTGCCCCGGCTAAACCAAGAGGTCTTGGACCGGCATTGCAGGCAGAGGTGACAGCCAAAAGGTGTGCAGGGAGTGTTAAGAGGTGACTTTGGAGATGTCAGGACAAGACCATGTCTGCGAAGAGGTTTCTTTAACATGAGGCATGGAGAGGTAGCTGCATGTCATGGAAATATACTGTGAATGCTCATCCTGATAGGGGGTGAATCAGTCCTGCACCATGCTAGTGGAAATCAGCAGAGCCCTTTAAGTGTGAGCTGAGAGTGTCGTAATGGTGTGCAGGCTCCACACTCAGAAGACAGAGGAGGGAATTCATCAAAAAGTAATAAACTGTAAATCAAGACACTGGTTCCAAACAGAGAGGGACTCATCCTGCTTGGTGTGGTGCAAATGAAACCCTCCAATGTGTTTGAAGCTCAGAATAGCACCATTTGTTTATTTATTTTCATTGTGATGCTCTGGTTTTGCTTGGAAGCAGCCACACTGAAGTCTTTGCAGCTCCAAGGTCTCCAACCTCAGCTGTAGCCCAAAGGAGGGTAGAAGGTCTGGAGACTATCCAGGCAAACATTTGAAACTTGTGAGCCTTGTTTTGCACTAGCATTGGGAGCCCCCTTCGAAGTCATACTTCATTAGCTCTAGGCACCACTGCAAACAGTCTCCATGTGGACATTAGCCTTTCATGGGACCACTGTTGTCCATGGACAAGCGGTCAACACTACCAGTCTCTGCTTTTGCTTTCTTTTTCTCTTAAGGAGGAAAATTTTCCTATCACTGTCTTAAAAATAAAAAAAATGCCAAAACAATATACAAAGGGAAAAAAAAAACCCAAACACGCTTACCCTCACAAAGCAGCCAAGCCTTTTGATTTTTCTCCCAGAATCCAACAGGAAGACCAGGACAAACCCTGTCACTTTTTCTCAGGAAATACATCTCTTCTTCCTGGTCTCAAACCTAGGTGAAAGCAGAAAGTCTGCATTCAGGCTGTGTCAGGAGCATGGGGGTGGCTCATCCATCTTCCAGCCAGGGTACCAGCCAGTGGCTCATCTGCCACGGAACTCAGGGCACGTGAAGCATAAGAAGAATGGAGAAAGCAGCGGTCCGTGTTATTCCAAGTGCATCACTTCGCCAGGAGATGTCTTCCTATGCAGGTGGGGTCACAGGTCCTGGCAAGCACGACAGGCAGAGTTGGACCTCAAGGTGTGAGGAAAACTGAGATGGAGAGTGTTTGTGCATGCGAGGGCCATTGAGAAAGGGAGCATCAGTGGGCAGCTCTCCACTGAAAGGCTTCCTCTGCAGAGTGGCTGGAGGATATCTCTTGGAGCTTTCTCTTCCTATTAGAATATCCTGAGTTGAAAGGGACCCACAGGGATCATTGAGTCCAAATTGTAATACTGAAGTATTGAATCTTTTATCCTGTTGTAACACCAGGTTCTGGATTCTGCAGGGAGCAGAACTTCTAACTCTTTACTTTTTAACACAAACCTGAACTCCTGAAAGCCAGGCAGTCTGGCCAAACACTCTCCCTTCCCCAGGCCTTCACCCTGAAGAACAGGGGCTGGTCCCCAAGTCCTGCCCTGCCAGGCTCTGCCCTGCCCTGCCAGACTGCCCCCCAGCCATGGAGGCTCCCATTCAGCACCATGGTCACGGCACCACATTTTGTTAGCAGGGCATTTTGGCTCATGGTGAGATCAGAGGTCCAACTAGGGTGTTGGCCCTGCAACAGGACAAGAGGGTCATGAGCTACCTGAACTGCAGCTCCCAGGAGACGGAGCAGCATCAAGAAGTTGTGAGTGTGACTTTTTTCTTGACAGGAGTTGATCAGCTGGAGAAGGAGCAATTCTTGATCAGCTTTGTGTTTTAACCTCTCTCTCTAGAGGAAGGCCAGGCAGGCATCCAAACTGGGGTGGACCTCAGAAACTGTACGGCACAAGTGTCTTCAAAGAAGCATTTGGCATTGGAATAAGGACCAGATGAGATCTGACTGCTGAAGTCCTTCTGCCCTCAACTTCTCCTCCACAGGCTGGTTCCTGCCAGCTGTTCCTCTGTCCGCAGCATTTTCAGCTTTGGCCAAGGCAAAAGATGAGCCTTTCCAGCCTCAAAGCTGGGAGCCTGATGAAGGGAGCTAGACCTTAGAGGAGATCCTTTGCTTCACAAATGATCTGAGAGCTCCTCCAAGGGGTAATGGCACCACAGAAGAAAAGTGAACCCACTATTTCTCTCCCCTTGCATCCGCAGGTGTCTGCAGAGATATCAGACCTGTAGTGTTCAGCAACCTCGGGCGTCTGCTCCACTTTCTGTGGGAGAGAGAGCCAGGACACTTCCCTGGGCTTGAGCAGCTCCCACGCAGCGGGCCAGCGCTCAGTGCCAGGGGATGTGTGTGCAGAGCCAGCCGGAGGTAGAATGTGAGCCTGCTTTCTCTAAGAAGCCAGGGCCAAGTCCAGAGAAAAAGGCAAAGAAAGGCTTTGCTGTCAGAGTCAGGGTTTACAACCAGCCGTAAATGGCCTCCATCCCTAAAGTTCCCATGGTGACAGTCCTGGTGGGAACAGAGATGTCTCCTCTGCCTAGTGCCCACCAGCCCTTCCCAGGTCAGTATGTGCAGCTGCCCGGTGCAGCCTGGGTGAGCTCACCCAGCTCCAGTATCCCTGAGATGAAGAACAAAGTGTGGCCCCAACTCCAGGGGAGCAGCAGCCAGGGCACCTTGCATAGCATTCCTCCAGGGCCAGGCTGCAAATGCAGCAGCTTTGGGGCTTGATGCTTCTCCTTCAGCTGAGTATAAGTTTTCGTATTCACCTCCTTCCATTCAGGCTCCAGAAGGCAAAAGATTGGAGACAGCAATGGATAGACCTGTTCTCCAGGGGACACAGGCTCAGAGCATCTTCCACTGATGTCAAAAGCAAACTTTTGGGGGATAAAAGCTGTTTGCAACACAGAGTCGTTGCTATAAGCTCCTCTTCAATTCACTAGCTAGTCTTCTTAGCTGGTGCCTGGCCAACTTAACTTACAACTCTTCCCAGCACATGATATTCTCTTGCTTGTTTTATCAACTTGCTTACTCAATGCATTCAGATGGGGAAAGGCCCACTGCAGAGGCATGAGTGTGCAGTGCAGATCTAGGTTTGCTCCCAGGGAAGGCTTCCCTTTGACCTTCTGTGAGACCATGGGCAAATTACTTCTTCTGAGCAAAAGACTCCCGTGCATTAAAAAAAGACATACCTTTTCCCCTGCTCTTGCTCTGCCTTCCATGCTAGAGAAAAATCTTCTGGAGATAGATGTATGGACCACATCCCATCATGGGAGCTACTCTAGACTCCCTCCAAGTGTGACTGGTCCCTTCAGACTATACCCGGTGTGTATGCCACTGCCTGAGCCAATTACCCCAGGCTTCTCATATAGATGATGGGGAGAAAAAGCATCTTTAGGACTTGATCAAGCTATCTTGGTTCATTTTTCTACTTGAGGATGAAACAACTGATGCTCTGTAAGTGCTTCTGGCTGCTCATGAAGCCCAGGACATCTCGGTCAGAGCCTGGGATGTGGTCAGACAACACGTGCTGGCCATGGCAGCTGCAGTTTGGATGTACAGATGGTGTGACTCCAGTGAAAGAGCTGACTTTCCCCAGTCATCTTTCTGTGCATAATTTCTCTTAAGGCAGAAGGCCTTGCCCTGGCTGGTTATGGCATCACTATGCAATAAACGTGAGTCACTGCCGTAACAGGCTGAATTACAACTCCTTGCTTGCTGAGTTTAAAACAGAGGAAGGCAGCTTAAGCAAACGGAAGGGCCTAAGCATGTGAAAAATGTTCCCTTTTCAAAACTGCCATTAGCCAATTGAAAATCTTTGGATTTGGGCTGCAAATCTATGCCAAGTCTCTGTCTGAGGCTCAGTTCAAACACTCAGGCTATATAATCCCTTCCAGTCTGGGCTCATAATGGAAATGCCAACAGACCGTTAAGCACAGCAGTATTGCCAGGTTTTACTATAATTAAACACACACAGGAAAAGGTATAAATAACCAGGTTAAATTAAGGCAGGGGGCTGTGATTGAAGGAATCTCCGGGAAAGCCTGCAGCCTGGTTTTGTCTGACTGGTTCAGGGGTGGTCGACTGGGGACTTGGGATTTGTGCCTGACTCAGGTAAGCCCTCTCTAGCAGATGCTATGTAATAAAGCAAAGTCAGCTGGCCACGATCACCTGCAGAGCGTGATGTGCCAGCCCCCAGGTCTGTGCTCCTGCCCTTGAGGCAAGCTCCTTTCTATAAGGCAAGCTCCTTTCTGTAAGGCAAGCTAAACCCTGAGGGTAAGGGGGGAAATAGGAACCTTGCTGCCTTCTGAGCCACACTCACCTTGCTGGGTTTATTTGCCCTGTTGGAGGCCCCTGTTTGTTGTTTGCCACCTTGTCCTCATTTCCACAACAATCAGATTAAGTGGCCTGAGGAGATGTTGATGCAGAAGACACAGATAGAAAAGGTTAAAAATATAGCAAAGAAAGAGTGGCAGAGAAGGTAGAGACTTCTTTCTGAGATGTTGGTTCCTATGGACCACTTGGTCCACACCCTGGGGGTCCTCCAAGGGAAGCACCTCTCTGCAGCACTCAGGCATTGCAAAGCAGCCCGCAGAGACATGGTGGGTCCTGCTCTCTTGTCTCTGCAGGTTGTTATCACGTTCACATCCCAGCTGTCTGGCAAGAAACCCTCCTGCTTGCAGATGCTGGGGAAAGGGGGGACACCCCCAAAGAGGACACTGACTTAGGAATGCCAGCAGACATGTAAAGCTAGAAAAAAGCCAGATTCACAAGAGAAACATTCCAAAGCCACCCTTCTTCCTTGTGGTGATATATGCAAGAAGTAACAGAACAGGTATGCTGCAGCACTCTAAGGGAAGGCAGTGTGGCTGCAGGATACACCAATGCCACTGCACAGTCCCATCTTTGCTCGAGGCAGTGGTGCCAGCTTCTGAGCTTTTCAGTGGGACTGACTGCACGCACACATCCCTCATGGTTTTTCTCTTGTGACTCTAAGCTCAATTCAACTGAGTTTTCTGGGCCAACTCTTCTAAATTTGTACCAGTATCCAGGGAGCTTTAGTAAATAGCACAGTAAATATTTGTTTTCGATATTTGTCTTTTAAAAAGACAATGAGGCAGCAGCCACGCACAAGGACACGGCCGCGCGTACGACTTTAGGCAATCACAAAGCACATCACACATCCAAAAACTGAGGCTTGCTTTTCTATCTAAAGAAATAACTTCACTGGGATTAATATGAAAAAGACCCCCCTCCACCGAAACCAGATCCATGCATGCTCCAGCACATATACATATTTGTGTATGCTCATATATTTTTCTGACCAGAGGCATCAAGCATCAAATCTTGAACTTTCCAAAAAAAGAAAAAGCTCATTTCCAGCCTGCAAGACTGACTCTGACCTCAGCCTGAGCTTCCCCAGCTGAGCTAATAACAGTCCCAACCCCCAAAATATGGAGGCAGCTCAGAATGGAAATGTTAAAGAGCCGTAATTCCAGAGGATGTGAATGGCTAATTCTGTACATTCAAATGAAACAGAGGGGAAATATACTGAATGGAGCCCATGTATAAGATCATATGAAATGTAAAAAGACTTGTTGTTCAGCACACACACTGCCTCTTCAATCTAGTTCTGTTTAAATGCCCATTCTTTTCATTTGGCATCTCCTTGTCCCTCGATGGCTGAATCAAAAGAGGAAAGAAATAATGACACAAAGATTTTAAAAAACTCAGCTCCAGCTGCAGCAGGGAGAAGCCTGAAGCGAAACGTGAGAGCGTACGGCTCTTTGTTAAGGTCTCCTTGGCTATAGAATATGGTATATGAAACGCCTGGCGGATCCCGTTTGGTCCTATGGAGGGAGAGCTCTTAAGGTGGCTCTCTTGGGTTTGGGGAGGATTGCAGGAAGGCTTCCCCGCATTTACAGGCAGCAAGCGTCCCACCTGCAGAGACCCCAGGGCCTGGATGGTTCCCCCTCCAAACACCCTGGGGGCCCAGGGCACTCTCTCCTCAGACAGTGGGTGGTCCAACCTTGTTTTTTCTTTCCTTCATTGTAGCTGCCACCTTACATCGGGAAACCAAACTCAGCATTTCTTGCTGGGAGATGGTTCCAATTTATATAGATTTCTAGGAAATAAATATGTTTTATTCCATTCCTCTGAGGTATTTTGTGCATGCCTATCACCAGCTGGCAGAGCCACACACACAAGCAGCTACAAGGCATTGGTGCCAGCAGAGAGCAGCCCATGCTCCCCAGCCACAGCTTTTTCTAAACTCTGCATGTGGAAGAGTTGATGCCCTGATGACTGAGGGACCCCAGCATCACTAGCCCAGACAGAGCTGGGGCAAGGCTGCCTGTCACCTCCTGATCTCCAGTATCCACAGGAAAGTTCAGCAGGTCCTTGCACCAGATGCCATCACTGCAGCCTCCTTGCAAATGCTGCAAATGCCTTTTGGGAGAGGACATCACCCAGAGCATCCACTTCTGGGAAGGAAAACCACCATTGGCTCAGCTCTCTGGCTGAGGAGAAACCAGGGAGAGAAGGTGTGGTGTGGAGGAGGAGGTTCACGAGAATGGGGCCAGCCCTCCCCACCACTACCCAGTCACTTGGTCATTGCCATGAAGAGCAACACCGAAAGACATCCAGTAAGTGCTGTGGTGACTGGCTCACCACAGCTGAGCAACTCTGAGCCATATTGCTTAATCTAAACAAATGTTCAGTGAACATCAACACTAATTCATTTTCTGTGGGTTGAACACTTTTCCTCTCCAAGGCTCTTCCAGCAGCTGTGGCTGATTTCTGCTCATGCCCAGCATGTCCTCCCCAGGACCCCCCACCTTCACAGTCACGATGGTGGTTCTCAGCATGTCCACTCACAGACGCCAACCCTTGGTACATGCTGGGAGTGAGCTCTTTCCAGGGGTTCCCTGTGGGAAAACCCAGTGATGCTGGCATGCCCTGAGTTAGCATAAGCACTGAAGGCCCAGTATGCAACCTGTGCCACCTTGATAGGTATGCAAATTATTCACTGGCATCAAAGGATTCTCTGTGTTGTGTGTTACTCAGGAAGTGCAATCCTTGTATGTTGTGCTCCCACCTCACAACTGCTAGGCATCCACTATGGGGCCAGCACAAGTGGAGTGCCGTGCCTAAAAATGCAGCAGGATGTTCCCCTGCTGCAAGGAGCACAGGTCTGCCCTGCTCAGCTCTTTGCCTGGTAGGCAAACCACCAAGGAGACATTTCCAAAGGCGTCGGGTCACACAGTGCCCTTGGCTATCTTGGCTAAATCCCAGAAAGGGGGGGTGCCACAGGCACCATTCCCTGGTGCCAGGGCTGCACCCCAGACATATGTGCTGCCGGCACATCAGGAGACGTGTCACCTGCCTGTCCGCAGGGCTGGTAAGGAGGAGCACGTTCCTCCATGGCCATTGAAGCCACCTCATGACACTTGCATGTGTGGCTTCCAGGAGGCTGGCACAGTGCAGGGGAGGACAGCCAGAGTGGCCATGTGATCCCCTCACTGCTATTCCTGGTGCCTGACAAGGCTGGAGGACTGTCACACGGAGTGAGAATCACCCGGCTGCAGTGTACAAGCCAGGTGAATCCAGCTGTGGTGGCAGCAAATTCCTAATAAGTTCATTGCATCAGACGGCCAAACACTCAGTCATCACCCAAGGATGGCCTACGTGCCAGGCAGGGCGTACTCCCCTGATCCCTGCTTCCCAAAATGGGACTGGGAGAGCCAGACTAGCTCACCCTGGAAAAGGGACATGCTGTGTGGTGTGCCCGGCAGGCCAACCAGCTCCAGGTCCCTCAAACCACATGGGGGAAAACCAGCAAGACAAAGTGCCCGGCATGCAGCAAATAGCCTGAGTGTGACTGTCCTACATGGTGATTTCTCATACTGCCCCATGTATGGATGTGAACTGAGTCTCTCTTATCCGTAGAGACCTGGCCACAGGATGGTGGCATGCACACCAGCAGGTGGGCTGTCCCATCCTGCTCCCCTGCACCTGGGCTGTAGGCAGGCATGACCGACTTCTTCCCGACCGCTTGCTGAGGACAGAGATCTGGGCATGCCTTTGGAAGCCCCTCAACACAGTAGTATCAGGGTGAGCTCCTGTGCACTGGCTGGCAGGTTTGCAGGGAGGTGCTCTCCCCGTGAGCTCAGTCAGACACTGTGTGGGTGCCGGAGTGTGTCAGAGACCTGCCACACACCCGCTCCTGGCAGCACCAGAGGGCAGCGGCACTGCTGTCTCAGAGGTAGCACAGGCAGGTTTGGCAGGGATTTATGTATCTTGGAGTTGCTTTCCCTGTGGCGGTAGCTGGAACCGATTTTGAATACTTAGCTGGTTTAAAATGAAAACAAAAATCCCTGGACTGACAGCATGTCCAAGCAAGGGACCACTTGAGTGCCTGGCAGCCAAGCAACGAGAGCTAATGCTAGTCACAGGGCGGAGGTGAGGAACTGCAGGCCCAGCCGAGCAGCTGGGCTCTGCTCCATGCCTGCTCTGGAGTTTAGATGCTCTTCTTTGCTCAAGCCAGGCTAATATGGGTGGTAGTAAGGTGTGCCTTAGTCGTCTCTGGGCTTGAGCTCCATCAAGGCCTGTGCTGCCTTGGAGGTGCTGCAAAGTGCAAAACCAGGCAGGACCACCTGCCAACCACAAGGTAGAAGCACCCATGTCACTGCAGGCTCTCCTGTCTTCCCCCTGCATCTCCTCCCAGCCCCAGGGGCACCTCACTCCACTGGCTGGAGAGTCCTCCTCTTGCCTGTCCTCTGGATGAAGGGTCCTGCAGGATCCAGGATGCCACTGAAGCATGGACTCCTTCAGAGTGTCACACAGTAACCACCTCCCAGCACACAGCAATCCTACCTAACTGGTTCAGGCAAGGGGTGATGAAAAACCCTGTGTCCTGCTGAAACCACTGTGGGATTTAGGTCAGGCAGGTGGGAGCATCCAGGCTGGAGTGGGACCAGTGGGCCTCAACTGGTGCCCAAACAGTTCCAAAGCCAACACCAGATCTGCACAATACCACCCCTGGGACACAGCTGACCTTGCTGGGGGGGATAAGTGCTGCAGCACCATCCTTGTCTATCCCATAAATAATGTGGGCACTGCTGAAACATGGAGTCCAGCACTGTGCTGAGGCTTTCTGCAGGATCCCTGGTCCACACTGCAGGACAGCTCTGCTCCTGCACAGTGGCATGGGGGTAGCATATGGGTAGGTACCTCCACCAGGAACTGGGTCAGTGTGCTATTTGGAAAAGCCAGGTTAGACCTTCACTCCTAGAGAAGCACCACTCTGGGGGTCTCCTCCAAAGCTCTCCCTGAGTATCTCTGAATATCCAATGCTCCCCAGAAAGACACTTCACCAATGCAGGCAGACAAAGTTACCTCCAGGGGAAATTTTATTCCCCATGTGGCAGAATGGGCAGTGGATAGGAAAGCAGCAATCCCCCCAGCCCACTGCCTCCTGGGAACAGCAAGGGCTGTTCTGTGCTGCAATGCAGGCGTGACCCACACCTGCTCAGGGTGGGAAGGAAGAAGGAAGGCTTTGGGGCTGTGCACAGTCACTTTAGCTGCTCAGTCATCCGTCCCACAGCTGTGCCAGAGATGCTATTGTCCTGGTTCCTACAGTGGGAAATCCCGGATCCATCTGGAAACGACCAACACATGCAGTCCCAGGTGAGCCTCAGAGGCCCCAGAAACAAAACAAAACAAAACAAAACAAAACAAAACAAAACAAAAAAAGAAAAAAAAAGGGGGGCTTTTCCTCTCCTTATCTCAAAGCACCAAGCAGACCTTGCTCCCACCTTCTCTGCCAGAAAATGGCAGAGTTCTCAGCTTCTTCCCCCGGCTCTCCCCACCAAAGGGCACCTCTGATGCAAGTGGCAGGTCATTGGAAAGCAAGGATGGGGCGCTGTGAACATCCCCCAGGGCACAAAGAAGCTGCAGAATAGGATGCTCCGGCACTGCCCTGCGAGGCCGGGCACAGAAATGGGCAGCAGGGAGAAGGGAGTTTGTTGACAGCAGGAGGCGGCTGTGCCCCCCAAAGCCCAGCCTGCCCCCAGCACCCCGGCCCTGGGACTGCCGGAAACATTCCGAGGGGCGCGTGGAGAGCACCACTGGGGCACTGCGGGGACCGAAGTCACGGTGGCAGCCCGGCGTAAAACCTACAGGCTGAGGCGGGTGCGCAGCCTCGGGGGGCGGCCGGGGACCCCGGGGCGGCGGGCCGCGGATCCATCTCCTCGAGGACACCTTAAGCGGCGTGCCCGCGGCGGCGCCTCCCCGCCGCCCGCCCCGCTCGGCTCCCGCCGCTCCTCGCGGGGAAGCAGCTGACTCGGGGCGGCTGCCAGCGCTGCTGGCTGCTGGATCCGGCCGCGCAACGTGCAGCCCGACATGTAAACCCGGGCAGGCCTATGCTAATGGCGGGGGAGGCGCCTGGCGCAGGGCGAGGGGGACGGAGGTGGAGGCCGGAGCACAGCCAGAAAATTCCGCGCCCCCCCCCCCGCGCTTCTCCATCACCACTCCCTGCATCCATCTGCCTCCCTCCTCCTCCTCCTCTTCCATTCATAAAATTCCGGGCGGCACTGCCACCCTACTGTATCGTGCGACGGCCGGTCCGCCGCCCCGCTCGGCCCGCGGGCAGCCCTCCACCGCAGCCCCCCCTGCCCTCGGCCCCCAGCCCGCACCTCTGACCCCTGCCCCCGGATCCCGGCCCCATCGCGAGCCCTCGTCCCAGCAGCGCCTCCAAAGCCCACACGAGACTTCCCACGGGGCAGAACGGCAATCCTGTCCTTGCCCTTAAAGCCAAATTGCAGTCTCTCTGTCTAGCCCCTCACCCCACCCTCAGGTGTGCCCAGATGTATTTGGGGGGCTCTCCTCACCACTCCCGGGGTGAGCACAGCCGAGAGCTGAGCAGTCAGCCCCACTGCCACCGACCAAGCTGCTGGAAATCGGGAGGTGGCAGACACAGCAGTCTTCTACCAACGTTATCTGTTTCCCACTCTTAGGGAAACCCCCAGCTCCTGTTTTCAAGCACCTCCTTAAAACCACAAAGCCCTCTCTAGGCACTGGGGAGATAGGGGAGATATTGTTACGGCTTCTCCTGTAACAAGTCATGGGCATGAGGCTTTAAAAAAGAGATGAAAGCAGCACCTACCCGCCAGGAGAAGAGTGAGTTAGCCGTCAGCCATAGTCCCTGGTCAGGAAGAAACCCTCCCAGGGCCAAGAAACCCGCTTCAGGAGGAGACACTGAGGGGCAGCCTCTTTCCCTCGGCAATCACTTTCCAGTTCCTTGCTGGGGAGGGCCTAGATCCCCACCGCCCTCTCCTTACAGGGTTCTATTCTCCCTCCCCAGCACACAATGGGGCAATCCCTGGTTGGGTCATATTCCACATCCCTTACTAGCACCATAGGAATAAAGTCTTGTGCCTTCCCACATCAGGGGACTTCCCTCAGTCACTCATACCTTTCTTTCCTCCCCCCCTCCTTAGCAAATGGTAACAAAGATGGCAACCCCACGCCCCAGTGGGAAGAAAGCATCCCTGCAGGGCAGCAGGGGCTGGACCTCCAGGCTCATGGGTGGGTGAGCAGGAGCAGCAGGCTCCGTCACCCACTCTCTCCCTTGCAGCATCTCAGCTCCTACCACCCTCCCTCTTTGTTCACCAGTATCCCTTGCCAGGATTAAAGCCCAGACTCCCAAGGGGAAGGGGCTGAATTTGGACAGGCCAAACAGAACAACTTGCAGGTGGGTCAGCGTGTGCAATGCCTGTATAGGTGGGAGATCTTGTGCTTGAAGCTGAATGGGAAACACTGAGCATCTCTACATAGAAGAGAGAGAGGGAGGGAGGGAGGGAAGAAGGGAGAGAGGGAAAAAAAATCTTGTGAGTGCAGTGTTTGCAAAATGAGCTGGTGGTAAATAGCTGGAGGATAGGCAGTGTCTCTGTACGTGAGGCGCAGCACGGAGAGCTGCACCTGAGTGAGGCTGGGCCACTGCTCGCTCCAGCATCACACGTCACTCACTGATGCATCCTCCCCAGCCTGCTCTCTCTGCACCAGCTCCCCCGCCTCCGCCACAAAAAAGCAATGGGAAAAATGGGTTCCCCCCACACCCGGTGCAGCCACAAAGCAGAGAGCCGGGAGAGGCACAACTGAACTTGATTCAAGGTCCAGCTGGTGCCTGCCCGGGTTCCAGGGGGTATTCAGCAGCACAAACCTCCTGATCCCATTTTCCTGCTGGGGACCCACACTCCCTTTAGCTCAGCGTTTCCCCGTGCTCCTGCTCAGGCGCTTTCCTCCCCAAGCAATGGCAGCCCTGTTTGCCAACACTCCCTCCTCGTTAGTGCTGCTATCCAAGGCCCTTTGTTCCCCTCGCTGGGAAGTCTTCCTTTGCATTTCGCAGCCAGAGCCTGAGGCCCAGCACAACTCATCGCACCTGGGGTGCTCCAGACTGAAGACCACCAGCCCTCCTCCCCCCACTCTGAAAGGCAAAATTCACACAGCACCTGGAAAAAAATTATGTCCTTCCCTAGGCGGGAAAAGGAAAAGAAGCCATCCTTCCACTGGAGAGAGGCGCGCTCAGGGGTGTCAGTTATAGCAAGCCGTGCCCCTATTTGCAGTTTTACGAGGCGTGCTCCCCAGGGCCGCCGGGATCGCTGGTCCCTCGGGCGGCAGCCGGCGGTCCCGCAGCCTGGCTCCGTGGGAAGCCAGCCCGGCACCCGCCTGACACCCTGTGGCCACCGCCCGCCTTGCAGGGACACGGCGTGGAGCGCGATGGGGAGACCGAGTCCGTGAGGAGACTGCATGGGAGGGGGCACACATGGTCTGTTGGCAGAACAAAGCTGACAGAAGCGGGGAGAAACCACAGACCGGGCGCATACCTGACTCCTGCCACCTGCCATCCAGGGATAAAATGCTACATACTTTCATAAAGCAGCATGCACGTGTCCTGGCAGTTTCTATTAGTGCCCATGGATTCAGCCTAGCATGTCCAGGAGGAAAAGAATTTCAATTTACTGCTAACTGATGCCACAGGCTTATATGTGCACAAGACCTCTTGCTCTATGGCAGCATGTGACAGTGGGGGGCTGCTTTTATAATGCCTCATCAGATGAGAGGCCCCTAAGAACATCCAATACAGGATGGGATCCCACATCCCCTAAGAACCTCCATATGGGTTTTGAGCCCCTCAGAGAGTCCTCCCCAATGTACAGCAAGGCCTTTTCCCTGCGCCTCCTTGGTTTTGCTCACTTCTTGCAAGAAGGCTGAATTTCCAGTTCCCAAAGCACAAGGGTTGGGGTCTCTATAGGGGCTGGAGTAAAACTTGGTCATCAGCACCCCACCAACCCTAAGGGGTGCCCACTTGTTGCACTGACCTGTGAGGTGTGAGGGTCAGAATGGCCACATGTGGCAGATGTCCCACACAGTTTGGGATGGGGACATGCTTGTGTAGGAGTTGAAACACCCTGGCAGTTCAGGTGCTCACGGCTAACCCTGCAGCATATCTGAGGCACCACCAGCAACTGTGACACTGCAGGACCACAGACCAGGAAAGTTCCAGTAACAGCTGGGGATGGAGCTGGCACTCACCCTTACCAGGGAAGTGGGAGGAATTGCTCCATGTGGGGCCCCAGGGGAGTTACAGACTCCTGAGGTCTGCCCTCATCCCTGGAAAAGCTGCCAGGACTCCAGGAGTAGTGGGAGGTGAAGGCACTTTGCGCAAGAGCTACACTACCTTGGAGCAGGCAGCTCTTGCTCCAGGTGATCACCTAGGTACCCAAGTGAAGCCCTGTAACCTTGACAGAAAAGCGTGTCTCCATTTAGGAGGGGATCCTTTGAATACTCTCACTGACTTGCCTCTGTTCTTCTCCAGTTTACAAACCGTTATGGATGTTCCACCCTTACACCCCACCAAGCACTGCATATGGCCACCAGCTTGGTTCTCCTGCAGGTACATCAGACATGCCCAGGGAGCTGGTGACCCCTAACCCTACTGTACTGCTCATAGCATTTATTCACGGCCTCCCCTGGGTATCTACAGTTCTGCATGCCTCTGCAGGGAGAAAGTCTGTGTCTCATTCCCAGGCTTTCTTAGGGCAGAGCTGGCCCTTGCTGAGAGCCCATTGGCAGCAGGGCAGTGAGGCCATCAGCTGCTTTCTCTGCTCTGACTTTCCCTGGCTGCAGTTCGGTGAGGCTCTGACGTGATACTCTGCCCCCGCACGTCCCTCTGGCCAGAGCCCAGCGGGGAGAGCCGGAGACATTGAGACAGCACATCACAGGGGGACCATTTTAATTAAAAGTGATGCTTTGGTCAGCAGGGCAGAAGCTTCTTTGGGGATATAGGGAGGAGGAGTGAGCTGGGTGAGTGATGCAGGAGGGAAGACATGCCTGGTCACGGTTATAGCTCTGGACTCAACAGCTTTGCCAGGAAAGTGGGAAGTGACAGAACGAGCTGGTGCTCACTTCTCAGCGGCCTTTACCATGGGGCTGGTGCTCCTAGCAATGACTACAGTGTCTTGAAAGCCCAGTGCAAACTAGGGGACTCCCTCCCCCAAACTCAAAGCATTTACTGTTCCCTGATACCAATCCCTCTCCCAGCAGAGAAGGAGGATGTCTGTGCACTGCTTATGGATGTTTAGGGGCACAGGGGCCTCATGTTGGCTCTCTGACTCTGCCGAAAAGGAAAGATAAAAGCTCAGCAGGGCCTTGCACCAGGTGGGTTAGTGCAGCACGGTAGGGAGCCACCACAGCCACAGTAAGCTTCTGGAGGTGGGAATGACAACGAGGTCTGATGTCCCTCCAGTTGAGCCGCTAACTGTGCTGTGTTCTCAGCTCTGGTGGCAGAGGGGATCCATCACTGCTGGGAATGTGCTAAGAAGACCAGAAAAGACTTATGAGGGAGAGTAGGGTTTGAGGAAGAATTAGGCAAGGGGATTCTTCCTCATATAGAAGTGAGGAATCCCCAGGGACTGGGAGGCTTGAAAGAAAGCCAAGCCCTGGTGTACATCCTAAAAAGCCTCTCTCAGGCTGGCCTCCTGGCTAGAGTCTAATCCACTCTGGGCAGTTGTGAGCCTCCTGCCTTTATCAGAGGATGCTCTGGAAAAAAGCTCCCAGACACCAAACAACATGATTCTAAATCACGAGGAATGTGTTTCCATTTAAATACCTGCCAGGCCTGTTTTCTGCTCCTGGGACAGCTGTGGAAAACAACATCCAGGCCCTGCATGCTGTGCCTGCCCGAAGCCATACCTCTGGAGCAGTCATAGGCAGAGCAGCCCCCAGCCCAGCACAGAGCCAGGTGCCATGACTGCAAGCAGCACTAAATTCCTGTCCCAGCAAGGATGTGTCCTTCCACCTCCCCGCCTTGGCTGGCAGCAGCCTGGTCATGTCAGCCACAATTCATTTCAGGTGAAGCAGAGAGTATTTCTAGCCTGCACTGCTGGTCGCTGTGAAGAGCCGTATTTGCCAATCAGCAGCAGCAAGACTGAGGGAGCATGGCGGGAGGATGGGTGGCACAGGATGGAGGTGGGAAAGTTATGCTGCTGGACCCTGGCAATGCCTGGTGAGACAGCAAGGAAAGGGTCGAGAGCAACTACGTGATGCTTTGCAGGGAGAACTGATCTTATTAATAAAAGCTGCTTCTTCCCAAGGCCTTGATAATCTCTCCTGCTGCAGATTATTTACAGCTGTGGAATTTAATACTCCAATGAACAAAGCTCTCTGAAGCGGCGAGGCAGCGAGTGGACTGTTAACCCTTCTGCATGGCACCAGGGGCTTTTGGCTTGGGTTTGATGTCTCAATGCAGCTGAGCCATAGGCTGCCACAGCCCCACCAGATGCCAGCACCTATGAGTCCAGCACCCAAGCCAGGCTGAGACCTTACAGAAAGTCAATACAAAGCCCATTCAAATGCCTAGATTCTCTTAACTAAAAAGGCAGGCCAGTGAGTAGTGCTCAGAGGCAGAGCCTGGGCAGGGCTGTGTTGTCAGCTGTGTTGTCAGCGAGTGGTGCTACATTACACCCCCAGGTAAGCACTTGACCTTACAGATATTGGGTCAACAAACTCAGCCCCCAGGCTGAGGATATTGTCAGCCCTAGCTAAGTTATCCACCCCTCACATTCAGTGTCAGGTGTGTGTGAAACTGAGTCAGCTAAGCCCCAGGAGCCTTGCTCCAGGTTTGCGACACCAGCGGGGACACAACTACAGCACAGCACTTCTGCTGCCCTCCCTGGGACCAGAAAGCCCAAGGCTAAAGTATATGCTTTAATGTGCTCTGCAATGTAACCCTTCCTCACCTTGTCTTGAAATTTGGTGCATCTCCAGAGACGGGTACAGGAACCATCAGACTTGACTTATTGCCTGAATGGTCCCTTAGATACAGGTGATTTAGAGGGGGAGAGAATGGGGTGGGCTTAAGGCACAGCCTAGTGAAAGTAGAGGTCAGAGGGATGCACAGGAAGGACTGGTTAATCACACGGGCTTGTCCCACCAGTGCCTGAGCCTGGTTTGAGTGTGTTCATTGCTGAATGGGATGGGCAGAAGAAAGCACCGAGGGTAAGGGGTGGGCTGAGGGATGGAGAAAGAAAGGCAAACACCAGGCCTCACTTACATGCTAAAATCCACTGACCACCCTGTAACAAAGTGGCAGATTCTGGAGCCATAAATGCAGCCTGATTTCGATCTAAAACTCTTTTAACATTCCTGTACTTCAGACATTCCCCAAGGACCACAAAAACCCTTGTGTCCAGTTCTGCACAGTTTAAAGGGTCACAGTAGCATCCCTACCATAAACTACATAACTATAATCCCCAGACACTATAAACAGTCCCTATCCACCCCATCTTGTCCCTGTAAGAAAAAGCAGAGCTATGGCAGAATTCAGGTGGGATCTGTTGTCCTCAGTCAGTAAAAGTCTGGCTGCTGAAGTGCAGGAAATACAAACCTCTCACACCAGCTCACAAGTTCCTTGGGGTAGTAGTCCATTTACTTCTTAGCAGAACCTGGCATTTGCACACTGCCAGAGCAGCCTATACCTGCCCTAAAACCACAGCATGTGCCTCTGAGGTTATGCAGCCCCTTTGCTTTTGACTTGAACCCCTGTCCCTACAGTCCCGCTCCCTCCGGTGTGATGCCATCTGCCAAGGATCTCTCAGGGCTGTTCAACCACCACATGCAGGAGAAGCTGGAGGTTGTAGAATGAAGTTCAGTCCAGCCTCAGGTAGCCCAAAATTTGCATGGGACAGCCCATGAACTCTATACTTCCTCATTCTTAAGGCCTTAAGGTTTGCTCAAATTTCTGCAGAAACAGAAGATACTACCTACCACCACCACTCTGCATTGGCAGAGTGTTTTGCCATTGAGTTTGCCCACAAGCAACACAGGCTGGCAAAGTGGAGACACCAGCAGTGAAGGACCTTGGGGACTAGGGAAAGGACAGATCCTGCCCTGCAGAGCCCGACAGATGCTTGTAGACCCTCTTCCACAGGCAGGAGGCCAGCCCGATTTCCCTCTCCCCGCCAGGGAGGTCCCCATGTCCTCAGTTCACCCCACTGCAGGTGAGGCCTCCTGGGGACCCATCTTTCCTCCACAAGGCAGAGCTGTGGCAAAGTGTTGGACTTGTGAAGCCAGTTAAACCAGCTATTTACTGCTGTTAACATTATGAAACACAGATTGGAGGCTTTCTAGAGCTGTCTAGGGCCTCCTGAAGAAGGGCTAAGAGCCAAACATAAGGCTCAGAAAACAAGGGCAAAGATAACATCTACCATCCTACCATCTCTTTACTTTATCTACCCCTCCAAGCGATGAGTTTTGTGCCTCCAGTGAACTGGAGCCTTTCCAGATGCAGAGAGGGGATCTTAGGCCTTGTTTTGAAGAGAGAAGTAAATGTAATTAGGAGCAAAGCTCAGGTGGCTGGGCAGCACACAACCATTTTCTTTGCTCCAGTCATGTGTGAATGCAAAAGCCCAAAAGCTCATCCTGCAGAAGTAATAGCCCCTCCTGCATTGGAGATGGGTACCACCTTCTCAAGCCTCCTGTGCATCCCAGACAGCTTGGACCAGATCATGGGGAAAAGTGTGAAAGTCAGGACAAAACAGCAGCTTGAAGCATGATGATAAGAAACACACTCTGGCCTGTTCAGCTTTTGCTACCCCTGGTGAAACAATAATGAGTGGTCTGCTGTTGTCAGTGCCTCTAGGGAGCTTCTACTGGGCCATCAGCATGGGTTAGGCATCACTCACCCCACTGTACCTCCCCTATCCTGTCCCAGCACATGGTGCCTGTTTGAGTGAGCAGGACCAGGCCTGGCAGGACCAGAATGTCAGGGAACACCTGAGCTCTTCTCACCTTCTGAATGCAGGAGGTGGAACACCTTCGCCAGCAGTACATGCCACCCCAAATGCTTGACTGCTGCTCTCTCAATTCACAGAACATTCCTCATTTCAGAGCCAAGGGACCACCATGATTTTCAATTACTGTGCCATATTGTCCCAGAAATGTGAAGAAGATTTATTTTTTCCTTATCCAGGGTCAGCTTGCAGTCTTACAAGCTAGAGCGACAAATCCTTTAATCCTATAATATGGGAAACTACATTGGGATTCCATGGTCACAACTGGGGTCCATCAGGGGAAGAGATTTGGTTCAGAGACTGGGCCACATGGCCACGGTTGTGAGCTACGTGATGGCCCTATTTGGCCAGGGGTGGACATCACAGGATGAAGTTACCATACCAGGGAGGTTCCAGCTCTCAAGGGCAGAAGGTCAGCCACCATTCACATTCATACTGGAGAGTTAGAGCAGAAGTAAGGAAGTCCAACAAAGCATTGCCCAAGATTAGAATTTTCTTTTGATAGCCCAACCCTAGCTCATTCATTTTCCTGCCCTGCCCTGGTAGATCCTGGCAGAAAGAGCAGCTTCAGGGCAGGTAGGCCCTGAATGCAGCTTCCCAATTCCCCACAGTCCATGGGCAGTCTGGGCTACAGCTGCTGTAGGTCACCACTGGAAGTACCCCCGGTACCCAGGACAGGATGTCTGCTGAGCCCTTCCCAGAGCTGCACTCCATCAGCTAGGACGCTGGCAGAGCTCACCCCTCCACGCCTCCAGGCAAACAGAGGGCTAGTCTCACTGTTAAGGAGCTGTGGGACCACCACATCCTGGCCTTGGCCCTGAGGAATACTCACCAGTGCCTGCCCTGCCACACCACAGCCATAGCTATGAAGAGCAGCTCATTTGAGCTACAGAACGAGCAGGGTCTGGGGTAAGGCCTTATACCAAAAGACCTCAGATGTGCTTCACAGCCTCTGCCTTAGTCCATGTTGTACCTTCACGCTTGCATGTTTACTTTTAAAGAACCACATTAGGTTCATAGAGTTTACAGCCCTCAGAAATTTTCAAATCAAGCTCATATTTCAGAGGCCCAAGTGACAGCCTGTTTCTGGTGTCTACACCACAATAGCTGGGCACATCACTTCCCAGTGTCTTGGTGAGGGCATGTTTACTATTCATACTGAGCACACTCACTTTAGCCAGCATGGAGGTGAGAGTCCAGGTTCATTTTGAGCTCTGTTAAGCACTGAAGCCCTGGAGCAATGAATTCTGTGGAGCAACTTGTGCTTTGGGTAAAAGGGGAAATGGAAAAAAGCTAATTTTATTTCCTCCAACAGCCCTTCTGATTGAATGTTGCTTTTGCACTCTCAGAGAGGGTGAATGGATGTGCCTGATGTCCTTTCTCCCCATCCTTCTTTTCATCCTTCTGTCATGAGCCCTCATTACTCTTCCTTCTCTCCAGGCTAGACACTCCTGAGCTTTCCAATTCTATTTTTTTGTTAGAGGGTCTATCTGCAACAAGCCTAGGAAAATTTCCATCCTCTACCCCTGACAGCTTCTGAGATAAGCTGACCAGCCCAGCATGCTCACTTGAGGCTTCACCACTGCAACAGCATTAAGACTCGATTCAGTGTCATTCACCTCCCCATTTCTTATGTTGGAGAATGGGAGAAACTACTCAGAAAACAAGTTGACAAGGCTGCAGTCAGTGCTGACTTACACAGGGGAGAGCCCTTTGAGCAGCGACTGCACAAGTTTCAACCTTGGGGCTCTGCCCTGGCAGTGGTGCCAGACCCAGCCCCGTTCCCTCACTAGCAGCTCTTTGCCCCCTCTAGCCCCTCTGGGTTTCCCGGTACAAGTGTCTAGCCCATACAGTCTCCCTGATGGACACTCCTCCCCTGCCCTTGTCTATCTTGAACAGTAGCTGCAAGATATAAACAAGTAAGACCCCAGGTCCAGCTGTTTCCCTGTCCTCTTTGCTCTCCCTGGTTCATGCTGATCCTAAACAGCACAGCCAAGTCCAGATGAGAAGCAGACAGCTAAAAAAATGACAGCCCTCAGTTGTCTATCAGAAGGGCTTGGCAGGGTCCTGCTGCTGCCTCTGTTAGCAGCTGGAAAATGCTGCTCAGCCTGCATACCTGAGGCTTGGCATGCCTTTCCCTCAGGGAAGGGGATTTGGCATCTGCTCTAGGTGAAAGGCCCTGGCAAGGGGTGACAATGCATTTTGAGGGGTTGCTTTGCATCAGAAGAGTGGCCCAGCTCGGGGCTCCCAGGAGAGCCAGGCTGTGCCTCCCTGCTGCCCATCTCTCCCCCCTGTTTTGCAGCAATCCATGAGCCAGCTGGGCAGGGTATCATGTCCCTCCTCTGCCCAACACAGGCAGCTACCAGCCCCATAGGAGTCACAGTGCTGCTTGCAGACCCATCTTACCAGTAATTTTCCTAGCCCAGCTTACCCTCACTAAAACAGTGACCCAGATGTGACCCTGACACTGCCGGTAGCTCAACAACCCTCCAGAGACAAGGTTCAACCTCAGTCAGAGCCCCTGGCTTTCCCAAGGGATGAGGTCAGGCTCAGACACCCCAAAGTCTCCATCTTCCTCCTCTCCAGCCGTGGCTCCGCTGCCCTGCTGTGGGTCGGAGGCTGGGGAACATGCTGACGAAGGGAGATTTTGTCTCGGCGCGTCAGTCAGGCTTAGGGGCCCACCGAGCGGCGGGGGCCATGAGGGCAGGCTGCTGGGTACACCATCACACCCACATTGCCATCTAGCCTCCTGTTCTGGGATGTGCAGCTCGCCGCCCTCGCCGTTGCCAACCCAGTGATGCTCGCTTTAAACCAAAGCCCTGTTTCTGGCTGCATCACCCCCACTTCGGCTGGGGTTTCAGCTATCTCCCCTTTTTCCCAGCCCCCAAAGTCACTGGTTGCCTCCCCCAGCTGTGGGGTCGATCCACACAGCTGGCACAGGGCCATGAGACAGGGCTGCCTGTCTCCCAGTCATGGTCTCCAAGCAGATGGAAGACATCAGCTCCCTGCTGCATCCTTCCACGATAATCTGTCTCACCCACTTCCTTTCAGGGACACCCCTTCTCACAGCCAGTTAATCCCCAGTGCTTGCCTGTCTCTTTCCAGACCCCAGTCCTCACCAGAGAGCCTCATCACAACTCTTTTCTGGGCAAGCATGTCCCCAAAGGCTATCTCTCCCTACCCATGCAGGATGCTCTAAGAAAAGATCCCTCTTCCCCAACCCCCATGGAAGAATGTCTGGACACAAAGTCCCCACCATCACCAGATGAACAGGCACCCTCTGGGGAGCTTCAGCTGATGCAAACCCCATATCCGAATAGACACTAACCCAGGGACCCAGTCAAAGCTGACCAGGGAGGCACATTTGCAGTGGGGCAAGAAGAGCCTAGGAGGACTCTGCCTTTGGCTTCCCCATCCCTCTGCAGTGGGTGGCAGCTCCCCCAGAGGCTGCTCAGATGAGGGAATTCCCCCTAACCCTGTCTCACACAGAGAAATGTTTCCATTTAACATATAAAATCATGTTAATGGCAGAATAATAAACATAAACAGGGAACAGGGGAGAGAATGACATTCTGGCAGCAGCTGAGACAGGTATTGTTTTGGTTTGTTTTCCCTCTTCTGAGGGAACCATCCCACCTGCCTGCAGCCATCCTTTAATAAAAGGACCTGCAGGAAGAACTGCTATGCAGAGGAAATCACATCTGCTTTCCTGGTAGGATGGATGCACAAGGAAAAACCTCCTATTTGGGCTTCAGGCAGATCCCAAAGAAGGATGCCACAAGCCAAAGCCCAGGAAACCCAGCAGCTGCATCACTGCCTCACTGCTCAGAAGGCAGCACGGGCACATCTGGAGAAGAGCAGAGGGTAGCCTGGAAGTTGAGAGCAAATGGTTATCATCCCCTAGGCCTAAACAAAAGAGAGAATCTGGAACTGAGGAGTCTTGAGCAGGACCTGCTCAAAGAAAAAGAGAGAGAGCCTGGAAAACCCACATCAGCCTGGGCTGCTGGCAAGGCCCCATCCACCTGCCCCTGCCTGCACAGGCTCTGCAGTAAGAGCAGCACTGGAGCAGTACTGGAACAGTCAGGGGCTTGACTGTCTCACAGCCCTGGTGGAGCCAAAGTCAGTGGGACGGGTGGGAGCAGGCTAAGGGCTCATCCACAAGACTGACCCTTTCCCCTCAGAGAGATACTGCCACAGGCAGCGCCTGGAATTTGCCAAGCACAGAGCTGTGGCTCTGTGCCAAGCACAGGCCAGGGATTTCTGCTGAGGTTATGTTCCTCATGAGGCAAGACAGGTAAAAACTGCAGGAGACGCGCTACAGGATATGCTTAGCTTAGCTGTCTGCATGTCTGCTTATTAAGCTCTGAGATTAAGGATTTAGTTCCACATATCAGTTTACTTAGAACTAAAGCATCACTTCACATTTCAGTCTCAAGTATGCTGCATTGTCTTGCCCACTTCCTCTCATGCCCTCTCCCCATGACCTCTTCCTCAGAAAAATGCTGGAAAGTTATTAGCAAATATTCTGTGAATTGTTTAATATCCAAACAGCAGGATCTGTGCATCCCATGAGAGATTCATAGCCCTTATGATCAGGACAAGAAAAACAAGGATTGTTTACAGGCCCCCAGGTCCTACTGGTAGATGCTTTGAAAGTGGAGTTATTGCCAAGCAAAAATCTCACAGTAAAGCATCCCTTTACATGTGTTATAAACCAGGCTAGCTGGGACCGAGGTATTCCAGCTTAGGATAGACCCCACTTCCACTCTGCTAACAGACTTTGCACAGAAACAAATACCCCATACAAGTGCCATTTGAAACTCTACTTTCCAGTGCTGTGCTAGTGGAAGCCATCTTCTTCTTCTGTTCTCAAAAGGATTTACATTGAGGAAGGCTGAGCTCCTTCTATCTGTCATAGGCAGGAAGGCCATGACAGACCTTTCAATTTGCTTATGATTTGTTTATTAATAAACTATAGAAGTATTTGTTTATGTGTTTATCAAGGCTGGAGGAGTTTCAAAGGTTGTAGAAGGTTTTCTAAAGCAAGACTGTAGAGCTGTTGAGTGGCATAAACACTTCCCCTAAAAATGCATAAAATCATGTACTCTTTTTCTACTCAAAATACTTTAGTCTACTACTGGGATGAGCTTTGAAAAAGCTAAAAACCACACCTGAAGTGGGCTGTGAAGATTTATCCACTGATGGTAGGGCACAATGCTGCCTTTCCCACCTCTTAGCCAAACTCAGAAAGATTCAGTACCCTGCAGCCCTTGCTGGTGCCAGCGTTTATCCCAAAAAAATAAAAAAGAGCACCAGGAGCATCCCATGCTGACCCAGGAACAAATTTAACCAGGGAAAAAGGCAATGGATAATGTCTGAGACATCAGGCTGTGCCATGCCCCTGTGACACAGAAGCAAACTCCACCCAAGGGAGGGAGGCCAGTCATGCTTATCGTGGTGACTGGCACGCAGAGTTTGTTTGCTGTCCCACTTAGAAAAGTAGCATAAACACCTCCTCTGAGCATGGACAGTTCTGGAAGTTGACTGCACTCAGATAGGCTGGAAACACTGACTTCAGGTGAGCATCTGCTCTGCTGCTATGCCAGTGGGCAGACACCTATGGAGGAGGCAGGCTGAGGGCTTAAAGGCAATGCCCACAGGGCTCAGAGGACTCAGAGCAGCAGACCCAATGTTCCCTGGCCCATGGACAACAGCGAACAAGGAACGTGCTACAGATAATTCTGTTTTCCCACAGAACTGAGTTCACAGAGAAGTTTTACTGAGTGGGACAGTGCCATAACTTAAAGGTTAACACTGAAATTATAGTATCATCTTTTGTGCATTACCTGGAATAATGGAGTTCAAGGGGATCCAGGACTTGCCTTTTCCATGAGTGATGTGGATTTCACACTGGGAAGCATGGGGCAGATACATCTGCAAGGAGTAACTGGCGTGGAGTGTGGAATAGCTCAGCACTGCACTCTTCAGATCTTCACACTGGGGGCAACATAGTGCCAAGGTAAGGAGTTTTCCCAGCAGAAGAGAAGGGCAAGGCAGAGCCAGCCACCACAGCCACCAGACCTGTGAGGAGTCAGCTCGATGGCCTGAAGCTGGCCAGACTCCTGCTGACTGCACCCCCTGCACCCTCTTCCCCAGCACTGCTCTATCAAGGACTGCTCTGCCCCAATGTCCCTTTACCGGCCATGAGCACGAAGTTTCTCTGCTCAGCTCCACAGTAACATAGTTGTTTGGCTCCTGGATCACAGCTGGCCCTGAAAGCAACACTAGCATTTGCCTGCTGTTGTACCTGAGCTTAAGAAGCTGGACAACAGCCAGTCTCACCAAATAACATCACAGACAATGTCTGACAACTGTCCCAAAAAGGAATACAAAAGGAAGGTTCTTTCTGTGGACCTTTCAATCTGAACTCAGCCCTTGCATTAATTGGAGAACACAATTTTCAGAGGTTGGTCAGGTGGAGAGCACAGGCTGCATCTCAAACCCACCCCATTCAGCTCCCCTTCCTAGCTCTGCATGCCCTGTTCAGCCACACGCTGCTGAAGTTGTAGGCCACCATGTTCTCCTGATTCTGATTCCTCCTAAATACTTTTCTTAGGAAAAAACAGAGAAACTAATCTTATTGAATGTCCCCAAGGCACCAATAGTTCATTTTGTATCTCTCCTACTCTATTACTTGTGAATCCATTTTGTAGACCCCAGTGTCACTGGACCAGGGACTGAACTTTGTGTCTTGCTCGTGGGGAACTGCGAAAGGCAAAAATAGGGAAAAGAGAGCATAAGCAGTACAGAACAAGGATTTTCATGTTCTCATTTTAATGATGACAGAGCAAATTAACACCACAGGAACAGTAAAGGTGAAGGACCATTTCCCAAACAAACTGCAGATGTTCTGTGAAATAAATCAACCTTCTTTTGGAGAAAAAGAAACTGTTTCAACATTTAAACTAGTTGCTTGTAATTCTTAAATAGAAGGAGAGACTCTTGATGAACCTCAACTTTTTCATGTTTCATCAGTTTGTAAAGAAGGACCAAATAACATCTACTGTATGAAAGGATATAACAGGATTGCTAAAGAACTCTCTTAGCTTTCACACAAAGTTGCGGGCAATGGCCAATACTTTGGAGAACTCGCCTTCCTTCCGTCGCAGGATATAGGGTATTGGGGTTTTTATCCTAGTCCCGATTGGATTTCCGTTATCTTCTATGAGTACCACATTGTTGGAATCAAATCTAGGCGTCATGGTGGGGCCAGGCATCTTGTGCCCTACAATTAAAGCTTTCTTCTTTTCTCCTTTGATAGCCAGGAGGATTTTATCTCCTACTTTGCCAACTCCGGTCTTGTTATACACGTGGATACATTTTGGTGGCCGGTGGTAGGACGTGTTCCCCAAGGCGCTGTTGTCCACCACTCGCACGCGGGTGAGTTTCTGTATTGCTCGGCATGCTCCAGTGGTACTAGCATAAGACAGGAAAGAATGAGAGACAGATCTCCTCAATAATCCTTGAGGAGAAAGGGCAAACTCGGCACAGAATCTTGTCATTACACAAACCACTCGGAAGGCGCCAGCAATAAATACATACCATATGGCTGACACATTGACTGCATTCAATGTGCTCTTTGAAAGCCAGATGCTACTTTGGGCTTTGCACACTCGTCACTAAATGTCAAACATAAAACGACCGTTCTCCTCTGAAACACGACTAAAAGATGGCGTGAAGAGTGGCTTGCATTTCATGGGCTCTTTAGCAACTGCAGATGATTCAACTTCAATTTACAAGCAAAAAAATGTGCTTGCTTCTGTTACAAACAGCCTGCAAGAAGCTAAGACTCAAGTCAGGCTCTTTCAATCTTGTACACATTCCCCAGCAATAAGGACTTTTATGACCAATCTTCTTTTCAGTGAAGTCTGTGAGGGTCTCCCATTTTATTCTGCTCTCAGTAAGATCTCTGAGGACCTGCTGTGGCTGAGCTAAGCTGTCACCAACTAGAATCTAAGAGATCATCACCTTCCCCATGTGGGAGGAATCCAGAAAGATACAGTCTCTTCTGTATCTGTTTGCTCTGTGGGATTATCAGAAGCAAGGAACAACAGAAATAAACTGCACAATATTAAATAGTTAGATCTGACTCAGAATATGCTTGAGAACAGCAGGAATAAACTCCCTTACAGAAACCACTATTCTTTTATTCAGTGAGCTCAAACTTAAGTGATTTGTTGCTTCTTTTCAAAGGACACCCAAACACAGACCATTGGAA
Source organism: Manacus vitellinus (assembly GCF_001715985.3). Lineage (NCBI taxonomy): Eukaryota > Metazoa > Chordata > Aves > Passeriformes > Pipridae > Manacus > Manacus vitellinus. Next base: position 18,880,919 of record NW_021940864.1, on the reverse strand, counting down.
AAGCAGAAAAATCCTTTCTACTGCTAAACAACTGCTTTGCATTAAGGTATAGAAACATGCTGGCCAGAGCTGCAGGAATGCCAAACTGCTGTCAACTGAACTACTCAGGAGACAGCATATGGAATCAACCTAATCATTCACCTTGTTTTTCAGAGCAGAAGCTTGTACAGTAAATAAAGACTAATAGGGACCATCATCCCTTCCGCAAGATGAAGGGCCTGTATTTGCAAAGCTGCCTAGAAGACAAGCACCAAACCTAGTGTGGATGGACATGAGTTGAAGCAGATATTTTTACACACAGTGAGGGAAGGCCAGCTGAGTCAGTTTGTGTTAGTCTAACTGCTCCAGAGGTCAAGCGCTGCCTTTACAAGATCTGTTTTCTGCAGCAGAGGCATACCCCTGCTTTCCTGTCTCTCTCAAAAGTCACTCACCTCTGCAAGCAGCCACTCCCTCCCATTCCAACCACTGGCAGGGACTGTGGTATACCACACTCTCCTCTGCCTGCTGTCTGTGGCTGCACAGCAGGGGAGACAGAAGGGAGGAGGCTGTAAAGGGAGAAGTGTTGTCACAGGAAGGAGAAGGGAAAACCTAGATGGGACTGAGTGTCACACTTTGCTACACAGAAGTAGCAAAGAGCTATGCAGAGTACCTGCACTAGGAGTACTTTTTCTTTTTCTTCTTTCTTCATCTTTGCCATGGTTTTGGAGCAAAACTCCACCCCAAAAGAAAGGCTTCCCCATTAAGAATGTTGAAGTCCTGCTTATCTCTATGGACTGGACTTCGCCTCAGTCTTGCTGTCTTTTATATATGTTTTAAATGTCTACTGGCCAATGCTCTCATGCAGCCCACTTACAGAGAAAGCCAGGAAGACTTGGTCACCTCCTCGAGTTAGTTCCTGGGACTATCACATAACCTAGCCCTGAGCATTGTCTTAATCCCCTCTCTAGACCACAGTCACAGGAATTACTATGCTCATCCTTTAAACTGAAGTCCTCATCCTTCAAAGAGTTACATGCTAGAGATGAGTGTATTGTGGGATTAGGCTCTAAGCTTTGTACAAGGTATTGTAAAATATGAAGTCCATAAATTTAAGAAGCTTTAAATGCCTTGGGCCTGGAACAAGAAACTAAAGAAAAATAACAAAATAGACACTGTTAAAGTATGAGAAAGTAATTTTTCTGATTATTTTTGTTCTAAATAACTGTAATGATAAACTCTTGAATAATTTTAAGGATGTAATTGGGTCTGCATCAGCAGGAGCTGGCTTTTTTGCATGTCCATCAGAAACACAGACACTTTCAACTTCTGCTTGCAGGCCCATGCATTGCTCTCAAATGCTTAAAAGCCTCCCTACATATGAAAATGCACAGTTCAGACTGCCAAGAATCTGTAAAAGTAGTGTTTGGGCCTACTTTTCAACCTTCAAGTGAAGGGACAACTCTGAGATTTTTTGTTTATTTATTATATTATTCATTTGAATTACAAACACTGTATCTTATGCTTGACCTACTTAATAGCATCTCTTTCAAACAGGAAATGCTCTGAAGAAAACAAAAGCAAAATCTGAAGATTACCTGAACTGTCGTTGGAGCACCGCACTGCTTAGATGGGTTAAGGATAAAACCAATCGTCTATTCAAGAGAGCCATGTGGATTCTGGTAACAAACCTGCATAAGAAAGAAGAGAATTATGAACTCTGGAAAATGGATGGAATTTGGTTTGCTTCCTTTCCTTTATGTGGATCACACACCAGAGCCTCAGCACTTATTTAAAGGCTGCAATCCACAGCAGAGAGTGGTAGCAGCGCTCACAGCATGCTACAAAGCAGATCTACAACCTCTGCCTGACTTCAGGAGGCAGTGTAATTCAGACATGTATACTACAAAGCTGGATTCAGTATTACTGCATTGCAGTTTCCTATGCACAAAGGTAAGGGCCCTTCTGTGTGCACTGTGAATCATGTAAGAAGCAGGTTTAGAATTTCAGATGTAAACTAGTTTAGTGGCTGTGGTGTCCAGTAAAAGCCATCAAGATTACATGTAAATGCTACCAGGGTTACCTACAAAACCAAGCAAAAATCCTGAGATACTCTGCAGACTGGCATCAGAGCTTTAAAAAAACATTTGCCAGACAAGAAGCAAGTCAGAGCTCTGCTGGTGAGGGCATGCTCCCTCTTAGCATATAAAGGTGTTTAGCAGGCTGTCTTTGCAGACCACAGCGTCACTGCTGCCAATCTTGCCCTGTTCAGACTGCCTGGGGGAACAGTTCCCTGTAACTTTATAGTGCTCACTCAACCCAGAGTGAAACACCACCCCCAAATGCAGCTGAGTTGGGTTACAGGGGTAACCTCCGACTGAGTACCACACCCTGACTACACCTGACTACATCTACAGCAGTTCCCTAACCTCATTCTGTCAGACTGACGGGGACCAGCTTGCATGCACAGTCACAAAGGCTTATCTGAACCTGGATCACTTTCCCAGACATCATTATGAAGCAGTGACCCAGGTGGTTATGCTGGCAGATGCAAGTGAATGGAGAAAACATAGATCTAAAGCCAGTCCTCTTTCAGGCCAGCTCAGGTACAGCTAAGACTTTCCACCTGACTGTAACTACTGTCATGTGACAGTACTGCTGTGACCTTGGCAGTGTAACCAACACAGACTTTGCTTCTCTCCTTTCTAAAGAAAACATTAAAAATCCATTGACCTCATATCTCTCTTTGCCAGTTCAGATGAATTTTGGGCCAAACTATAGGAATACATCATAAAGCCACTTTCTTGACTTTTATTTTAAAAACAAAGCTTAGCTTCTTTAGAGAGAAGAAACTAACCAGAGCCTTGTGACAGACGATGCCACAGCTCTTCTTATTACAACCAAGTCCAGCCTAAATCTTCACTCCCTCTTTCATTGTTTTTTCCTCCAGTGCATTTGCTTACTTGGCAGCTTTTCTACAGAGCGAGTGTTACCTGAGAGCAAGATGAGAAGCATGAGAGATGTGCACCACAGCAGCTTTGAGCAGCATTTCCTGAGCAAAGCACACGACGTGGCAAACCATCTCGCCTGTCATGCAGGCAGGTTTGGAAGAGAACAGCAACAGCCAAAGCTTAGATTTATTTACTAAACAAAGCCACTTTTCTGTGGGGTAGATCACCAAATGAGTTCAGAGCTTTCCCACACTGTCCCCTCTCTGAAATGAGACTCCAAGAAGGCTGTGTTTATGCCACAGTTCCTTTACCTAGCTGCATGATCCTAATGACAGCAAGGCCCTGGGGCATTTAGAGCTCTTCTGCCAACCAAGGTACAATACCTCGGCCTTGCTGCTGCTTGGATTTCTGAGTAAATTCAACTCTGTTGACTTGCTTAAGCCCACAGTCTGCCTTTGTCTTGTTCTGCTCTTGGGTGTACTGTCTCCCCATATGAAATTCAAATCCAGAAGGTAATACTGCTCCTACTTCCTCGAGAATCACACTGAGTATTTGGATCCCCATACAAAACCCAAACAAGCAGCAGCAAGTCAGCCTCTCTGGTGTCCTTGATGGATGCTTCTTGGGGAGTCCAGCTGCTACTGTCACCTGTCTCTATTTTCCTGGCAGGCAAGGTGGCCTTAGTGGCTGGAGAGGATGGGTCTGCTCATCCTCTCCACTATATAAGACCAATAGGAGAGGTCTGCTGGCTCATGGCAAGGCACGCACAGGCACATGCTGTCAAAGGGACAGCAACATCAGGACCAGCATAGCCAGATATGCTAAAGGCACATCTAAAATGTCCTAAAGTGCTGCTAAAACTCTGAACTCACTCCTGGGTGGAGTCACTGGTTTTTTCTACCCTATGGCAGCAGTGAAGGTTTGAAGTTACAAAACTACCAGCAGAAGCATCAAGAGCATTAAATGTCTAAGGACTGTTTATTTTTCCAGATGACTCAGTACCCCTTTCTTAGCTAAGAATTATTTCTCGGCACGTTAGGATGTGTCACAAGCTAAGAAACTTCACATGATTGATTATTTGGTATGAAGCATCCTGTTAGGAACTTAGTAAACAGGGGGGATGCTTCCAATTAGCAGGAAGGTTCAGGGTGGAGGGAAGAGAAAAATGCATCTGTGGCATGGAGTACAGCATTCAAAGGTGCAAGTGGGTTCACAAAGAATGAGTCATAACTTCAGCTATCATAACATGCCAGTTTCCTTTCTAGAACCGAACAGCCAATAGTTCGGGTCTGTCTCCAGGTGCTCCTCAACCAGACCCAGTCCCAACTTGCTCCGTCTTGTGGCTGTGACCTTGATCTCCCCTGCCCTCAGTTTTCCCCTCTGTGAAGTGGCTAATTACTAAATAACTAAACTCCAAAGGGCACAGAGGCCCTTCACTCTGTCACACTCAGTGCTGCCACACGAACACTCCGAGGTGGTGCCAAAATTAAAGAGCCTCCATAAATTGATGACAGCCATCAGCCCCAGCGCTCCTGGCACTTTTCTCCTTCCCAGTGCACATGTTGCCTCACACCAGTAGGCCTTAAAAAGGCTCAGAGGCTGCACTTAGCACAGGCACAGGGAATGCATGTGACTCGAGTATGCTTCTGAAGGTGGCTCTCCCCAGGTCATCAGGTTTCAGTGCTCAGGGGTGTATGGGAAGAGTAACACTTTAACCTTCAAGCACAGCAAAATTTGCAAGAATTCCCAGTAGTCTTGCCTGGAAGTATTGCCCCTGCCAGTATTGCCCAAGTGATACAGGAGTGCAGCCCACAACACCCTGGGACAGGCAAAACACCACCACTGCTTAGTACTTAGTCACTAATACATCCCAGACCAAGGATTTATCTTGGAAGAGACTTTTGGAGGTCACCTAGTCCAATCTCCTGCTCAAGCAGGATTAATTCCCAAGTTGTTCATGCTAGACAAAGGCAGTATTTAAATGGACACTATCCTCAAATGAGAGGCCTAACACAAAGATTGATACAACATTGACCACTCATAGCTGCACCAAAGCAGCGATAAAGAACTGTGCAGAGAAACCTCTCTCCCAGTTCCTACCCTGCTGCAGTGGCTCTGTCTCACAGTTAGACTAATTTTTTTAAATCAGCATCACAGAGACACTTGGCCCCTCTCCATATATTTGTTAAAAGTTAGCACAGACCTCAGACAAGAGCTCAGAGTAAGATTCAGAAAGGGGTGAAGAATTTGTCAACCAAATATTCACTAAAATGACCCAATTTCTACTTCATTGAATAAGTCTGAGTACACAATAACCTGCTGCGGTAAACACTCTCTTCTCAAGGGCCCTTCAGTCTTACCACATTAAATGCAACAGACTGACATCAAATTCCAATACTGCACAACAAAGAACTCCTCACCAGTTATAAACCTCTGGAAGTTATTTATCCACTGCACCATTTTGAAGCGCTAAAGCTATCACCTTCACTATTTTTTCTTGATATTAAAGAGCTAACTTATATTTACTGCAATTTTTAGTTGGTTTTGAATGGAGAAATTATGGAAAACTTCATCCCAGCTAACAGAATTGGGCTGCATACAGTATTTTCGTCAAATGTGTGCAAACACATGAGCAGATCACCTCAGGGAACTGATATAAACCAAGGGCATCTTCCAGATAAGGAGAGCAGGATTATGTACTCACTTTGAATGAACATCGGGGCACACAGTACGAAGAAAGGAAGACCTGTGTCCCCCCATCACACATTTCCAGCACCTCCCTTATGCTTTAGCACTTATGTAAATCAGACAGTTTTCAGCTAGATCAGTTCCCTGATCCAACTCAACCTGTGGCCACGTGAATGTTGGTGGCAAAACACAAGACTGGGACTTCTCCTTTCACTGCCAACCCAGGCTTATGTGGTGACAGTATCTCCAAAGAGATTTGGACAAGAAAAGGATCTCTTTCATTATAGCACAAACACCAATAGGCTTCACAAGAATGGTCTGCATGAATCTGCACTACTAACACGGCCATGGGAGCACTGAAAAAGTCTGTGTCTGAGCACTCAAGAGGCCAGTGCAACAGCTCTGACCAAGGTCTTATCAGTGGTGCATATCCTAAAAACCATTCCTACCCTGCCTGCATCCTAGGGTGAAGGCAATTTTAAAGAGTGCTGTTGCCTAGCAATCGAGTATTACTTTCCTTTTTAATCACAAGTTTGGAAACTGACACCTGCTCCCTATATTCCCAAGACCTGTAGTTCCATAACCATTCGGCTATTTCTTTTCCTTCTTTCTGCTAGTTACTCATCCACAAAAACAGGCCCCATGGAAAACCAATGGATGTTGCAAAGCAAATGCTGAGGCCTACTACCCAAAAGTCTGCTGTCAAATACACAAAATAAACCAGGGAAAAATATTCTTCACTTTAATAGCAGTAGCCTGATCTGCACAAACAGTGGGGACCAACATCACCTTTATCCTTCTAAAAGACCAAAACAGACATGCTCCAGGCACCATAAAGATTTGAACTGCATCTGTCATCCATCATTAAAACACAGGAAATAAACCCAAGACAGTACATGCAATGCAAATACCTAAACCCCTACTCTGCCACTGCAGGTTTATTTATAGACCAGCTGCCAGGGCGAACTACAAATGTGAACTATGGGACTCAATCCATTCACAGCTCTCCTCATAAAGGAAACAATGTGATTAAGGGCTGTGTGTTAAAAATACACAAGCTATTCATTACCAAGACATAACTGGCTTTACATTAATGACACACAAATAGGCCAGGATTCACAAAGAGGAATTAAGTCTTTTTTAACTCTGTTTATGAATAGGATTAGCTATTAAACAGGATATTTATTGATCCAAGCTACCATCAGAAACTCATTATAGGTACATGTGTTAACAATTTGGAAGCAAAACAAACCTCATTTTCCAGACCACAATCAGGAATGGCAGATAAAAAGAGATCTGAATACCTTTAAAAGAAAACTTACTTTTGATATTTTAAGTATTCAGAAGTCCCAACTTTTGTAAAGTAATTATGGCACTTACTGTTTTAGTATTCAAACACCTAAAGCCATTCTATATGTTCATATTCACAGCACTGTACTAAAATAGGGAGGGATTATTCCCAGTGCACCACCACAAAATTAAGCTACGGAGAGGACAATGCCTGTGTGAAGTCAAAGGAAATGAGCTGCAGAGCAGGTGCTGGGTTAACCCCAGAGGCTCTGCTCAGGTGTGATCTGTGGGGCTCAAGGTGAAGCCCAGAAAGGTCCCTCTCTGCCTTTGGAATTACATATGAATTCAGAGAACTAGCCACACTCCCATACCTTAATGCTGCCCACAAATGTATCTTTACTAGTTTTAGAAGTACTGAGGTCTCAAGAACAGGACAATGGTGGAAAGCCACAAGCTCAGATTCTGTTTCTGGCCCTGACCTGCGTGACCAGGAACCAACCAGCAAGGTGCCCAGATAGCAGCAACCATGCTGGGGGAAGCTGGGGCAGGAAGAATGACACAAACAAGAAGGAAGAGAAGGTGGGCAGCTGTGGCTCAACCATAAAAAAAAAGTCAAGAACCACTGACCTAGGCTAGTTGTTCACAGAACAAAGAGCAGCAGTGGCTCTGGGCCTTCCTGATAAAGCTACACCAGAAAAGCATGTCTAATAATGACAGAGTTCAGGCTTAAGAGAAATCTGACCTGGAGACAAAGGCATGTTTGCATCACAAGGCAGCACAGAGCTACCTGCAGCTTTGCTGGCACAAGCCTCGTTTCTCACTCAGAGATTTCCCAAAACGTGAGAAACTTCCCTAAACCCGGTTTCTCTCCTTCCAAACAAGACCCTGCCAGGTAAGCCTGGAGAACTCTCGAACCAGGTAAGTGAAGACAGCTCAGATGAGCATCTCTCTACTGCTGTTAAAAAGGCTGGCTGCCCACCTGCCTTTACTACAGAATTATTCACACTTTTAAGAAATCTGTCACACATTCTTCTCCCTCAAATTGCCTCCCCTTACTCACAGGACCCCCAAAGGAGCTTTTGGGAGAACAACCAGCAAAGCACAGAGTAGTGCCCACACTTCCCGAGTCCCCATGACACAACGTGAGTAAATGCCACACTTGTCAGGACACAGGAATTTTGGTCCTAACTTTGCTGCATGACTACTCATACCCACATAAGCCTAACTCCAGCAGTGCAGCCCCACATGAATTCTGAGCAAAGAAACTCTACTCTCTGAAGGACAAACGAGCAGGAGTTTCAGAATTGGGTTTTCCTCCTCCCTCCCCCAGGCCATACTGCTGGGGCGTGGACTGCAGCCCAAGGGAGCACAAGGTGCTGCTCTCAGTCATGCCATCTGCAGAGTGCAAGCGACACAAGGGCTCCAGGCTCGGCACACCCCAGGCTCCCAGCTGCTTTGTCGTGGTGTCACCACTCTGCTGCATCACGTGCCACTCAAACTTGCCCCGTGCATCTTCGGGGACAGAGTTTCTCAATCCCTTCAGAGCAGCAGCCCACGCTTAGGGTTTACACGTTCCAGGCCCTGTGCACACAGCATCAGGGACAGCCCGCAAGAGGCTCCCTACGAGGGGCGGGCGGCAGGGCCGGGACG
>NW_021940864.1:18801936-18871144 GCF_001715985.3 Manacus vitellinus | reverse complement strand
TCCGGGCGCCGCTGCCATGGCGAGCAGCAGCGAGGCAGCAGGGATGTTTCGAGGGTTGGAGTGTCGAGCAGGTTTCTGATACCGCCCTGCTTCTTCTACCCTGGAATACTTGGCGAAGGGCTGTCGGATGGGGTTCGTGTCCCTGGCCAGGTAGCCAAGCAGCCCCTTTCTGCTCTTGTCTCGATTGCCAGCCCCTCCACATCAGCAAACCATGTTTTTATCTCCTGTCCTGGAGTGCGCCCTGTATATAGCTACCTGCTGGAGAAAGCATCAAAATCTGCAAGGTGGCTGCAGTCAACCTGGTGTCCATAGAAGGTTTGGTAGCTCTCAGCTGGATGGAGACCATGTGTTTTGGGGTTCTGAGCACCTCCCTCCCTTGCTCTCCCCATGAAAGTAGTTAGAAGCAAAAGGCCTATCAGTGTGTGTTCAGGGTGGCTAATTTAGTTGTGCATAGTCCTCGAGGACTCCCGTCTCCTCTGGATTTGTCTGTTACTATGAAAGTGTCCTTCTCCATCATGTCATGCTCTGGAGTAAGCACACATGGAAAGCCAGGGGTTGCAGGGCAGGAGCATCCCGTTAGCAGCAGTCCCATTAGCAAAGCCACTGAATGGTTGCATGGCACAAGTGCTCCTTGGATGATCTTGCAGACGCCCCACCTGAGTGTGGGACAGAGCCTTTGCAGGTGTATTGCAGGAACCAGTACCCTTCCCCTCCAAACACTCGTGCTTTATGGTCCCTAATAGCTTTATATTCTCTTAACGCTTCTGAGAGAGTGGAAAGCCAACCACTCAGCTCCTAACTGACTCCAGGAGGACTCTGTTCAGGCCAGAAATAGCAAAGCATTAAGGACTACTTCTAATGACTGCAATTAGCTGGTGTCTACCTAGGAAAGGCTTTTTTCCTCTCGAGCCTTTTAGTAGTAGGAATACACTATCTTTATGGGGAGAGAAGTCCATTCTACAGTCTTCGCCTGGATACCATAAGAGCAAAATAAACATGAAAGAAGATGCCTTTGAGGGGGTTGGGAAGAGGCTCTGGTTTGGCTCATAAGTATGTTTTGTTGCGCTAAGTTTGCTCTATTTTTGTCTGTTCCTGTCTTCAATAACCTTGGAAGGAACTGAAGCTACTGTATTTTCTGAGGGTGTCGGTTTTCTTTTCAAGAAGACGTTGCCGTGAGGCTTTGCAATGTTCCATTTTTTTGCCCTTTGACCAGAGTGCAGTGTGACTATCCTGAACTGTCCTGGAGCCATGAGTTGAGCCAAGAAAAGAAAAATACCGAGTGTGCTTTGCTTCTTGTTTGTTTGAGTTTCTAAAATTTTTTTTCTTTCTGGGTTTTTAAAATATCCTTGGTTATATTTTTTAGCTTTCTTCAGCAACAGAGTGGGTTAGGAACTTGCTCTGAGGGTTTTCTAATACTGTTTTTGTAAAAAAAAAAAATCTTCATGAAATTATTTCATTCTTGGAACTAGAACTGTCAGAAAATCCCAGGTAGCATGAGGTTTGCAATAAAAGCCTGAGAGCTGGCAGTGCCAAGGCCCTGCTTTTTGTCTGTTGCTAGTTACACTTTCCCTGAGCCTCCTGTCATGGTGAGCCTTGCAGCGTCCTGCCAGCGGCTCCTCTGACACCCTCCTGTCCATACTGAGGGGCAGTGCCAGCCTGCATCCTTCCTATAAGTGCCCCATCCTGGCAGCCAGGGTGAGGCTGTATGCTGAACTCCCAAGGACTCCGCAGGCAGCACCTCCCGCTCCCAGGAAAGGCAGCTGCGACCTGCGTTGTGTCTGACGTGAATCGTGCGCAGCCGTGGGGTGCCGGCTTCGTGAGGGAGGAGGCCCTGCATGTAGGATATTCCGTGTGCGCTGCTAATTGCAGGCAGTGCTGGTTATGGATACTGTGCATGATTTGCATATCAAAGCATCTGAGAGCTCTGCCATGGGTAGGGATGGGCAAGGATGATAAGGATTGCTGGAAGCTGGGGCCAGATCTTCCTCGAGGCTTTTCGTGGTAGGCTGAAGATGAACGGAATGTTTGGAAAATGGAGTTTGTCTCCATGTCCTTGAGTGACAGCACCGTAAAGGCTTTTTTAATCTAGGTGCTCCTTTTCAGGGGTTGGGAACCAAGCAGTTCTTGGTGGCAGGGTACTCTGCTTCCTGCTGCTCCTGCCACTGAGAGCTTGCTGGGCAGCCCACAGTGTTGAGCCTGGGAGCCGTCCCCTCTCCTGGTGGGTCCTGCAGCAACTGGCCAGTGTGCCAAGCCCGCTGCCTCTTCTCCATGCTGCCTTTCACACAAGGAGGCAGAGGCCCAGCTTGGAGCTTTGAAGCAAAGGAGCAGGTTTGTTACTGGCTGAACTGGCTCTGCAGGGTCCCAGGCCTTGCCTGATGGCTCAAGAGGCATTGAAGGGGGACGGGGAGCGGCAGAGCCCCGAATGGGCCATGGCTTCTGAGATGCTGCGTGAGTCAGAGGAAGATTTGCCTATGTCTGGTCTCAACACAGCTGTCTGCTGTTCCTCCTTATTCTGGAAATGAACCTGGGGAGCTTGGAGCTTGCTTGTAGGCTGAACTGCAAACTGAAATGCAGATTTCCAGGAAGGGAGAGGGGTGGGAGGGAGTCCCTGCATCCCTCGGCCACTTTGATCTTAGCAAGTTCTGATGCTCTAGCTCTAAAGGACCACACTGTGGGGCAGCTGGCCTCTCTAAAGGTAGCTTTACGTTCATTGTGGGAGCGCCTGCTGCCTGGAACTGCAGCCCTCGCCCTGTCTCCTGTGCCTTGTGCAGCTCAGGCTGTTGCTGGGAAGGACTGCTCACCTCTCTATCCATATGGGGACTTGATTTGTGCAGGACCTGCCTTGAGCATGGCCTTCTTGGAAGTCAGCTCTCTGCCTGCAGCCTTCATCCTGTCAGCAGCCCTCTGATTTGTTCAGGGTAATGAGTTAGGGGGCAGGCCTGATGCATTACCTAGAAAGTTGGTTAAAAGGAGAAAAATGAAAATCAAGAAAGGAAAAAGAAATGCATGCGCGTACGCACTCTGCAACAGAGAGAGGGTGAGATGCGTGAAGTCAGTGCCAAGCTTGTAGAGCAAAGGCTTACAGTATGAAATGGCTTTTCTCTGAGTCTGCAGGCCTGTGGTTGGCACTGCCTTCTCTCTTCATGTCCTTCCAGCATGGAGCTGGGTGTCTGCCCTCTGCTCCAAATACAGATTAGCTGCAGGAAGCCTAGGACTCGCTTGCTTGTGAGATGCTTGTGAGACTTGCTTGTGAGATGCAGAACCCTTTCCTCCATGTTTTTCTGCACAGTACTTGCTGACCATTACAGGGTTATCTTTGCATGCTCCCTGTGTGTTCCCAGCACAGTGCTAAGCAGTGCTGGAAAGGCTTCTGTTCTCCCCATGGCTCTTGCATGTTGGTGTTGCCTGCCTGCCATTCTTCCTCTTGTTTTCAAGTCCCTTCCTCCCCTCCTTCATAAAGCCAGGCCAGGGAGTGGAAAAGCTTTCCCAGTATCTCAGTGCTCTTCTCAGGCCAAACTCTTAGAGTGGCTACGCAGCTTATATGAGCAAGATAGGGCTATGCTGGCATAGCCCACTGCATCTTTTGAGCAAAGTCTCCTGTTCTTGATGTACTTTGGTGTAATTGTTGATGCCAGCAGCCTTTGCCCTCATGGTTATTGTGCTGGGAAGAGAGAGAGGTCTTGTTTTATGCATGCTGTTTTTCCCCAGAGAAATTAGCAGTTGGTAGTACAGGTCTGGCTTAAAGCAAGGTTTCGAAGATTCCCGTTTGTTTTGGCTGTTTGTGCTATTGCATTAAAGAAAAGGGCTGGATCTCTTAAGGGACTGTGTTTGAAAGGTGACACATTGCATCAGCACAAGAGAAAGCAGTCACAGGCAGGATTCATGCTGCCTGTTTTCAGTATGTTCTGCAGTTGATTTCCTGAACCACCACAGCTGTCATACCTCTGAGCAGCAAGCTGAAAAACCTCCCTGCCTTTTTCTGTCTGGAAGAGTGGCTACTGCAGACCTTTCCTGTCCTTCTGTTCCCTCTCACCTCCTAGAAGGACTGTATGCTGCCAGAGCTACTTGTATCCCTTCCTTGGATGTGCTCATCCCCTCTGCACCCCTGTAATTCTGTGTGCAGAGCAGTTGCTTGCTCTGACACCCTCTTCCCTTTCCCCTAGGGATGTCATCACTGGTTTCTGTGCAGGTCTCTGTTCCCAGCTCAGTGCTCTGCAGACACCCAGCTGCCACCAGTGATGTGGCCTCTGGCTCTGTCACGCCAACAAGGAGATCATGTGGTATTGCCTGTGGGGAGATGTTGTGCTCTCTCCTGTTGACCAGCATGGAAGAACTGCTCTGACAGGCTCCCTTAAATCATCCAGCTGTCTCCTGATGTGTTGCTGACATGGGTCAGGGGGAAGAATGCTACTCTTACAAGTGCAGTTTCGCGTGAGAGTGCATTTAGTAGGAGAGTTGTGTGTTGGCCTGGCCTGCTTTTGCCAATTAAACAGTGGCTTTTAGTAGACTGTTGCAAGTCCCTTCAAAGTGGGGGGATGAATCTTGGCATGATCTTGTACTTAGAGGAAACTCAGATGGCAGCAGGCCTTGTCTTCTGCTTGAAATGATTATCAACATCTGATGTCTTCTGCTGCAGGGTAGAGAGTACTTGGCAGTGAACCAGACTGGGGGTGGTCTCTGCAGATGGCCTCAGGATACTTGGGCCCTTGAGCCAAAAATTTAGTGCCTTTGGGGGTCCCAAGGAAGATCTTAAAAGGGATTCATCCCTCTGCTCTGTGTGCTAATGGTCTATACTGCCTCTGTGTGAAGCCATTGAGCCCTCGAGGCTCTCAGGTGATGCTGGTAAAGCTGACATCTTCTCCAGGATGACTGTGTATGCAAGTTGGTGATTTTGCTGGGCTTTAAGTCTATGTTTGAGGCATAGACCTGGAAGTGAATTATTGTGTGTCTGCTGAACTGCGATAGCTGCCCAGGGACTTGCTATTACTCACAATGCAGAAAAGGCAATCTTGAGTTGGCGTTAGTCACAAAGTTATAAATCTGAGAGGAAGGAACTGGGTTTGCAGTGGATGCAAAACTCAGTGTGAACTCCCAGCTAGGGCAGAAGGAGCTTATGCAACTATTGGGTAGAAGAAGGAATTAGCTCCTGGCTACATGGAAAAGAGGAACAAATAAAATGTGAGAACTCTGTCTTCACCTTGCAAAGAAGATCGGGGTAACGTGTTAATTTTAAAAGTAAATCCAAACACAAATCAGAACAGGTGACGAGACCATTTTGGTAAATTAGATGTGGTCATGTGGGCAAAACCTTATGAAATTTCCCTGAAAGTATTTATAGACTAAGGCAACTTTTACACGGTGAGCAGCCACCTGAGACACCATTTAGTAAAGAGAGGTTCTGAGGTTTGATCCCTTGAAGTGCAGGGGAAAAGAATTGGACTACATCCAGCCTGTCTAAATAATCTAGCATAAACAGTTAAGTAGTTAGTGTTTCTTCTGTTAAGGAGGTGGGAGAATACGCTGCTTAAAAATCCACCAGCATGCATTTGTCTGGAACGTACTGTATCAGGTCAGTCAACGCCCTTGCCTGAGAGGATGGCCTGCCTCGTAGCTGAGCGGGGGCGATGGATGTAATAGATCTTGAATTAAGTCAGTCTGTGTCACTGCCCCAAGTGTCAGCCTTATAAACAAAGGAGGAAGGGGTAGGAGGTGGGAAGCATCCCTTATGTAGGCCTTCATCTACTTGCAAAGCTGTACTCAGAAAGGTTCCTATCTGATGAGACCCTGGCTAGGAAGGGCAGGGGAAGATGTTGTTATTGCCAAAGTTTGGGAGTAGGGTGAATTAGTGCTTTTCTGGGGAGCAGAAAAACACGAGGAAAGCCTTGTGCCAGGCCATGTGAGGAGTGACCTCTAAGGTGCAGGAAGCAATTAGTGCTCTCCTTTACACAGATGAGGTATTGCTGAAGGGCCAGACTCAGAAGTAGTGCAACTCTTGGAGAAGGATGTGTGCAAACAACAGAGTATCCAGCAAAGCAACAAATTATTAAGGTCTTTAGAAGTATGTAGTGGGAGGACGGATGAGAATAACTAGGGCTGTGTAGCCTGAGGAAGAAAAGGTGAAAGAGGGAACTTCATGGTCTTGAAGAATGTACAGCAGTGTACTTTTGTAGAAGTCTGTAGTTGTGATGAAGACAGGGTAGGAATTCACTTTACCTGTAATGAAGGAGTCCAAACTTAATGGTTTCCTGTAATATCAGTTGGGATACTGAAGCAGAAATTGAGACTATCTTGAAGGGTTTTTAGTGGAGTTGAGGGGGTGTGTTTGTTTTGGGACAAATTAGCTAAAAGTTTGTAGATATGGATGACTTGCAACTGACTGTGCCTCAAACAAAGAATCTTGTCAGATGACCTATTAAGGACCCTTCAAGCCTGGCAGTTGTATGAAATGTTTTACATCTGGAAAGGCAGCAGTGAGTAGCCCTAAGAATGAGACTTTACTGCTATAGGTAATGCTGGGGAGACTGATACTAAAATATGCTGTCTAAATCCAGTGTCAGTGCTCAGAATAGGCTGCTGAAAAATTGAAGAGAATGCAGAAAGGAGTTACAAGATAATCTGAGGCTGGAGAGATAGCTTTATCATGGGAATCATAAGGAGATCAATCTGTTTATCTAATCAAGGAAAAGATTAAGGTGAGACTTGGTTATCCTACATAAGCATAACATACCTTATGACTGTGTATCATAGCTTGGTAGGGTAGAAATGACAGACCGTGAACAGTGGCAAAAAAAACCCGTGGTGAGATGCTAGAACTGCAGTCACCTTCAGAGCCATGCAGCCAGCTCTGCCTTCTCCGTTTGCACATGTGGAGATCCCTGTCTTTGCCTGTTAATTTTTTAGTGCACCTCTGTTCTCTGGGCTTCTTGTTCTTCTTGCTTGTTGTTCCTGTCATAGTATGTGTCTAAAGTCTTTCTTTGAGACCCTTCTACCTTATGAGGAGACATCTCCAGTAAAAGAAAGCGCTCACTTGGCCCCAGCTAATGTAGGGTGCCACCCTGACAAACGTATGCCTGCTCTCTGTGTATGTGCCTCTGGAATTGTTCCCTGCCTCTCCTCGCCCCAACCTGTCATCTGCTTCCAAATGATTGATAGCATCCCTTCTTCTGTGGTGCGTGGCTTCTTTGCCAAACCGGTACCTGGGAGCAGCCAGCACCTAACACCCATCCAAACTCAGCACCCTGTCTGGTGAAAATGATGAATGAAACCAAACGTCACCCTTGCCTCTGGTTCCTGCCAGCCTGTATTGCAGTGCTCTGTCACATAGAGCTGCTGGTTTATTTAGGGTCATTATGCCTGTTTGCAGTCCATGAGATGACATTTCTTCCGTAGTCCAGTGAAGAGACCTCAAGAGGGAGACTGGGTGAGATGCCGGAGCAGATGGCTCACTAAAATCTTGCTACATCCATGATTTCCCTTTCACCCACTAACGTTGTAATGCTGTTAAAAATAAAAATGATCCAGTGTGCCTGACAGGATGTATCTCTCCTGCTGCCTAGTGCTCCTGGAATCTTACACTCTCTGTCTTCATGTTTTATTACCGCCTGGGGTAGAAGGGGAATTTCAAAGCTAGTAGATAGCTCCTGACTATGGTTTCAAGTCGGGGAAAGCAAATGCTTTGATGTGCTTTAAAGAAGAAGGTGGGGGGGGAACCCAGCGTTTCACTTCTTTATTTTGTTTTCTTTAATGCTGTGTTCAGTTTGATGAGAGCAGAGCTTTGGTTTGCAGGGAATAACCCCAGTAAGCCTTTGTGTTTTCCTCTGGGGAGTCGAATGCTACAGGGTGGAACAGCTGGCATTGTTCCAGAAGGGTCTTGTGGAGTAGGAGCCATAGCTCAGCTTTCCTCTGATGGGTAAGGGGTGAGGAATGCACCTTCGCAAGTAAAAGGCATAAAAAACGTGGTGTGGTGGCAGTACTTGAGCATGGGCTGGGTCTTGTCTCTAAGGTGCTTTAGGTGCCTCCTTTACAACACCTGCAGCTTCTGGCCTGTTTGATGCGTAGGACTACCTGTTTTGATTGCTCTGCTGATACATTATTTTAGCAAAAAATGCTCCTGCTTCTAATGTCTGGTTTTATTCCACCACCTCAAAACACTGAGAAGCAGTTTTGCCAGTATAACTGCACCTCCATCAGCAGACTTATGCCTGTGGAGACATGTTGATTGCTTGGGTCTTTGTCTCTGTGTCTGACACAGCTGTGCTTGCAGATGTCTCTGGGGTTGGCTGGGTACAAAAGATCAAACAGGATCTCTAGATGGAGCTTGGAAATCTAGGGAAGACAAGAGATGGGGCAGTCAAAGTAGAGGAGGTATGTGGTTTTATTGAGCCTGTTTTCAAAATACATAGGAGCGACTGATGTCTGGATAGAAAAGCACTGCTGGAAATGTGTGGCTGGTAAATAGAGCCTCCTGGCTGTTTCCATCCTGTCAGTCATCCTGATCAACCTCTAATTGCCTCCCAGCCCACTCCAACATTTCAGAGCATCCCTTCACTTGGAATGTACATTTCTGATAGTGAAGCCCGCCCTTCCTACGAGCTCCTCCTTGCTGAGCTGGCTCTGGACACTCCAAGCAGAGCTCTGGGGCAACACTCTCTCTTCCTACCCCAGTGCCAGGGCTTGGCAGCCTTGATATTCCTGCTCTGCCTACCTGCTTAGGTAGGTGTACATTTTCATACCCTTTTTGCCTGCAGGAGCCATGTGCCAGGCAGATTTCAGTATCAAACAGGGTTTGAAACTCAAATATGGTTGGAGGGGGGTGGTTTGAGTTTGGGTTTTTTTGGTTTCTTGGCTTGTTTTTTTTTATCTGCCCTTTCTTCTTAAGGTAGAGGATGGGGTGGGACAGGAACAGCTGTCCCATCCCTTGCTAAGCAGGCAGGCAAAAAGGTCTAGGAGGAGGGCCTGCTGGTGCATAAAATCATAGAATATGCTGAGAGACCCATCAGGATCATAGAGTCCAACTCCTGGCCCTACGCAGGACACCCCAAGAATCACACTGTGTTTGAGAGTGTTGTCCAAACTTGAACTCAGACAGGCTTGGTGGTATGTGGGAAGAACCTCCTGCTCCTTCCCCAGCACTGTGGTGCTAAAGCAAATACCAGAGGGACTAACCAAGATGTGGTTTCTACTCGCCTAATCTGATGGTTGTGGATATAGGGGGAAAAGAAAAATTGTCAGGTATATGTGCTGCCCATGTTGGGATCCCCCAGAGGGCTGGGGACTGGCTTGGCCCTAGTGTGAACTTGAACCCTACCTCTCCAGGTGGGAAAGAACTAAGGGAGAAGGTGTGACAGTGGAGACAAGCAACAGGTAGCAGGAGGAGACATGTAATAGCTGTACCCTGTGTACAATGAAAAGTCCATGGATGGGGAGCAGCAGCTGGGTGCACTGAGCACCCTGCAGCCCCACTGCTCCTTGCAGATACTCAAAGGTGAATGCTGCCTGCAGGCAGGAGGGGCTGTGCCAGGGCTGGCAGGGAGTCCTGTGACTCAGGCCAGAGGTGGACAGGGAGTGTTTTATTCTTCTCATTCTTTAAGTCAAACTTGCTGCTTGGTGCCACTGCCCCCTCCCTGAAGGCAGTGAGTTTACCTGGTCCTGAAGAGTCTTAAGTGCTGACCTTGGATGGAAGATTAAACTAGCAATGGCAAAACTTTGTAAGGTGTGCTGCTGCCTGCCTGGCACCTCCCTGGGTGCTTGGAGATGACCGAGCTGGCGGAGGCAGCGTGAAGCTTGTACTCTTGCAATTACCCTGGCAAGCAACTGGGAAACAATCCCAAACCATCTTTGGTTATGATCCTGTGGCTACTTACAAGACAGGTGTTGCTTATCTAGGAGTTTGGTAAGTCCAGAAGCCGCTGCAGAAGAAGTGGTAGCAGGATAGCGAGAGTCCCCTGCCACTTTCCTGGACCTTACCAGTGGGAACAGAAGTCTATAGCTCCAGGATGTACCCTTAACTCCTCGAAACTCAACAGAGATTTCGGCTGACTGTAGGTAGGGGTGCAAGCAGCAAGAAATACTTGTGTGCTGCTAGTATATCTCATCTGGAAAGTGGAGTGTCTTTCCAATGCCTGGAAAATAAGTACGTGATCTCCCTGGGAGAGGTTGTATGTGGTTCTGATGGACAGGGGCATGGACCAGCATGCCCACAGTCATGCAGCTGTGTGGGATGCAGAACACAGCCAGGTTCTCCTGTGTCATGGATCCACTCTGCTTCACTGCTGCTCTCTAAAGCAGAGTGCTGACACCTCACCCTCTGTCTCGGGGTGGTGGGGATGCCAGAGGCAGGCTGAATGCGTGGTCATGAGCAGTGGGGAGTGACTCAGTGCTGGGGGTGGGTGAATCGGTGCTGGGAGGAGTGAGTGGGCTGGGGCATGGGTGGGGATGGCCGGGAGCTGCCACATGGATGTGTGGGAAGCTGGCAGAGAGTGGGGACCCAGCAGCAGGTAGTGAGGTGACCCAGGAGGATGAATAAGAGCAAAGCATTATCCTAGGCATGGGCAATGCTGCTGGTGCCTTCACCTCTGGCAGTGGATGGAGTACAGAAACCTGTACCCCCACTGAGCCCATGGCTTGTTGGTGAGGAGGAGCCATGCTGAAGGGATGATGGCATATGAGGGCAAGCTGAGTGAATGGCTTATAGCCAAAACTTGTTATGCAATTGACCAGCAGTTCCTGGGCCCTATGTGTGACAATGCCCCGTGCTCCTGCAGCTGAGGTGGTGTGCTCCAGGCATGCCTCTGGACTCCAGGCCTTGGCTGAACATGCACCAGAGCTCAGCTGAGGCTTTCTGGTAAAGTCCCTGACACCAACCCTCCCTTGTCCGTTAGGAAAGGTTAAAAACTCAGAAATTGATCCAGCCCCTTAATGTAAATGTGCATCCTAGTCAGCCCATTTGGGGCTGGTAAGTGCAATGGCATAGGAGATAGATCTGGGAAATGACAGAGGGGAATGGAGCCAGGAGGTCCATTACCAGTTTGGTAGGATGGAAGAGGTGTTGGCTATTTGAGGACAGGAAGGCAATAACTTTCTTAAAGATGGAGGGGAAAATGTGAGACACTAAAAATTTTCCTGGCATCAGGAGATGTCTGGATGCAGCCGTGAGGGAAAAATGGAAAATGCGGTGATGGCTCTGGGAGGAGCCAGGATTGGTACCGTTTGTTTCACCTGGAAGGACTTCAAGACTGATCTGCCACCATATGGTTGTGCAGTTCAATAACATCTGGTGGGGTCTCTTCCTAGCCACCCAGGAAGGGGTATAGCTTGGACACGGGAGAAAGTCTGCAAAATTTAAGGAGCCCTAGGAGGCACTTGTTTCTTGCCTGCTGTTGCTCAGGAGTGTATTCTTGGACAGTATCCCAAACATGAGACAGTGCCTTGGGGAGCTAGAGTTGTAATCCCTCTCCTCCCCCTACCCCACTTTGAGACACATAGCAAACTTTGTAGTGCTCATCTCTGCCAACTGCTGAAGGCTGGCATCACTAATGCCTCAGTGGTTAGGTGTCCTTGCTTTATACAGCCCTGCTAATCTAACTCTTCCGAGGGGCACTGAGCAAATGGAATGACAGAGTGACCATCCAGAGCTGAAGTGGGTGAGGGTAAGCAGTGGGGGCTGCCTTCCCACCCACCTGCCAGAAGACAGCTGGCTGGTAGGGTCATGGTTCCCCTGGAGATGCGTATTGCCTGAAGAAGCTCTGTCAAAGCACTTTAGCAACCAGCAGTGCTTTGAGCTGCTGGAAGAGGGGCACAGGAGCTGTCAAGAGGTTTTCAGAGACTTCATGTTGAATTGGTACTTCCAACACCTGCTGGCACTTGGTGCTTCCCAAGCACAGAGCAGGCAGCAAGGGGATGTTGGCACAGTCATTTGTGCTGGATCTGATCTCATCCTTTCACAGGAAGATAGTCCCAGAGCTTAAGAATCTAATGTTAAAAAAGGTTAAGTGTGCCCTTGAGTTTCCTTGCATTGGTGAGAGAGCTACAGGTAATCAGCCATGCTGCAGCACCCAGCCCTTAGTGACCCTCCCATGGTCCCATCATCTTCCTATGACAGAAGAAAGTTCCCTTGCTCATGCTCCATTGAGTCATCTCATCCTCCGCTTCCAAGGAGAGAGTGCTTGGTGTTGGTAAACAGCATGTTATAAATAGGCAGCTGATGCTATATTGGAAGGAGTTTTCTCTGCTGGTGAGCACAGGCTTAGAAGGACTGTGCCTGGAAGCTGTGAGCTCAGCTGAGGCATGCAGGGGCACTGGTGACCCCTCATCAAGGGACTGCTGTGCGTATGGCTGAGGGGATGCTTCCTGAGCTCCAGCTTTGTTTCCCTGGCCCTGGGAAACCGTCCACAGCTTCCCACCCCTACCAGCCCTGCTGGGCCTCTCACTACAAGGATGTTGAGGTGTTGGAGCATGTCTAGAGAAGGGCAATGGAACTGGTGAAGGGTCCAGAGCACGGATCTTTTGCAGAGTGGCTGAGGGAGCTGATGGTGTTTAGACTGGAGAAACAGAGGCTCAAGACACCTGAACCTTCCTGAAAGAAGTTTGTAGCCAGGTAGGGGTCAGTCTCTTCTCCCAAGTAACAAGTGATAGGACAAGAGGAATTGTCTTTAAGTTGTACCAGAGGAGGTTTAGGTTAGATATTAGGAAGAATTTCTTTGTTAAAAGAGTGGCCAGACATTGGAACAAGCTGCCCATAGGTGAAATCACTGTCCCTAGAAGTATTCAAAAAACGTGTGAATGTGGCACCAGGTTTAATGGTGAACACAGCAGTGCTGGGTTAATGGGTGGACCTGATGACCTTACAGGTGTTTTCCAACATTAATGATTCTATGAATCTATGATGTGTGGATGGGGTATTGGAAGAGTCTAGAAAGCAGGTAGGATTCAGGAGGAAGGAATACAGCACATGGCTGTATTGGGCTACAGTTATCCCTGAGGGTCTGCAGGTGTTTCATGTAGTGACAAATGTACTGCCACTGGCAAGCACTGGGGTAAAACTTGGGGCTTGATAGATGTCATCTTCCTCCTGTTGAGATGGTCCCTGACTTGGGAGAAGGTGTAATAGCCAGCATCTGTGTGACTCTCTCAAGATGAGCAGGTAACTGCCCTGGGATGCTTTCCAGTGCCCACCAGGCTGCTGGGTGGAGGGCACCAAGCAAAGGATCTCTCTTCCATTGCTGTCAAGTCACACACACACATCCCTATGCCTGTGCCACTTGGAGAGCAAGTGCTGACCCTAAAACACTGCTGGGGCTGTGGATTTCTGATGAGCTGCAGTAAATGAGTCACACACACACGCCCTGTGTATGTGCATGAGGTGGAGCCCAGCAGAGCTGCATGTGGCAGAGCTGATCTCAGAGCTCTCGTCACTGACTCTGACAGGACGTGTGTCCCTGCCACCAGACCCAGCAGTCAGTTCCCAGCAGCCATGCCTGGTGGCTGGCACCACTGCTTCAATGGAGACCTGATTTCCGTATGTAGGGATTCTCGGAGTCTTTAACTGGGATGCCAGTCAAGTGGCGTAAGCAGAGGGCAGGGTGCCAGTTGTGAAATTCCAGCCTCCTCACTCACAGGGCTGTAGCAGGATTGCTGTGGCAAGCCTTGGGCATAAACAGGTGGGCAGGGCAGCAGCAGTGGTGCTGGCTGCCCGGGAGGAGAGGTTTGAAGAGGTGCTGCTCTCCTGCATACCTGTACTTTCCACTTTCAGGCCCTGGAGGACTAAGTGTGGCTGTCAGGTTTGTTCTGGGGGCAGCCACGTGCCTTCCCCTCTGGATGCTGGTCTGGGAGGTATGTTCAAAGCCCCAGCAATGTAGGGTGCAGGCAGGATGTACCCACTGCAGGAGGCTGTGTTTCAAGGAGCAGCTGTGAGTTGGTATGCCTGGGTGATTTTAGGCAAAGGACAGCTGACTTTGCAGCCTTCCCCCCTATTAAACAGGAGGGTGACTGGGGAAAAGAACAGCTGGGCTTTCCAGGGAGCTCTCGGAGGGTGATGGTGGTGGCTTTTAGATTCAGGGCAGACTGAATCTAAAAGCTCCCCAGTTTGAGGAGTGGAGCCTGCTGCTTAAGTAAGCGGTGTTGTCTGCATTATCTGGGTTGTGTTTTAAGCCATGTACACCTAAATCTGCCTAGGGCTTTCTTGTGAAGTATTGATCTGCCTCTTCTGAGCTGACTGGGACATGTTGGAAGAGCCAGGCAAAAGGCATCCCAGGAATAGCCTGACTGGCATGTGAAATGAGGCAGTATCACTGCACTTTATCCATTGATAAAAAGCAAAATGCCATGTGAGAGACTTCTGCCTCATCTGTAGTGCGTAGAACATCTTTCCGTGCCCTGATCTGAAAAGTGAATGTTAGGAAGTCTCTCCTCCATAATACATTAATGGAGTTTGCCTCTGCCTTTGGTATCTGTAGATTCCCTGCTTCATTAGAAGTGCAGGAGACTCTGGATCATACAGCTGCTTGGGTAACTCTGAGGGAACTTGAGTGCTTTAGTGCAGGAGACCTTTTCAAAATACCCTGTAACAAAAATGGAGACACAAAGGCTTTGTTGATTGTATTTGTTTCCCAAGAGCCAGGCAAGCCCTGATGCTGATGATCAGTTGCAAGTCTGGCAACAAGATTCAGGTGTGTCCTTCTCTGTAAAAAATGAGACAAGTGTGATGTTTTAATGTTTGTTGATATAAATGGGAAAACTGAAGTTCACCATGTAACAGTTGACACTTGTCAAACTACTATGTTTATTTGAAAATTAAAAAAAAAGCTAGCTTTCTCCTCTCTCTGTGGACAGTTTGGGCACCATGGGAAGCAGCTGTGCTGGAAGGAAATGGGAAGCAAGAGGATGAGATAGGATGACAGGGTGCTGGGTTTTAGATATTTGGCCACGATGTGACTGAAAGAGAACCCTTTGGCCTCTCGGGCTCAGAATGCAAAGAGGTTGTGCTGCAGAGCAAGGAGACCACAGTACCATTGTCCCTCTGGCTCCAACCGTATCTATGCTTTAGATGTTTGGGCAAAATATGGCTAGAAAGATGCTGAGCACACAGACATCAGCTGTGGAAACAGAGGCTGTAGAGGTGTGCTTGGAAAAGTTACAGGTGTACAGGGTTTAGCTTGAGGAGAGTGGAGGCAGAAGCAAGGAATCTTCCATCCCCTTCATGAGAAAGGAGAAGTATTTTTGGAGGAGCAGCAAGAAGAAGAAATAATGAAATTTGGAAGCAGAACTGGGAGGAATGGTGTGCCTTTCCAGCCTACCAAAATCATTTCCCCAGGAAGGGAAGAAAGCTTTCTGGTCTAGGATCATTTATTTAACCAGTTGCTGTGATGTGTATGGCAGGAACCTATTTCTCATCATCAAAGAAAAGTTTTGATTAAGATACTTGGTCTTTGCTGCCCCTACCCTGAGACACTCAGCTGGGGCTGGGTTGGTAACTGGTGCACATAGCCAGAGTTCAGAGAATAGTCTTGAAAAAGAGCTGGTGCTTGAAGTAGAGCACAGTGCTCAAGTCTGTCCCTTTTTGGGTAAACACTTTAATTTAACCATGTACTTATGTTGCAATGGGTTCAGTGAAGGTTCCAATAAAAGTATGTACTTAGGAGCTTTCCTGAGCAGGGGTCATTTCTTTTATATGAAGATTCTTCAAGGAATATCTTAAAAAGCTGCCAAAGATAGATTTGCACTGGGAGAAATACTGGGAGAAGTGTTAACCTCATCTGGGATATTAATTAGTAATTTATCTCAGACTGCCATAATCTACTAATTGTTTTTATGCTCTTGCTCCTGTGGTGTGTTTGGGAAGGCCAGGCAAACTTCATGCCTATAAGGAAAATTCTGGAGGAACTGCTTGTTGTTCTGTTGTGTTGTATCAGAGGCCTCAGCCACAGCTTTGGGTGGCTTGTCTTTTTATGCTATACATGTGCTATGTTGTCTTGATCATCAAATGAGGTATGGAGCAGCATGTTCACTCATGTGAAGCACCAAAAATCAGTTTTGTTGTTTCAAGGTACCCTGATTGCCTTTGGGGTCTGCTGGCTCCTTTTTTTTTTGGATGTACTGCCCCTCCTGCCCATCTCTGTGGTACTGCACTTCAAATCAGTCCATACAGGCAGATTTCCCTTCCGTAGAAGATGAACAGCCAGGAATGTGGTTCCTTGGTAGAAATCTATGGCATGCTTCAGTGCATCCTGCCTATGTTTTGCTGTCTGCTGGTACCCGGAGAAGGTTCAGGGTTGTACAAGGTGACCTTCAAGGCTTCACGCGAGGTCAGAGAAGAGATTGCCATCAGGCTTGGGGAACCTGAACCCACCACGCTGTTTTCTTTCAGCATTAGAAGACATCTGGAAGCACAGAGAGGGCTTTAGGAAGGAAAGGTGGTCTCAGGAAACATGGCCAGAATAAGGGATGGGTCTTGGCTCTCACTGATACATGAGGATTGAGGCTGAAGGTTTAGCCTGGCAGCAGAAGTGGCAGGATGGGAATAGCACAGCTTTTCTGAGCATGTCCCTCTCAGGGCTGCTGCTATGGCTCCCAGCAGGCTGTTCCCCACTGATTTGCACTCTGTTTAGGGCAGTGCTTTCAATGGAAAGCAGCCTTCAGATGTGCAGGCTGCTTTACAGTAGCTCCAGGCCACGATGTTTAGCTGCTCCTGAGTGTTCTCCAGACTCAAGCCCATAGAAAGCACCTGCTTCTGTTTTCCTTTCAGCACAACAGCCTGGAGCAGCAGAGCCCAGGAAATGCTGTAGCCACCTGGCAGGCATGCCTGAGGGGGCCGTCAGGTGGCTATCTATCTGGTCTTCTGTGTGATGCTGGTGTGTCTGGTCTGGAGGGCCATTCATGGCCTCACCTCCGGAAGCCCTTGGTAACACAGTGTTTGGTGTGCTCCAAGGTGACCTCCCAGCCATCTGCTTCATATCAAGTTAGAATTTTGGTGGTCTTAGTAGACATGAGCACCCTGGTTTGAGCTGGGGCTGCAGGCAAGAGGAACCCAGGTTACTAACTGTAGGTCTTCAGTAGACTCTCATAGGCTTGATGTTTGCTCTTGTAGAGCTGTGCTCCATGGATAAACAGTGACTCAGAGCAGCTTCATCCAGTTAAAGTACTCTTTCTTTGTTTGTCCTAATGTTGAGATAGAGTCTGGATGACTTGAGGCTCACACTGCCGTGTCTTGCCAAAAATTCAGTGTCCTCCTCCAAGCCCAAGCAGCCACTTTATCTCGCACACCTTTATCTGTGGGTCTGGGAGCCGGCCTGCTTGCCTTGAAGTACCACTTCAGTGTTCCTGGTCTCTGCTGAATGCCATCGTCTCTGTGCCCAGCGTCAAACCGGCGCTTTGTTCCCTGTGTTCCCAAGCCAGGCCCAGCTCCTCTTGCCAAGCCCCATGGAGTGGAGAGAAACCATTGAAAAGAAGAGCTCGGTCAGCATCTCTCAAGTGCTAGTGGCTGGCTGAGAGCCTGGCATCCCCAGCCTGGTGTGTGCCAGTGCCTCCTGCCTGCGGACCCCAGCCCCGTCAGTCAGAAGCAGGCAGAGCTGCCCTGAAAACTCAGAGGTAGATGTTCAACTCTCATTTTTCCCAGCAGGCAAAAGTTATTGAGCAGATGTCTCTAGATTAGATCTCTCTGGCAGCATCAGAGCAAATATCCTGCAGAAGAAGAACTGGGACATCTCTGGGCCTTGATGTGGCAGTGAAGTCCAGCAGATCTCTCTGCAGCATGGGGCTTCAGGGCAAGGACTGTTTAACCTCCATCTCACTCTCCTGTGACCTTTGTTATTTATTCAGGACCCAGCAGGAGCTCAACATTGGTCTCCAGCAACATCTGTCTCTTAATGGCATTCAGTAGGTGCTGGAACAAAGTGCATTAGGGGAACTCTGTGCTGTAGAGCCTCAAGGTTTTTCCAGTGTCACAGTGTCCTAGTTTGGACATGCTTGTGGCCAAGGTTGCCGTGCTGCACTTTGTTGTACTGGGTGCCGTGCCAACCTTGTATGTACTGCCCTGGTGCTGTGCCATGGGTTGGGCTGTACTGTTGTTGCTGGAGCTCTGACTGCTGTTGTGATTTCCCCAGCAGATGCAGAAAGCAAATTCCTAGATGTTCTCCCATAACTGTCCTGGTTTGCTGGCTGTATCCAGACCTCTCGCTGTGAGCATGCTTTGCTGATGTCTGCTGTTCTTGAGGAACAATTGAAGACTTTCCTCCTCCTGCTGTGGCTGCCAAATCTCTTTACAACTCAGCATGATGTTGTAAAGGGAGCTCAATTCTGCTTGCCGCAGGGCTGTGATTACCTTGACCTTTGGTGCTTGGCTGTGCTGTGGGTCCTTTGTAGATCGGGGTTGCAATGCAAGCACTACCTTAGGAATGCTATAAGGATGGTGAGAAAAGGTGAGAACATCTCCAGCCTGCAAATTGCAAACACTTGAGGCTGCAATCTGCTTAAGGACCTTGGAAAAGAGTCAGCCTTTATTTGTTATAGGAAGGGTGCAGCACCCTGGTAGCACCCTGGCAACACCCTGGCAGCTTGTCCCTCAGTGCCCAAAAGGGAAGGGGTTTCCCTCTAGGCTTCCTGTTTTGCATCCTGGATGTTGCTGCTGGATGAGAGAGCCAGCCTGGTGGGCCCTTCCTTGCTAGTGCCAAGCTTCCTCACCTGATGCGTAGGAGGGTTTCTGTGTGTGCCACTAAACACCGTCTCCAGAGATGCTACTTTTAAGCACATGCACCCACTTTTTGCCACTGTTCCTGAATTGATGCAGGGTTTCAATTTTTGCATGTCCATACGGAACACTTGCTAAAAGAAGAGATGAAGCTTTTCTGAAGTAGCATCCAAGAGAGGTAATGCCCTAATCCCGTGTGGTGTTGCCGGTGCTTGGGGCAGAAGGACTAGGCAAGAAAGAAGCTTACCCCCAATAACCGCAGAGTGCTCAAGCAGTTTGCATGCTGCAGAGTGAGGAGTAGGGATGCTTCCAGGGCTGATGCATTGCTACTCCTGGGGGGGAACCAGCTATGGAGCCCTGAGAGGTGACTTGGACTACCCTGAGAGATGCTCCTTGCCACTGCTCGGTGACTTGCATCACCAAACGATTTCCTTGGTGGGAAGTGATGATCATACTGCATAGGTAAGTGATTGTAATTTTGCCAAGTGAACAAAATTCTTCTGGTTTTGAATGTTGTGCTGCAAGGAGGTAAAGACTTCTGTCATGTAGAAGTGAGGAGGAGAAAACAGTCAATGTGACCTTGAGAGACTAGCTAAAAACCTGGTTTTATGAGAGACACACACATATGTTTCAGTCAAGAGGAAAAGCTGGGTGCAGATGAGAATACCCAGTCTGTGACTGGTAGGGGACAGATATAAGGCCTAAGGGAAGACAAGTATGTTAATACTTCCCTATGCACAATAAGATTACAATCAGAGATAAACAAGAAGCCTTAAGATGAGGTAGCTTATTGATAAACAAAAGGAAAAGGAATAAGAGGTGCAGAGCTCCTGCTAAAAATATGTGCCTGTGCAAAAGGGACAAGATGGCATTTGTTCACTTGAGAAATGGAGGAGGCATGAAAAAATTCAGAGTAAATAAGATCACCAGGGAGATTGGTTCATGTTTCAGCCAAGCCAGGTGTCATGCACCTGAACAGCCTCTCCTTAACAGTGCTTGAAAGCCAAAGTGATATTTGTGCAGTAAAGATCCGGTATAAATACTCACTCTCACCTAAAATGTGAAGTATGAGAGAGCCAGCCTGGGGCAGGCCCGCAGATATTTTGTAGGGAAAGTGCAAACCATGTGCAGGTAGTGTAAGTGATAATAATAGACATGCAGGAGACAACTAAGAAGGCAACCTCTGAGGAACAGCCCTTGTGCTACTGGAATCCATAAACTAGAAGCTGAAAACCACTGGTGTAGAGAGATGGTGAAGTCTCCATCCTTGAGTTCGCTAAAAGTCCATTGGGAGTTGGTGGAGTTGCTGCTGCTGGGGTGTTGGGTGATAAGTGAGGAAGCCCTGTTTTCTGGGGCTTACTCCCAACCATGTGACTTGGTCGCCATATATCCACTGCTCTGCAGAATATACAACATGAAGTCCAGCACGTCAGTCTTACCGCTCAAATTATTTATTGCATTTGCTGGATCACTGTCAGCATATACCTACAGGAAACAAGGGAAGCCAAACAGTAAGCAGTATTTCTTTATAAAGTACAAGCTGGCAGACAATCTTGGTTTCTTTCTGAAAGATTTGCAGCCCAGGAGCTTGAAGGGAAAGTGACAGGTAGATATATTTGGAACTAAAGTGTTTGATTTGGTGACTCATGAAATCTAACACTCAAAATTCAATGTAAATCACAGTGACTGTGACTCTGCCATGCAGGCAGAGAGCTGATTGATGTGGAGAACTGTTTGATAGGTTTGGGTTTTTCTCTTGATGGCAGAGGAAGAGATGAGTCCTTACCATGAACTAGGATGGGACACATGGATAAGTCCCTGTGGGACATCACTGGGGATGTCCATGTGGCATCAAGACTCCCTAGTGGTAGGCAGACAACATGGGACCAGGAACCTCTCCTTCATGGTGCAGAAATGCCATGGCTGTGTTGGTTCCTTGCAGCCTGGTGGAGACAGTTGGGCTGCCTTCCCTGCAGCAGAGCTGCAGCATGGTGTTGTGTGGGTGCCGCTGTTCCACCAAACCTCCCTGGAGGGGAAGGGGACGCCATCAGCCCTTCCCTGATGGCCAGACAGGGGCAGAGACCCCTTGCCCAGGAGCACCCAGTCCAAAGGGATTTGAAAATTGAGGCAGGAGGGCAGCAGTGTGCAATGTGGGAGCAAAACACCAAATTGCCCTTAGGCTGAGGACAAATTAGCCAGCTGAGATGAGAAGAGTATGAACCACAGTGTTCATGCCATGGTACAGCCCTTCTTGGCATGGTACATTATGTTCAGGGCACCATACGACTTGAAAGCACTACCAGCAGATTGGAGGGAGTTCCTGTAAAAAACAGGCATAAAAAAAGTAGCTATTTGGAGCTAAATCCGTATCACTTGGCAAGGTAGACAGTCTCCAGTGGGTGAAGGCAGCATGAAGGGTTTTGCTGATGTTCAAAGGCAAGGCTTTGTGATTGATTATCCTGAGTGATTTTAAAAGGGACAGAGTTGTGAAATCAATGATTCCCTGACCTTTATAAAACTTAGCGTTCAAAAGTTCTTCTTAATGAAAAGCATGAATGAGAAAATAAACTTCCAAGGGATAAGAAGTGTTACATGGCCTGGTCAAAGGAGGACTGTCAAGATGAAGTTGTGGAAATAAAATGGCTTGGTTTCACCTGAAACTTGAAGATTTACCTGATGCTTGGATTCCCCAGCTTGTGGATTGGTTTTTCCCAGGGAGGGGAGTTCTTCAAACAAAGGAACATCCCTGTACTGAGCCCCAGGAAGTAAGCAAGAGTCTCCAAAGTATGTGTCCCTCCAGGATCACCCTCTTATCAGGTTCAGGATGAAATGTAAAGAGAAGTTCTCTTCCTCCTTTCAGGTAGGGAAGCCATGCTTTGGTCCTGTTTTACTCTTGAAGTTTTCTGTGGAGGTCTCTGAATTTAGGAGAAACTAAAGCCCAGATTTCTCATGGATCCAAATGCTCCCTGCTATTACAGTCTACTAGCATCCCTGCCAGGGACCATCCCAGCAGAGTCACTTGTGTGGTCTGCAGTGCTTGCAGTTGTGCTGGGAGCAGGACCAGGGGTTCCCAAGCTGCGGGATGTACACGACCAGCAGTGCAGGACTGCCGTGAGGCGGTGCTCCGAGCAGCGCGGGGCCGGCTGGCCGTGATAGTGACAGTGCCTGCCAACACCAGGGCTGGGAGCTGATATGCACAAAAGAAAGGTGTAATGCTCTTTGCTTGTAGATATTTGAGGCCTGGTGCAAAGCCAGATGGAAGGACTTTGTACCCAGGGCAAGGGTGCACTTAATTTTTGCTTTGAAGAAGCCAAGCCTGCCAGATCAAAGCTTTGGAGGCCTAGTGTCTGGTTGGCTAGCTCATACAGACAGTAAAGTATGCAGGGAGCTTTGCATGTTGACTGGAGGAGATGGAAAGGAAGCAGAGAGACATAGGACTTTGGCGGGCCCTCTTCCTTCCCGGTCACACAGGACTGATCCTTATTGTATGCTTGTCAGTGCTTTGCCCAGGCTTGTTGGAAATGCACCGGTAGCACATTTGCTTCTTCCCTTGGCCTGCAGATGGTGTTCCTCCTTGCTGCACCCATCACATCAGCACTTCTCCAGCCCTCAGCTGCTTGGAAGCCCCATGCCAGGTCTGAAGCATGGCACAGAACAGTTTTCCCACTGCTGTGTCTGCAGCAAGAGTGCTATTTTCCTCTTTTTTAAACTGCTGTACTCTTAGAAAGGCTTTCAGCTAATTTGCAAGCCCCCTTCTCCCCATCTCTCCAGAGGCCATTCCCTGCTTGCTTGTGAAGAGTCAGTCTTCCTATGGTCTGTTTGTGGCTGCAAGCAGTTTGTACAGAGTTCTGCCATCGAGGGGCAGGTAACTGAGGTGGCTTTTTGGGGGTTGAAAAGGCTCCATCAACCTTGGGTGTCAGCTGCTACATGAGGGTCCCCAAGTGCCCAGTGCAGACAGGTCTGTGCTGCCTTGGCGGGTAGGGGCTCAGGGTGCCGCATCCTCTGGGCTCAGGTCCCCTGGGTCACAGTAGGGGTTACCTATGGTGCTTGGGAGACCAAGAGGACCCTAGAGGAGCATGTCTGCAAGGTACTGGCCATGCCTGCAGCACCCTCTGGGATTGAGAACCAAAACACACCTTACGTCCCTGAATGCCATGCCCCAGAGATTTAGCAATTTTGAGTTGCTTTTTTTAAATCTGGAAATCTCTGGTATTGTAACCTCAGACCTGCTGGTATCTGGTTGCCCCTCTCTGCACCTCCAGCCTGCTGTGAGACTGTCACATTCTGATAAAGAAATGGGTCTCTACCAGAGCACAATCTCGCTTTTCTAATTACAGATGGAATTATTAACATTTACTGGTGAGAAAACACAGGAACGTAGCTTTTGTGCTTACATCATTCCGGCTGCAAGCTCAGGCATATGCTTTATTGATTTATATTTTCCTGCAAGTGTCTCTCGGGTCACCTCCTCACGTCTGGCTGACATCAGTCGTGTGGCTGGAAGAACACAGATAGACACCTGCCCATGTCAGTGCATCTGTCTGCCAGTGAGCTGGCTGCCCAGCTTCTGCATCAAGAGATGTGCTTTCTTTTTCTTCTTTCCCCCTGGTGCCAGGGATTTGGCAGAGGACTGGAGTGCTGAGTGCGAGAGGCAGAGACTCCAGGGTGAGCTGGTGAGGAGAGTTGGAAATGCTCCATTCAGGGGGGCCTGCAGTGCTGTTTTTATGTGTGCCCCGGCTACACTGTGACACAGCAGAGTTAAGTGAGGCAGCCTCCTCAACAGGCTGATCTCCTGCCCTGCAAGAGCCCCTCAGACCTCTGCTGCGTGTCACCTTCTGCCCAGACTGCGGGATGACTCCGTAAGCATCCTGATACCCACTCTGCAGGCTGAGTCACAGCAGTAAAGGACCAAGGCATGTAATCCTGGTCTTCCCAGCCTCACTCTGCCTTCTTCCCTCTTTCTCTTTGCAGTGGATGGATGGGAGTGTGGAGGCTTGCTTGGCTGCTTGGATGGGTGCTCATCCAAGAGGAAAACCCAGTGATATGTGCTGACCTGCAAGCCAAGGACAAAGGCGAGGAGCAGAGGCCCTGCCCTGCCCTGCCCTGCTGAGGCCACCAAGCCCTCGAGAGCAGTGGTTCCCAGGGCTTTGTTTGCACAGGGCTTAGCAGGCAGGAGCTGGAGCTGCAGCACCTGGTGGGATGTGCTCTAGGTACTTCACCTAGGAAGCAGGATGCCTCTGCTCCTGACAAGTGTGGGTAAAAACATGGGACAGTGAGGACATGCTGGTCCTGTTGGGGATGTAGAGGCTATGGTGCAGGGCAGGGAGCAGGCTTCTCTAGGGATGAGAAGGGGATGGAGTCCAATATTGCTGAATAAGAGCTGAAAATGCCTTTTGGCAAATTTGTCTTTGCTGTTCATGCTGTTTTGAGGAAGTCAGCATTAAATGTTCAGAGTGCAGGAAGGGAAGACTTAGGCTCACATGGGACTTAGTTTGATGTCCTGCTATTGCTGCCTCTTTGGCTCCAATATCTGCTGTGGTGAGAAGCTGCACTTATGGTCAGGAAAGGGCTTGGACACCTTGAGCTGGTTCCCACTGCAGCAGCCTCACAGCAGCTTCCCACCAGGTCCCTGTGCCGTGGCTCTGAATGCTTAGGAGCTCATGCTGATGTTAGCATCTCAGCCCAAGCTGATCCAAGCTTGCCCTGACCTCTACAGCCTTTGAGGGGAAGGAGGGACCAGGAAAGGCACCTTTAACCATGTCCCAGTGCAGCACTGTTTGTGTTGTCACAGGGGCTTCCTTACCTGTGGTGGCAGCATAAAGTGTAAGGAAACATACAGGGACCTTCCCTAGAAGCAGGCAGTGGGATCTGAACAGAAAGCTTTGCAAAACCTGCCTTTGGTGGAGGCAGGGAATCAGGTGTGTATTTGGGGAGGGGAGTAGCTGTTGCTTGAGAAATCCCCATCTCCTCTGCGCTGCAGAGAGATTTCCTTTTGTAACTGGGAAGTATGCTGCTGCACCACAAGACTGTGCTTGCTGCAAGTGCCGCCCTTCCTCCCTGCCTGTGTTTTGCCTAAAACACTGCACCCAACATCAGCTGCCTCCAGGACCAGCCCTGCACCTTGCAGCACAGGACACATTGCAGCGTGCCCTGCCTGGTTGAGGGTGGAGGCAGAGCATCTCCTGGAGTGAGTATCTGAGACCAAAGTGCAAACCAAGTGCAAGGACGGAGGTATTGCCAGGCCCATGGGTTGCACTGTGCCTGGGAAAAGCAGCCAGTCTCCTGCTCAGCTGAAAGGCTCTTGGTAAAGGCCTTTGGTGAAGTATGATAGGTAGGCACTGTTGATCAAGACTTCAGAGTTTGTTACCAAAGTATCTTTCTTGGTTGTCTAATTGGTGTTGCAGTCACAGAATAACCCTGGTGGGGTCTGACCTAAAGTGATGTGATGGCAGGTCACCTCTAGCCTGTTGCCAGATGTTACTGCAGCTGATGGAGCTGGAAGAGCAGAAGTGTTCTGAACATTTCCTGGGAGCTTTTCCAGTCTCCATGGGGAGCCCCTTGTGCTTACCAGCTAGGTGGGAGGTTGCATACCTAAGGATGGTGCTTGACTGCTGCTGTGCCACCTGACTGGGCTGATGGAAGGGCATATGCCACATCTTTCCCATTACTGGGTGTTCTGGCTGGGTTACTGGAGAGGCTAGGAAGGTTTACCTCCAGTCCATCCTCCAGGCTTCAGGGAAAAATATGTCTCTGGGACCTGCCTCTGTGAAATGTGGCTTAAATTACCCATAGGCTTGTGAAATTTATCTTCAACGTGTAATGGTTTGTATAAATAATGTTTATGATAGGGTTGTGGGCAATGTGAGCATATGAGCCTGGTTTCTTTTAAGAAAGACAACCAGAAAACGGGGCTATAAAACATGCAGAAATGAGGTAAATAGTTGGGTGTCTGCAGAAGAAAATCATAGTTCCCTGATCTATTGCAAGTCTTTCATACTGTGGTAAAATAATAGGTAGTATTCAGCAAACTTGTGTAACTTGCTTGGATGTTCAGAAAACCTCTGAAATTTCTCACAAAAGACTGTTAAGAAAACTGTCCACTGGAGGAGATGTAGAGTTCTGGATCAAAACCTGGCTGAGGTCCCAAGAAACAAAGCCAAGGAGTGAATGAGCAATTTCAGTATGACAAGAGCAGAGGGATGAGGTCCTTCACTATTAATGATTCAGAAGAGGTAATCTGCAGCAAGATACCCAAAAATCTGCTGATACCCTGGAGTCATTCAGATTTGTCAAAATGAAGCAACTCCAGAGTGACATCATGTGAAGCAAAGTGGTGTGAGAAGATGACAAGCAATGCAACCAGGTGTATTGGAAGGAATGATTTGCTCTGGAACATGGCTGGCTTCTAATTTACTGTGGCTACTCAGGGCAGCAGGATTGCAGGCTGGTTACAAAGATGCTTTTCCTCAGTATGCAAAGATGCCATCAGAGAAGTAAATCATGCTCAGCCACACGAGGAGTAGCGCATAAGGAGAGATGCTGAGAGCATCAGGATGCTGTTCAGGCAGTCAAGGTCGTTTCTGTACCCGGGATGTTATATGTGGTTCTGGTCACCTTTCTGTAGGGTCAGAAGAGAGGGTATATTGAGGATATGTGGTGAGAGTGGTTAGAGCTAGAAGACATCTTGTCTCCTGGGAAGGAGAAGGCACTTAGAGTGAGTAGGTCTAGAAAAAGCAAATACTTTTCTTCTTTGCCTTTTCTCACTATGCAAGGAGAACTGAAGGCTGTGGTGTTGTAGTGGGACTATAGTCTTTTATTCAACGTCTGAAATTCATTGCTGCAAAATACTATTTCCAGCCTGGAAGTTTACAAGATTCCCCAAAAGAGGATTGAGAGGTATTTCTCTTTTCAGTAAGTCCATCTAGGCTGTACTTACAGAGGAGTGTAACCATTCATGCTCCAAAATGAGTGACTTTCCTTTGAGTCTTATCCCACCATTTTTTCCCATCCCTCCCCTGGAGCTTCCAAGTTAATTCAGACAATTATCCTCCCTGGCTTCCCGTTTTTTTTCCCAACTGTGATATCATGGCTTGGGTTTTTTCTCCTGCTTTTCTACACCCTTGTTTTGCTCTTGGCAGCCCTGCTCCAGCTCTGTACCTGTGAATTATCTCTTAACAGGCTGCTTTGTAGCTTTTCCAGTTTGGCCACCCCCCTCTCAATGCCTGTACCCAGAGATGGGCTTTTGCTCCTCAGTCTGCCCTTTGTCATCAGTGCTTCAGCTGGTTTGTAGCTGTGCATCCATACCAGCTGAGCTGGGAGGGATCACTTTGAAGCCAAGCTCTCTAGGTCACCGCAGCAAATAGTTTTGTGGTCATTATCCAGCTAGCATTGTGCTGTGATGCTGATAAATCTCTGCAGCCAGGCAGGAGATTGCCAGGATATACCCGTGAGCTGGAGCTGCACCCTCTCTGCTAATGTCACCATCCAATGCAGAGCTTGAAGGGCAGGGCTGGTGGGATGAGAGGCTGAAACCAGCACAGGGCAGTGATGGTGGTAGCTTTCTTATCCTTTGGGCAAGTGATGGCTCTTTTGCCTAGCCCACCAGGATGACATTTCTGGGCAAGAAACCCCTGAACATTGCCCAGAAATGATACTGTGCTATCCAGCCTTTCTGCACTGTTCATAGTAGTAGTGAAAGATTTGGGGTGGTTTGTGCATGCTAGATAAGAGGAATGGCTTAGGGATCAGCAGCCTGAGTAGATCTTCCTGTTATCACTGTTCCTTTTGCAGCTGATGGGATTTTCTTTCCCCTGTTCCACAGAGTGGTTGTGTTTCTGCTATTAGTGTCCTTTTATGAGACCATCTCAGTGATGTTCAATTTGCATTTATCCATTCCTAGCATGATCTTCTCTGTGTTTCCCATGGAATTGCTCTGTACAGGAGGAGGATCTCCCCATGTCCTTGTAACAGTTTGGGGAGGGCACTGAAATAAATAAAATATTTGACCAGCTAAATAGTGGAGCCTAAGCCTCCTCTCTGCCCTGTGTGGTTCCATCTAAATGCATCCAAATCAGAGGATGGAAAGAAACCTAGCAGGGGGTGTGACCAACCTCTGATGGGTACCCTGGGAGCTTGAGGCTGAGGCCCTCAGTAAGCGGAGGGTGAATGATTCAGCCTAATAAAGCTAATGGCTTTATGCAGACAGGCAAAGGAAATTGTGGGATCATGCTGCAGCTGTCCCATAGCAGTTTGTTTCCATCATTCAGACGTGACTTCATGCTCCCACCACCCCACCCTTTCGTTCTTTCCTGTACCTAAATATTCTCCCTGCTGAGGAGCGGGGGATGAGACACTGTGTTCTCAGGAAGAAGAGTAGTCTTTGGGGAAAGAGGTGCACCTATATGGCATGAGAGTGGGCAAACAAGGAAGGGAGCTCTGTGACTGTGCGTGGTGGGACCACAGCTGCTGAAGAACTTGGGTTCTTCTTGTGCTCCCAGACTCAGCAGGCTTCTCCAGATGACCTTGTCCCTGGACACTGGTCCCAGGAAAATCCTGTAGCTCAGAGAAGCCTGAGCTAGTGAGCAAGGTTGGCCCCTAATTCCAGCAGGGCTACACTGTCATCCAGCTGGCACTGGATGGTGCGTCTAACCAACTGTTTCTCTCCTTTTCTCAGGGAAGACGATGAAGCTGTAGAGATGCTTCCCTACGTCATTGCCACCCTGGGCTCAACAGGGGCCACCTGCAAAGCCTCCACATGCAACAACAACAACAGCACCAAGGACTATTGCTACAGTGCGCGCATCCGCAGCACTGTCCTGCAGGGACTGCCCTTCGGCGGGGTGCCCACCGTCCTAGCCCTTGACTTTATGTGCTTTCTTGTAAGTCTGCCTGCTGTTTCTTCAGCAGCTTCTCCCTTAATTAACCAAGAATGGATGACTGTGGTCAGATGGTTAGAATTGAGGGCCTCAAATACCATCTCTGACTTTGCTGCTGGATAACTTTCTGGCCCTGATCGTGTACCCTAGCCACTGCGGGCTTAGCCACTATTGACATAACTCCAGTGCAACCACACTGAGCCTCATGGAAGGGTGTTGCAACCTTAAGGAAGTGGGCCAGTCCCGCATCCCAAAACTCCCACTTATGGTGCCAAATTCCTGCAACTTTACCCACCCAAAGGCTTTGCTTGTTCCTCCTTAGAAACTGTGGGACCAAAGATGCTGTAGCCATAATTTCAACTCCTAGAGACCTCAGGGCCTTTTGATCCTGTGAGGCTACCTTAGTTACTGTGTGTTGCATCCTGTACCTTTGCCTCCTACAACCATCCAGATAGTCTGATTTAACAGTCCTGGGGAACTTGTGCTGTCCTGCAGTCTCAGTGTGCTATTAGCTGAGGACTCTGTCCCCTCCCTGTTCCCGTGGCTCTGCATGCAGGGGACAAGGACAGAGTTGGACAATGCCTTTTCTCACAGCTTCTCTTTTGGTCTCTTCCAGGTACTGTTGTTTGTCTTTTCAATTTTGCGTAAAGTTGCTTGGGACTACGGACGCCTGGCCCTGGTGACAGATGCTGACAGGTATGCATGGGAAAGGGGCAGGGAAATAAGGTATGAGTGGTACCCTTCTTTTTTACAAGGCAGAAGAGAGAAATCCCGTTGTGTGTGCCTGTGCAGCTGAGGAGGAAAGGCAAACGTACCGGTTGCATCCCCTGAGCTACTGCAACAGGAAAAAATTCCCTGCTTACTGGCTTTTTTTCTTACAGCATCCTTCTCCCAACACATGGAGTGGTCCCCACTGGCTCCATATCACCTATGTCCCTACAGTAACAGAAGTGTGCAGGGCCCCTTACAGAAGAAGAGCAGATGGAAGGAGGATAGAGGAACACGAAGTCACAGGAAGGGTGAGGGCTGCCACAGTGAAGGCTTTGTTAAGCCTCTGAAGGTGTCTTTGTGACTCTGCTGCGGGCAGTTCTTGTTAAGAGCACTTGAAAGTGGTAATGCTGCATTTCCAAGTGCAGTATTGCTGTGCTGACATGAGTTTAGCTCGCATCCCAAGTGCTGAGGAATGGGTTTGGATGTGGATCCTTCCCGCCTGGTGCATTTGTGGGCTCCAGTATCTGTCAGGAAAAGCCAGGGCACATTGTGGATGGCAGCTCCACAGCACAGTGAGATGCAGTTCTAGTCTTTGCCATCAGCAGCAGGAAGGACAGTGATATTTTGTTCCAGTGCAGAAATAAGGAACTTTCCTTGATTGAGCTAGAGGGGTTGTACATGTAGTCCAGCTTTCTCCAGGGGAGAGATTTGCTGTGTCTGTGGTGCTTTGTGACATGCTGGAGGCAAAGTGTGGCTTCTGAAGGCTGGCTGTGGTAGGTTTTCCTTCATCTTAATCAGCTCCATGAACTCATTTTGCCCAAAGGCTCGGATGGGGCTGAGCTCTAGCCACTTTGGTTCCTTTGACAATACAAGGTCAAGTAAGCTGCTCTTCAGCACTCCCTGCACAGCAGTGCAAAGAGTAAGAGTAATTTTCTTCTGCCATTGAAA
This sequence comes from Manacus vitellinus, assembly GCF_001715985.3. Classification (NCBI taxonomy): domain Eukaryota; kingdom Metazoa; phylum Chordata; class Aves; order Passeriformes; family Pipridae; genus Manacus; species Manacus vitellinus. The sequence continues at coordinate 18,840,928 of NW_021940864.1, read as the reverse complement.
CAGGAACTCTCCTGGTTTAGATGAGTGGTCCTCAATAGGGTTAGATAAGCAGCTGTAGCTGTGTCCTTGTGGCTCTTCTGTCCTTCCTCTCCTGGCCTGGTTGGGGAAATCAGCCTTGCAGAGGCAATGCAGGGAAAATGAGGAGAAAGGGATAGCCATATAAGACCTCACATGGGCAGAGGGCAGCAGTTTCTCAGGGTTAAGCAATCTGGACCCAAGTGCTGACTGGTAGCTACAGGGGCTGCACAGCTCTGGCCTCCAGTGAGGAGAGAGGGATGGACTTTCTTGGAGGCAATGCTTGAGCACCTTGGGTGTAAGGGAATGGGAGCAGTGGCTGTAGGCAGAAAGGCAGAGGGGTGCCAGCTGTTTGGAGAGGGAGAGCCGATAAGCACAGGGGGAGGGACAGCATGACCATGGTAAGGGCTGTGGATCAACAGGACCGGGATCCCAGGGAGAAGCCCCTTGCGGCTTGGCCCATCCATGGGGTAGGATGAGAATTTTGGGAGAGTGGGACGCAAGTGTGTTGGTTGCCTGGATGGGAAGGAGACATGGATGGGGAACTCAGACAGCAGCCAGGCAGTCCAGACAGTCTCTCCTACGCCCCTCAGGAGCTCCCTGCGATGTCCATGGTGTGGAGCCAGGCCACCTTCCCAGTGAAGCCAGCTTCCCCTTAGCTGGCAGCAAACCATTCTGCCCCTGGGCCAGTGGGGGCTCTGGATCCGGAGGCATTGCTGGGCTCTGGAAGGAGGATCTTCTCCAGCCTGACCACTGACAGGTTTCTCTTCTTCAGGATGATATGGAGCCATGTTGGGTGCATAGCTCCCAAAAGGAAACCCAGCACCTACTCCCATGGTTGTAACCTCTCCCTTTCTGTTTCTGTGCCCCCAGGCGCCGACGCTGGGAGACGGAAAGAGAGGAGCGGGAATAGTATGTTGTTTTTTCAGGGTCTCATTTCTTCTCTTTCTTGCTCACAACCTCTCTCTCTCCTTTTCTCTTACAGTTTTCTGTCTTGCTTCTGAACTAATCTAAATGGCTGGGAGTTTGGGCATGGATTTGTGCCTCTTGGTGGATTTGTGCTTTTCTCTTTCCCTCCCCTTTGTGTCATCCACTGCCACAGCTGAATGCACCCTGGTTTTCCCCTAGTAGTCCTTAAATGCTCCCTGAGGGCAGCAGTACCAACGAGCTCCTAGTCCTGGCCTGGGCAGAGGGTGCCATATCGTACACCCTGCTCTATCTACCTGTGTCCAGCTATCCTGCCTTATGATGGAAGAAAACAAACCTGATTGCCTGAGCCCACAGCATGCTCAGGTCACCCAGGTGCAGGGGAGGCTCCTTTGCCTGGTCCCTCTTGTGCCAGGGTGCCACAAGGGCTGTTCCCATGCCAGCTGCAAGGGTAGCTGGGTACACAGAGAGGATCTGGCAAGACTTCTCTGTCTTTTTAACCCATGAGGCTCCTGGGACCGGGGCAATTGTTGGCCCTTGTCCCTTGCCACCTACCCCTGTGCCCAGCAAGGCAGCACCTTTGATTTTCTCTCTTCCCCTGCAGAATAAACTTCCTGAGAACATCCTTCAGCACCTTGGCCCGTCATTGCCCATCAAGCCCTGCCATGGACTGTCCCTCCCTGCTTTTATCTCTTTCTTGCTGCTTTTATGCCTGAGAAAAGAGCATCATCCATGCCTTGCTTACTGGCTGGATGGTACATGCTGCAGAGGAGGTGACCAGCTGGCAGTGCAGAGCCTGCAGTGGTTGCTCCAGCCACGCTGATTTGTGTCTGAGGCCAAGGCAGCAAGCTGCAGCCTCACTTCTCACTTGCAAAGCCTCACCACTTGCAAAGCAGGGGCCTGCTACTGCCTTAAGAGGATATAAGAATGCTCTTATTTTTGTAGGTGCTCCTTGCACTTGGTAGCAGAGCAACTGAAATTGTGAAAGTGGAACTGATGGTAGCTGTGGTACATGGCACAGAGGGGACATCTTGCTCATGCTTGAGTGCTTAACTTAGTGGTTGACCCTGCATCAGGTGTGTCTGGCAACTTTTTACTGCTAACAAATTGTGAGGGGAGATGGCAGAGCCATCATGCATTGAGGCTTTTCGGGGGCCCACTTCAGTTATCATCATGAGTGCTTGTCTCTTTCCAGGGGACTGCTTCTTCCTGCTCCTCTTCTTCATCTGAGCTTGCTGGAACAATCTGCTGACACACACACCCCATACATACCACCCCCAAACCTATTGCTTGAGTTGGGATAGTGTTGGTAGCCAGAAGCTTTCAAAAACCTGTGGAGCTCAGGGAGGAAGGCTCATTCTGGCTGTGCTCCTCCAAGGCTGGTGGCACCTTCCCATCCCAGCTGTTTTGTCACTGGGGTGCAGTGACAGGTGGTTAGGAACACACATATGTCACCTGATGCTCCCAGGCCTTGAATGTACATCGCTCTTTGTGGGGAAGGGCATCCTCCTCCGATGTTCCCTTTTCATGAGAACTAGCAAGTACCCTTGTCCTGCCACTTGCCAGAGCTTGCAGTAGCCATCAACAGTCTTAAGTGGTGACTCAGTCTGCACTGGGAGGTTGTAGCAAACTAACCGAACCTCTGTGTGTGAGGGAAGTGATCACAGAGCCCTGAGGGGCTTGCCATCCATGCAGCCACCTTCAGCCTCACACTGCAGCAAACTCTTTCCATGGCATGCCTGACCTCCCCTCTCAGAACCTGTGAGTCCCTTGGCCTGAGGCTGTTCATGCCTCAGACCCTGTACTTCTCCTTCCCTGGGCAGGGTCTGCACCAAACTCAGGACGTCGTTCAGGGTCCCACCCTTATCTTGTGATTTAGGGCAGTCTTGTTTCCACCCACTCATGTTAAAAAGTCTTCATTCAGATGCAGGAGCTCCCTCTTCAGCATTCCATCCTTGGGAAGGTTCTGCATCCTCAGCACTGCAGGTCATTGTGATTATTGTCTCAGCATCCCCCTGCACGGAGCTGAGTTATCCTGGTCATTTCATAACATTGCACTCCTCTCAGTTGTTCCCTCCAGTGCGGCTTCTGCTCTGCCCTTTGCCTTTTCAGTACTGAGAAGCCAAAAGCACACAGTGTCATCCACAGTGTCATCTTGCTGGGCTCTCCTCAGGGCTGTGCACAGCAGCAATTCACCCTCACTCCATGTGCCCAGCTGCAAGGCCTTTGATTTTAAAGGGCTGAAGGTCTGAGAGCTGGGTTGAAGCTCACTCTGTCCCTCCAGCAGAGCAGGGTGTTGGGCTCTGCAGTCGCAAGGTTGCACACTGCTGTCTAGTCTGCACTGCTGTAGTCCCCTGACCTTCAGCTAATCTCCTTTCCCCTCTCTCTGTTACTTCCAGCTAGGGACTCAGCAGGTGCTGCACTGCTCTGCTCTGAGGGAGGCCACATGTCCCATCCTCTTTCCTTCAGCAGATTCACAAGGGTCTCTGCTTGTTCTCCTTCCCTTAGTATCATCTACCTCATATCTAGCACTTGTCTCTCAGCAGCTGCTTCTTGGTGTTCTTGTCCATCTGATCCTCCTTGAGCCTGTACTGATTACAGGGAGACCATGTCTTCATTTGATTGTTTTGCTTTGTTTCTAGCCTTCAGGTCAGCCATATCTCTTCTGGCACCTCTGAGGTCCCAGCCTGCTCTTGTCATTTTGCGAGTGCTATTTAATTTAGGTCTCTGGACCATTTTCTTGCCTCCTTTGCCAGCTTCCCTCTGCCTCCATTTGTAGAGGGGGCTATTGTCAGTCTTGGATGCTTCCGCTGCAGGTTCTTCATCTAGGTCTCTACCTCTGCCCACAGTAAAGTGGTCTGGGATATTCACCCCTTTTGCCTTCCTGTCCTTTAGCATGTGGGCATTCACTTCTAGCTGTCTGCCCTGCTCCTACTCAAAGGATTTCCAGGCAGGAGGCTCAGCTGAAGCTGTGGAGCAGGTTGTGCTGAGCCTGGCTCCAGGCAGCTGCATTCTTCCTCCTGCACTGAAGCACTAAGGGTGAGGAGGACTGATGTAGCAGGATGCAGCCCACCAGACTCCCCACCCTTCTGCTTCCTGAAGGCAAGTGAGGCCCTCCAGGACAGGAGCCACCACCAGTGCCTCTCTGGCCATGCCAGAGCCAGAGGGCTGCGGCACCCTCTGGTTCTCCCTTCCTCTCCTTTGTCTAAACCCTGTGCTAAACAGACCTCATCTCTCCTCTGTGGCACCCTCTGCCAGCTTCTCCTTGCAGGGGCTGCCACATAACATGGGTGCCTCTCAGAAGGTGCTGAAAAAATAGATCCATGGCCAAGCCCATGGGGTTTGTCAGTCTCCTCATGCCATCTGAGGAGGGGTCTCTGTTTACCGATACCTCTGCTCTCTGATCTTGTCTCTCCATCTCACCTGGTGCAAACTGATCTGAATTAACCTCTCGTCTCCTGGGTGCTCTTGGTTCCTGGCCAGGCTGCCTCCTCACATCTTCTAACTTTCTCCCTCGCCTCCCACTTGTCATTTTAGCGTAGCTTCTGCCCTGCATTCTGACAACCATGACCGCTACGAGCGCCTCACCTCCGTCTCCAGCTCTGTGGAATTCGACCAGAGGGACAACGTGAGTAGCAGCAAGAGTCAGACGCTTTACCTTTGAGTGGCCAGGAGCCCACAGCTTGGCTGAACAAAGGGCTCTTCAGAAGAAACACTTTTTGCCCATTCCTGGGCCTTAAGTCCCACACCTTGTAGTGTGTGAGTATGGTGTGCAGCTCAAGACTACATAACTATGCAGCTTCTAGATGTTTGCTTAAATAAATAGGCTGTACATCCCTGTGACTTAACAGACACCTGTCCAGCCTATAATCTCAGCATTACAAACAATACTTACTTGCCATCTTCTTCTCACACTGCAGTCTACCTCTACTGCAGCCCTCCTTGCTAAAAGGGAGGCACAGTTCAGTAGGATAACAGGGGTGTGATGGATGGGAGGTAAAGCTCCCTTAGGTGTCCTTTGAGGAGCACTGCCTTGGCCCAGCCTGCCTTACCAGTCCCTGCAGAGCTTCTCTTGTCCAGGATGATGGCTAAAGTACCTGTATGGTAAATTTTCTGGTGTCCCTAGGCAGTGAAGAGCTCCCATGATAGCCAGGAGCATATGGGTTGCCTGGGAGGTTGAACTGCCAGTTGGTAGGGGACAGCCACATGGCATAGTCCAACCTGTGCTGTGCTCCATGGAGTAGCACTGTCACCTCCTTCACCTTGGCCCATCTGTGGCTCTGCACATCTGTGTGCTCATGGTCTGTCCCCTTGAGCCAAGTCAGTGAAGGTGCAAGGACACCAACCTAGTCACCAGAGCCTTTGAAGGAGGGACCTGGGATAAGGGAACACAGAGTGATGTGAGACTGTCCTATCTTCTTTTTGCACAGGGTTTCTGCTCCTGGCTAACAGCCATCTTCAGGATAAAGTAAGTGCCCTAGGACCTTCCTGAGGAACCCACGTGGGGAAGGAGGGGCATTGTGGGATTGTTGGGTCACCCAGTGCAGTACAGCTGAGTGAAGTCACTGCCCTTCCTGCAGCCCCCTCTCTGAAGAGGACAAGCAAAGATGGGACTAGATGAGGAGTCTTAAAGGCAAAATGAGGTCACACAGTGAATGGCAGAAGAGCACCCAGCCGAGGGCTTCTCCCCCTCAGTCCCATCTCAGAAACACTGTTCACTGCTCTGCAGAGATTCTCCTCTCCCTGGGACTCCTGCTAGGGGCACTCCTCTGGGGAATGGCTATGAGGAGGGGACAGGAGAATGCAGGGAGGTGCCCTCAGCATAATAATGCTCAGTAGTCTCCTAAGCACTTCCTGGCTTCAGGGTGCTGTGGGATAGCATCAGCCATCCTGTATCTTAGCAGAGAAGACAAGGCCCACCTCAGAGGATAAGGTAGGGTTTGTGTGTGTCCAGCTACCTGTCCTGGGGAACAGAGGGCAGGACCATGGGGTATGGGCCTGAGTAGGCATTGCACAGGCAGGTTTCTGCCCAGGCTGGTTCAAGACTGAGTGCTGGGTTCCCTACCCTGGAGCCTAGTTACAGCTCTGTAAGGCAGAACCACGGGTGCTGTGTGGGCTTAAATCAGGAGGGGAGCGGTCCTTTTCCCCAGCACTTGAGGGAATGTAGAAAATTGCTTGACAGCCTTTCTCTCCCTGGCAGGGATGACGAGATCCGGGACAAATGCGGGGTTGATGCAGTGCACTACCTGTCCTTCCAGAGGCACATCATCGGGCTGCTGGTGGTCGTGGGTGTGCTCTCTGTGGGCATCGTGTTGCCTGTCAACTTCTCAGGGGACCTGCTAGGTGAGAGCAAAGAGCCTTTGGCTTGGCTGGGGGAGCTGCTTTCAACACCACGTTCCAGACCGCTGGGTAGCAGTGGAGGGCAGGATAGGACTAAGACAGACAAACCGTGACTGCTGCCTCACTTTGAGTGTAGAGCAGCCACAGGGTCATCCCAGGCAGCTTTGGTTTTGAAGTGTTCTGCAGGTGAGATTCCTGCCATAGCTCACCCCAGGGGTGTTCTGTGCCATTCCGTATAACTGAACGTGCTTGTGTCTGGCTCTTTTTCCCTAGAAAACAACGCCTACAGCTTTGGGAGGACAACAATTGCTAACCTGAATTCTAGGTATGTATAGGCAGGGGTAGGATGGATAACTGAGATTGTCAAGGGGTGTTTTGTAAAGGTTCATGTGCTGCAGAGCCTCACCTCCTTGAAGGCTGCATTTCTGCCCTTGCCGTGAGGCTACTATCCCTGCTCCACTTTCTAAGCTGAGCTCCTGGAATATGGTTGTAAGGCATGTGTGTGCTCGTGGCTCCAGTGCCTTCAGGGCCTGACCAGCCACACACAGACTTGTAGTGGCAACCCTACATTTACCTTTGTGGTCTCCCTTGTAACAGGAATCACCTGCTGTGGTTGCACACCATCTTTGCCTTCCTGTACCTGCTGCTGACAGTGATCAGCATGCGCCGGCACACCTCCAAGATGCGCTACAAAGAGGATGACTTGGTGAGCAGGACCTGGCCACTCTCTCAGGCACATTTTCCTATGCCCTCTGGTCAAGTCAGGTAGCCTTGGAGAGAGTGCTGAGCACCTCACTTCCCACAGTAATTTGGGACTGTCATGTTTTGGCTGTTCTTTTATTCTGCCGGGCCAAAGGCAGAATGCCTCCAGAGAAGCAGCTCTGACTGCCTGTGGGGAAACAGGAGAGGCCTGCACTGGGTAAATATATGGAAGGACCCCATTCTTCCTCAAGAGTGCTGCAGTGGCTTTTGCCTTCTTCATTTCTTAAGGGTAGCCCTGTTTCTGTTCAGGCAGCTGCAGTATAAGTCCCTAGCCTCTCAATCTGCACTGCACCAGGATAGAGGATGACTACAGCTAAGGGAAGCATAGAAGAGGGGGAGTCCTGGTTGCCAGAAGTGATGAGGCTGCCCTTTTTCATCACTCACTCAGGTCTTGGGAGGGGGTTTGCTGCAGTCTGGTCTTTTACACCAGCCACACCTACCTGCCTCCTTTTTTTCTTTCTTTTTTTCTTTTCTTTCCTTCCTTTCTTTTCTTACTTCCAGGTTAAGCGAACTCTCTTCATCAATGGGATCTCAAAATATGCTGAGCCAGAGAAGATCAAGAAGCATTTTGAGTGAGTTTCACTGTGTCCCCAAAGACTGCTCCATAACAGGGAGTAGGGTAGTGCTAGTTTTACCTGGAATAGCAGTAATAGAGAACGCTAGGCAAAATTGGCAAATGCCTTTATTTTGGGCCTCTTGCTGTTATTTTTGTGCTAAATTTTTACCTGAATGTGCAGTATCCTTGGTTTTGTGCCTTGGGATATGCCCAGCTATCTCTTGCGGAGCCATAGGGGGTCAGTGTAGTAAGCAGTGGACAGGGCATGTCCTGAGGTGTGGCCAAGTTCAGAGATGAGATACAGGCAGGAGGCGCTCAAGCAGTTCCTATGGGATGTTGTGCTGCTGCCCTGATCACAGTCCCTGTAGAAGGTATATAATTTTAACAAAAAAATTAAGTTCCTCTTCTGTCAGAATCTCAATGAACTCTCGAGGCCGTGTTTAGAAGCACCATGGGTAGAAATGCCTTTAACCTTTGTGAACCATTCTGCCTTTTTCTGACCCCAAGCCTGTGAAAGCAGAGAGGGAGTGTAGAATCAGAGAGGCTCCGTGCTGCTACAGAGCAGAAGTCCAGAGAGGCTCCTTGTGCCAAAGGCCAGAGGATATAGCGTTTACCCCATGTGTTGCTTCTGCTATAAGGGCAGAGAGCCTGCAGGCTCTCCTGCAAACTCTTGATATGTGTCATGACACTCAGCCCAGGACACTCTTCTTGGGGCAGGAAAGAAGTCCTGGATTTGCTTGAGAGTACGGCCTTTGGAGCCAGGTGTGATGAACTGGTGCTTCTCATCCACAGGGAGGCCTATGCCAACTGCACTGTCCTGGAGGCCCGTCCCTGCTACGATGTGGCCCGGCTGATGTTCCTGGACGCAGAGAGGTAACTCCTAGTTTGGGAAAGAAGGCAGAGTGGGCTAATGTTGCTGGCTCACTCACAAGTCTGGTGCCACAGAGCTTTTCTGACCTTCCCTCCCTTCCGCTCTCCTGTTTCAGGAAGAAAGCTGAGCGTGGGCGAATCTACTTCACCAATCTGAAGAGCAAGACCAGCCACACAAGCATGATCAACCCCAAGCCCTGCGGCCACCTGTGCTGCTGTGTCATTAGGGGCTGCGAGGAGGTAGGGGAAAGCTGGAGGTATTGAGCAGGTGGAGCACATGGTAGCTTTTGTTGTTCGGATCATCTCCCCTCTGACCTCTGTCCTCCTGCTCAGGTGGAGGCCATCGAGTACTATACCAAACTGGAGGAGAAGCTCAAAGACGATTACAAGCGGGAGAAGGAGAAAGTGAATGAAAAACCTCTGGGGATGGCCTTTGTCACCTTCCACAATGAGACTATCACAGCCATGTGAGTGCAAAGGGTGCTGCCCTCGCCAAGAAGGTGACCTTTCCCAGCCATTGCCTTAAATCAGAAGAATGCCAGCACTAAGGCATCCCCTCAGCCTGTGCCTGCCAGCCATTTGCATCAGCATGTCCTTCTTTCTCTTCTTCAGAATCCTCAAAGATTTCAATGCTTGTAAGTGCCAGGGCTGTGCGTGCCGTGGGGAGCCCAGGGCCTCCTCCTGCAGTGAGTCCCTCCATGTCTCCAACTGGACTGTCAGCTATGCCCCTGACCCACAGAACATCTACTGGTGAGCAACTCTGTAGGGCTGACTGGGAGGGGGAAAGCCTTGGGCTGGCACCCCAAGTGCTGTTCAGACAGGCTGGGCTGTGGCATGGTATTCTACCCTGTGCAGCCATCCTGATGCCCTCCTTCTCCTTCCCAGGGAACACCTCTCCGTCCAGGGCTTTGTATGGTGGATCCGCTGCTTCGTGATTAATGTGATCCTCTTCATCCTACTCTTCTTCCTCACCACCCCTGCTATCATCATCACCACTATGGACAAATTCAATGTCACCAAGCCCGTGGAGTACCTCAATGTAAGGACTTTGGAAATGTGTACAGGATGGGTAGCATAGGAACCACCTCAAGGCACAACATCCCCTGCAGCGCTGATAGGCAGAGAGATTGTCAGCATTCCCCATATTCTGTTGGCCTGACCATGAGGGAGGTGCTGAGCCTGCCCAAGGTGCAGTGGCAGCCGCAGTGCTGGGGACTTGACATCAGCAAAGGCAGGTGTACCTGTGACTGGCACAAGAGCTGCAGCACCATGTAACACTGATTTCTTCTCTGCCTTGTTGCAGAATCCAATCATCACCCAGTTCTTCCCCACCCTGCTGCTGTGGTGTTTCTCTGCTCTTCTGCCCACCATTGTATACTACTCTGCCTTCTTTGAAGCACACTGGACCAGGTAAGGACAGCCAGCACCTGTTTTTAGTCATACCAGCAAGCTGCCTGGCTGCTAGACACTTCTCACTGATGTAAAGCTCCTTGGTGCATCCTTCTGCTTGAACCTCTCTTCTGTGATTCTGTCTTCCACACCTGGGGACTGCTGTGGACAGCTATTCTGCCAGTCTTTAGCTGCTGTTGTGCAACATGGTTGTCTGAGCAGAGCTTTACATAGGTGTACAAGAAGAAAAAGCTGGGAAGAGTTGGGGCTGGTCACTGTGAGAAATGCTAGTAGAGAAGAAAGTCTTGGCTCAGGTGAGCAGGCAGGGGTGGCGTGCCTGTACCCATGTGTAAGTCATAGCTTTTCCAAGGGAAAATTGTTTCAACTGCTCCAGCTTCTGGATACAGGGAAGGTATTCAAAGTGCAGATCACTTAGAAATGAGCTGCTTGTGAAGCATATTCCCCACAGGACATGCAATGTAAGCTTTGTTTTCTGACCTCTGTTGCAGAGACTGATGGGGAGGTTGTCACCAGCTGTGAGGATTGCAGGTCAAGGGAGATGATTGCACAGATGATTGTGAGACAAGGGGGAAGGAACTGGGACTTGGTAACAGATTTCAAACATACTGTAGGGAAAAGGGACATACTCATGTACCAATAGTGGACAGGATGGGAATCAGATTAGAGATTGGGAAGTACTGATGAAAATCCCATAGGAACACAGCTCATGGGGCTGGTGGGGTGACAGTGAAAGGCTAATGGCTTCCTCTCTACCCTCAGGTCTGGAGAGAATAGGACAACCATGCACAAGTGTTACACCTTCCTCATCTTCATGGTCTTGCTGTTGCCATCGCTGGGCCTGAGCAGGTAGGGGTGCTGGGAAGGCAAGTGCAGAGACCTGGAGCATGGGGAGGATTGAGATGCACCCTCGCTTGTTCTCCTGTTATATGCATTACATTCCTTCCTCACTGCACTGGTGCCCTGGCCACCATCCCCTTGGGAAAATGTGTTTAGTTCTGGCTGGGGGGCACAGGCCAGACCATACATGTCTGGGTCTCCAGGACCTTACTGACTCAATCTGCAGATGCAGTGACGTGTGCCATGGTGTTACAAATAATACAGCAAAAGTTGGCGTGGCTGGTGGATGCATATGAAAAGTCAATCAGGGTCTGCTGGTGAAGGAGGCGCTCCCCACTTCTGTGCTCAGTGTGCACTCTGAATTTTGCACAAAGCTAGTGATTTCTCTATTTGAGCCAGAACTTGAGTAGGTTGCACTGCTTGGCTGGGTGGGATAGTGGGTGTGCAGCACTGCTCATCTGTTTGGATGTGGGCCCCAAATCTCCTGCACAGTTTATAGAATTGCCGTGTGGGAAATTGCATCACCTGCCAGCCATTGGTGTGGGCTTGGAGCACTGAACAGGGGCCAAGTAGGGGAACAGCACGAGGAAGAAAAAACTGGGGAGTGGATGCGGGACAGGAAACTCTCACTGTGATAGTTTGTTCCTTACACACTGTGGGTGTAAAGCCCCAGGTCAAGCCACACTCTTCCCAGGTGACTTACTTACATTTAGATTCCAAGAGATTACACTCAACAGAACTCTTGCAGAGCCTTTAGTTCTTTAACACCTTGAATTCACATAAAGAGAATACACTACATGCATTTCCTGAGAGACTTCTTTTAATTTAGTGAGAAAATAGGCATTTTGGCAAAAGGTTTACAGGAGTAGCATACAACCAAGGAGAAGAATTTCACTCAAGCACCCAGCACACTAAAACCACAACTTAAGTAAAATATAACCCACCAGTTTCAAGTTGCATGTAACCTTATAACTTAGGCAGGTAAATGCTCTTGGAAGATTTGCATTTTGACCATTAAAGAGACTGTCCACCCTTCTGAAGAGTCAATCCCCCTGCTGTTGCCTCTGAAACTCTATATTCCACCAGTGCCAGAGGATGGGATGGTTTTATATCGAAAAATCAGAATTTAGGAAAATGGGATTTGTTTCTCCTCCAGTCTCTTATTGGAGGGTATTTTGTACCTAACCACATTCTTCTGTAGAGTCAGTCACCTGTTCCTTGCATGGATGTTGTGTCCAAACAGAGGAGAGAGGAAAATACTGATAGGATCAGGGCAAAGGGATAAGAACACGCAAGCGGGAAGTTTTACATCCCTTTTTGAGTGCTACACTGTTTTGCTTTGTTTTGTTTTCCAGTGTCTGATTTACATAATTGCTGGTGACACGTCCCAAGAGGGAACAAAATAGTTTATGGTCAGAGCTTTCGATCCTTCTAGAGCAGCTTCCACATGTTTGCCACGTACGTGTCTGTCCATTGCTGCTTCTGATGGTCCCTCTTTTCTTTTTGCCCTCCTATCCCACAGCTTGGATGTGTTTTTCCGCTGGTTGTTTGACAAAAAGTTCCTCGCTGAAGCCGCCGTGCGATTTGAGTAAGTGAAGTTGAGCAGAAAGACTTTCTTTACAGTGGGGAATGGTTCTTGTTGGCACCCGAAGGTACTGGGGGCTCCCAGCTGCTACCCTGCAAGGAGGGAGCTCCTCTTGTAGCCTGCTCTTGCTGCACCTCCCCAGGTGTGTGTTCCTGCCGGACAATGGGGCTTTCTTTGTCAACTATGTCATCGCCTCTGCCTTCATCGGGAATGCCATGGATCTGCTGCGCATCCCTGGTTTGCTCATGTACATGATACGCCTCTGCCTGGCCCGCTCGGCGGCCGAGCGGAGGAACGTCAAACGAGTATGTACGGGGATGAGGGGATGGGGTGTGGCCTGCACCCGGGGATGGGACTGCTGCAGTGGACCCTGATGGGGCTTGCCCAGTGGTGTGTGTAGAACTGGGCATATTACACATACCCACTCAGCTCCCAGGGTCCTGCTGATGGGTCTCCGTTCCCTCTTGCAGCACCAAGCCTATGAGTTCCAGTTTGGAGCTGCTTACGCCTGGATGATGTGCGTCTTCACTGTGGTCATGACATACAGCATCACCTGCCCCATTATCGTCCCTTTTGGTAAATGATACCACTCTGCCTCCCTGTGTCAGAGACAGAGAGGAGGCAGGAAGGCTGATGTGGGGGAGATAGTCTCTCTCAGTCTAGGAAAGAAGCTGATTCCCCACTCTGCTGGCATCCTTCCCTTTCTCCTAGGGCTCATGTACATGCTGCTTAAGCACCTGGTGGACCGATACAACCTGTACTATGCTTACCTGCCTGCCAAGCTAGACAAGAAGATCCATTCAGGGGCTGTGAATCAGGTAGTGGCAGCCCCCATCCTCTGCCTCTTCTGGCTTCTTTTCTTCTCCACCGTGCGCATAGGTGAGCACTGGGCTGGGATGCCAGCCCTTGGCCTCCTAAAGAGCCACTTCCCTGGCCAGGCTCTGGTCCTGGCAGCCCCCAGCCACGGAGCACAGTCACAATCCCTCTGACACCACCACTTCGGTTTTCCTTTGTCCCAGGGTTCCTGGCCCCCACTTCCATGTTCACCTTTGTGGTCCTCGTGATCACCATTGTGATCTGTCTGTGTCACGTCTGCTTTGGGCACTTCAAATACCTCAGCGCTCACAACTACAAGGTGAGGCAGAATGCTGGGCATGGGACTCTCCTTCTTGAGAGGGCAGCTCAGCCTTAAAACAGCAGGGGCTCTGAGGGTGTCCCAGCCTACCCTTCAGCAGAGCCTTTCAACCCTGGCATCACAGAGGACACAGTCACAAGGCTGTCCCTGCTGCCTGTGTGCTGCTCCTGAGGTGGGACAGCAAGCGTGTTGCCCTGGCAGTCTCTCAGTTTCTTCTTTCCTCTCCAGATTGACCACACAGAGGTGGATGCCATGGACAACAGGCAGAACGGGAGACCTGCTACCAATCTGCCAGCTCCTAAGTCAGCTGTGAGTCACTGTCCCCATCTCCATGCCCTGGCATATTCCTTACCTGGGTTTGGAAAGGGGGAGGTAACTCCCTGTCCAGGTACCTCACTCCTCACTTCTCATTTTTCTGAATCAGCACTTGGATCCTCCCAGTGAGGGTGGGAGGCAAGTGTTGGGCATTATGCCCCTCACCTGCTCTGGGTGATGAAGTGTAACCCCACACACACACCCCTTTCCCACTGCTCCTCAGATGCTGTGTGTTTACTTTCTGCCTCTCTCTCGGCTGTGACAGTGAATCCAGCTGGGTCAGTCTCCCTTCTCATTCTGCATCTTTGCACGCTTGCTCGCCAGCACCGGCCGTCACCCACCAGGCTGGTCCTAGTGCCAACGCAAAGGCGTCTCCATGGGCATTGCCTTGAAGGCCGTGGAAGTGCTTTGGGGACTCTCCTCTCCCCTGCCCAACTCTCCAAGATCCCAGAGGAGTTTTCTGAACTTCTCCTTGGCTCACTGGCTCATTCCAACTGCTTCCTTCCACGAGGTTTTTGCGGTTGGGGTCTATACAGAGCTGCAGAGATGGGGTAAAGCAGACCCTCCTGCTTCCTCGGGAGAGCAGGGCTAGGGTGTGCACACGTAATCCAGGCTTCTTCCTAATCTCCATATACCTAAGGGCAGCAACATATCACCAAAAGGAGAATCCCTATAGGAGGGATTCTGAGGCAGAGCCTCAGAAGAACATATCTACCGGCAGAAAAGGCAGTACAGTTTTCCATGTGGGCTCCAAAGAGCCCAGCCCAGGTTCCCTGTCCCAGAATGCTGGGGTTTGGCACATCCAGTGTTGCAGAGCCAAGCCAGCCCCATTCTTACCCCCTCTCCTGGTACATCCCATGGAGTCTGGACCCTTCCTCACTCCCCCAGCGTATCACCAAGCTCAGCCTCGTGCATGGTGCTTTGTGTGTTGTGCTCTGCTGCCAGGAGGAGCTCCCCAGACTGACCTGTGTTTCTGCTCTCTCCCCACCCTTCTCCTGCTCCATGCCGGACCCTGACAGAAGTACATCGCCCAAGTGCTGCAGGACTCCTCGCCAGAAGGTGAAGCAACAGAGTCGGAGGAGCAGGGATCAGAGCAGGGATCGCAGGATGAGGAGCTCATCAATGCCGATGGCATGAACGACACAGATTTCCAGTCGTGTGAGGACAGCCTGATAGAGAATGAGATCCACCAGTAGGGACCTCAAAGGGTGGGAGGGGAAGGAGGCCCAGGAGCAGGGCAGGCTGTGCACATGGAGACTTGGGGAGAGGCACCCGAGGGTGCTGGCCGCTGCCCTTGCCCGCCCGCCCCCCAGGGACGCTGCCTTCAGTGAGGGCAGGGGCCCTGCTGCGAGCTCTCCATCTCCCTACCCCTCCACCCCTGTGCCAGCCCGGCTGCTCAGCAGGCATGCTCTTTACTAGCTACCTTCTTCAACATGTCCCTGGACCCCAGAATCCTAGGGGCTTGAGAGGAAGGGGAATGAGACCCCTACAGTGCTGCCCTGGACCTGGAAGGCTGGGTGCTTTGTGGGAAGGGGCATAAGGGGAACATTTGGGGTCTTCTTAGCAGGCCACTTTGTCGCCTGTCATCCTGGTGAGAAACACTAATAATGTATTAGATTTGCAGGAAAGTGATAAACAAAAAACTTTAATCAGTGTATTGGAAACCCCACCTAGGGAAGGGGGTGGCTTTTGTTGCACCTTCTCCCTGTGCTTGCGTGTGCCCTTTCTCAACCCCTTGCAGTATCCACTTGGTGGGGCATGCCAGGAGCTGGTCCAGGCATGGGGTTGTTACAGACTTCTCCCTCACCACAGGGACGGTAAAGCCTGGCTTCATGGTCAAGGGTGACATCATCCCAGGTAAGGGATGCAGGGTTGGCATGAGTTAGGCATCGCCCCACAGGATGAGGGGTGCTGAGGGCATTTCTTATGGGCAGCAGGAGGCGCAGGCAGCCTCTTCCCCAGGTCCTGTCTCCTCCTCCCCCAGGTGCAGAGACAGGGGATTGCAGCATCATGTTAAATGGCATTTTTCTTTGCACATTTTACTCCTCTTTCAAAGAAATCAACCTGACCCCCATGTGGTACTGCAGCCTCCCTTTGCTGCCCTGTGTCTGCACAGCAGGGTCAGGCTTGGGGTGGAGGGGCTGTAATGGGGGTCTCCTGGGTGCTAGGGAGAGGGGAGAAAGGGTCTCAGACTGCGGACCCTCAACACGCTGTGAGGTCAGCACTGCCTGGTTGTCATAGGGCCCCATGGGCTGCCTTCCCTGAGCTGCTGCAGGGTCTTCCCCCAGCTGAGGTGGTCCAAGAGGGAGGGAGCCCTGGGAAAGCAGCCCTTGGGAGCCCTCTCCAACCAAGACCACCATCTTCAGGAGCACAAAAGCCTCATTGGGCTGTGCTGACTTTCTTCACCTGCCCTGACTGGTGTAGGCTCCCCTGCCATCGCCCAGCCAGAGAGGGGGGCTGTTCTTCTCCTACCTCTGCCCTTGCCCCCTCCCTGTTGATAGCTTTGTCCCAGAGGCAGGCAAAGAACAGGATGGATGGGAGAGGTGGACTGGAGCCCCTGGCACCTGCAGGGAGGACTGACCCTGTTTAAAGGCTCTTCGTGAGGTCTTTTGTGGTCAGGATCAGTTGCCCTCAATTGCTTCCCCCTTCCCCTTGTGTAAAATGTAAAGGAAAATAATAAATCCCCCTGCTATTTAGCTATATTTATTTCCCTCAACCCTGCCACCATCCTGTTTGGTGCTCATTGCAGACACTATCACCCTCCCTTTGCCTGTCATCTGTGGGTGCTGCACCAGCTCACTGGGGCAGTGCCCTCCAGGGCTTCATGGGGCTGAGTGAAAGTGGACAGTCATACTTTTTCTATCACCCATGCTGGCCCTGGAGCTCCAAGCACTTTAATAGGCCTGAACAAGTGAAATGTCAGCCCTGCCCACCTCAGCTGCCGGGAAGGGTGGTCACATCCCATGGCTTTTTTCCCTCCTTGCTCCCCACTGGAGGAAGGGAGCCAGAGACACAGAGAGCATGTGGGGGCTGTTACAAGGACGATGTAGCTGACTTTCCTGTATGCCTCCTCTATAAGAATCCCAGGCCCAGAGGAAAGGGGATGGAGGGGAGGAGATGTGGGTCTTCAGTGCATGGGGAGGGCAGGCCACCCCAGCTCCCAGGGCTCAGCTGGGGCTGGAGCAGACGTGGGTGCGAAGGAGCATGGTGAGAGTCGCCCATCCCCTCCAGCTATTGGCTAGGAATGAAATGAGCATGTGAGCTGATTACTCGCGGTCCACTCTCAGGCTGGGGCAGGGGGGATGTTGATCCTGCTTCCCTTTCTTGCACCTATCTACTGCCCTTGTCTCCAGCAGGTGGGCTGGGATGCTCTGGTCTCTGTAGGTACGGCTATGGCCCGGGGCTGCCTCTGCACCTGTCGGGGCTCTGCCCGTGCAGAGCTGTGTGTTCTGAGTGGCACTGTCTGTGTAGAGATGTGTATAATACCCTGTATATATTTGTGTACAAAAGAAAAAAGGAAAAAAAGGAGCTATTGTTCTTGAAGTCTTTTCTTTGTGGAACGGGTTGGGGGCTGGGACCTGGGAGGAGAGGACCCCAGCTGCAGCAGGGCTGCAGGAGCATGTGTGGTGCAAAAGGAGTGGGGGATCATGTGTGAGCACAAGCGCTGCCCTGCTGCCAAGAATCCAGCCCTGGATCACAGGCACTCCTGGCACAAGTGAGCTTTTCCTCTGGCTTGCAGAGGCGCCACTGCGAAAAGCAGGTAGATGGGGAGCTGCATGCACTGAGGCTGGGATGGGGGAAGATGATTTGGGAATGGTGTGGTAGGGGAGTTTTGCTGGTAGCCTCAATAGCAAATGTCAGCCCACCTCTACAGTCCCAGTGGCAAGTTCCGTGTCCACTCCTGCCATATCCGTTCAGAAACTTAGACGTCTGGTTTGGGTGGACAGCTAAGGCCTTTGGGAAAAGATGAGGGGTGCTAGACCTCTGCAGCACAGCTTGGCTGGGAGCACTTTCCTGACATGTGATGCTGCTTGTAGGTCAGCCATCCCAAGTGCTGGGCCAGCCCCCAGAATGCTCCCTGCTGCTCTCTGTGCAGGCTGGATCCAGCATGCTTCCCGGGCAACTGCTGCATGCTCATTACATTGTGTACAGTGGCCGTTGCTCGGAGGACAGCACAATGGAGAGGCGAGGCCTGGGGCAGGCTGCTGAGAGATGGACAAGTGACCCCAGCTCTGTTCTCACCTTGCTGTGTTCAAGCCCTGTAGCTTCGTGTGCCAGTGGCGCAGCATCAGCAGGGGACAAAAGACTCTCCTCCTGGCAGCCCACAGCCAAAGGATAGGGAAGAGGCAATGCCTAAGAACAAAGAGAACTGAAGACTGAAAGACAGACTGTGCCTGCTGCCAAGTCCCTGCAGCCATTGCTGCAAAGGGAAGTTTGAGGGAAGGAAACAATGAAATTGAACAGGTATTTGTGCAGGTGTTTTACGGAAACTGCTCCCAAGCACAGAGGGCAGGATGCAGGACAGCCTTTGTGGCAGGATTATGTAGGAGCTGTCTCCTGCTCCAGGAATCAGCTGTGAAAGCAGCTTTGGAGGCCACTGAGGGGTAATAAGGGCAGGAGATAAACAGGAGAACAGTCACAACAAGGAAGGGCACTGTCCTGGGTGGAGCTGAGCAGGCTCAGCGGTCAGTGGTGGTCCAGGCCAGAGAAAAAGCTGGAAGAACTGTTTGGGCACAAGTCCAAAGGAGGAACAAGCACAGGCAATGTGCTTGTTCCTGCTCCAGCCTCTTGCTCCTTGTCTGAAAGCACGGTGCTGCCTGCAGCTCCATGCAGAGCTGGAGGGTGACCCCAGCAGGGAACCCCCTATGTCTCCAGCCTGCAGGCACTGACACAGCTGCCTTTGGCTGAGGAGGAGAGGGAGCAGCCCCTGCAACAACCCAGAGCAGGGCACCCCAGAGCCTCCTTTACACCAGGGTGGGCAGAATAACCTGCCTGTGACAGGCTCCCCTTAGGTAGGGATGGGACAGGGCAGCTCTGGTGGGTGCTGGCCAGGGCCGCAGTGGTCCCTTTTGGATGTGGCAGCAGGACCACGCTACAGCCAGTTTTATATGTCCTGGTTGCCTTTCCCACAGGCAAGGGACACAGCTCCTATACCCATGTGCAACCTGCTCCCTGCTTAGCAAGGATTTATCCCCGGAGCAAGGTACAGTGAGTTAGGAAGCAGGTGCTGTGTGAAGCCTGGGCTCCCACAGGCTCAATGCCAGCTGCTGCAGTGAGGCTGGCACAGCCTCCCCAGCTGCAAGCAGGCACCAAGGGAAGAGAAGGAGTCCCATGGTTGCTGGGATCATCCTGTCCAGCCCTGGCAGCAGAAGGATGGCAGTGCAGAGCTTCTTTCCTTGGAACGAGGCTGAGCTGAGCTAGTCATGCCAGGCCATGCTAGACATGCTGTGCTGAGCCACACCAGGCCGAGCTGTGCCATGCCATGCCAGAGAAAGCCATGTTGCACCACACAGGGCTGCAGAGTGCTGTGCCAAGCCCTGCTGTGGCCATGCCCACTGGTAACAGCACCACCCAGCATTGCTGCACCATGAGTCACAGAGGGCACGCAGGGGCAACCCCTCTGCGGGAAGCCACAGGGCAGGGGGACCTCCCTGCTGGCACCCGGCAACAGAGAGCAGCTGGTGGGATGGGTACCAGCCATGACTACCATGGCTGGGGGGGAAGCCAGGGCAGCTGGTGTCAGGGTTGCCAGCCATGAGTCCCTGGGCTTGTAAGAGTGAGGTGGTGCAGGCACAGCCTTCCCAGACATAAGGGAAGAAGAAGGGACCCCACAGTGTGTGAAACCCATTGGGACCACCATAGTCAGCCATGGCACCAGAAGGTCAATAAGCCCTGGGACAAGGTGCAGTACAGAGCTCACCCAACTAAGCTGAGTTGCCAGCAGTGTGGGGCAGTCACCCCCAAACCCATTCCTACGGGAAAGTTGCTTCCTATTCTCCTTCCAGGCGCGGTTTCCGTGTGCACCGAACACTTTGAATGGTGGAAGAAGCGGGCCCATCCCGGCGGTACCCTTCCATCCCCGGGAGCTGGGAGAGGGTGACAACAGACAGAACCGCACCAGCGGCCCCGATAAATCCCCTTCTAGTGTCTGTGAGCTGTCACTGCTCCTTTAATTCCCCCTCCCACCGCCCTCCCGGCTTTGCTCGCACATCCTGCCCACCGAAACTCCACCTTCTGCGGGGCCGTACCGAGCCAGGCTGGGCTGGGCTGGGCTGGGCCGGGCCGAAGCGGGCAGGGCGGTGGCGGCGGCAGCTTCCGTAAGTCCATCCCCCCCATCCTCACCCTTATCCGACCCCGGCCCGGGGTTAAGTACCCGGGGCCCTCCCCACGGCCGGGCTGGTGGGGCTCCTCCGAACGCCCCCGCGGCGGTGGAACTCTGCCCGCCCGACGACTGGCCTCTCCCCCCTCCCCCGGCTGCTTCCTCTGTTCTCTAAGCTTCTCCAGGCTTGCCTATCCCATCCCCTTTCTGTCCGTGGGGATTTTTACATTAGATGACGCATCCGCAGAGACCCAGTGGCTTCCCAGTCAGGGCGGCGAGTAAACTGGGTACCGCGGCCACCCAGGATGTGCTGCCGACCCCAAAGCCAACGCCGCATCTCTTTGAAGGGGTGCAGGAACATAAAGGGAAGCTTGTGGGAAATTAGGATCTTTGTCTTCCGGAGGGCTGGCAAGGGCCTGAGAGCTGCTTGAGCCGTGTGGGACCCTATGGGCCGCAGTGGCTTCTTGCCCCGAGCTGAGTATGCGGCAGGATACTGTGTGTCAGGGCTGGCTTCGAGGAAGGGAACTTCCTGCTTTCTTTGATCTGCAAGAGCAGCTGACAAAATAGAGATCTGCAGAGATTTTTGGCTGGACTTCAGCAGTGGTTTTGCGCAGGGGTTTTGCATTATGCGCTAAGGTGCATGAGGTATTGAGACCCTGCAGGTACCAGCGTATCTTTCTGCTCCCAGCTGGGAGGGATCAGAAGTACCTCCAATAGGAAAGCATCCTATTGTAGTTGGATGTCACCTGCTGTGGAAAACTGCCCTGGGGGCTTGGCTTGTCTCATCACACCCCTTCCTCCTCCATGGAGGACCCTGCATTGTCCATCAGCATCATCCTGGGGAGGTGTCAGCAGCCAGTCCTGTCGTTTGAGGACCCATGTGGTTCCTCTCCCATTCTGGGTTCTGAAATGCTTTTCCTTGCTCTGCGCTTGCGTGACCTCCGTCTGCCGCTGAGCACAGCCTTCCGAGTATTTTGAGCCACAGATCTAAGAATAACTCGTACAGCGCCCGTGTCAGCACACAGCTCCTTATGTCCGCAGCCATGGCCCGTCCTGGTAGGTAGGGTGGGAGAGGGTGCAGGGAGTCTGTCAGGGGCTGCGGGCAGGGGAAGTTCCCTGGCCCTCAGCAGGCTGTGTTGTGAGTGCCGGGGAGGTGGCGAGGTGGGAACTGGAGGCAGTGCGGGTGCCTGCACTTGGGTTTCCTCCTCCTGCAGCCATCCCTGGGCTTTGGGCAGCACCCAGGACTGGAGAAGCTATTCCACCAGCTCTGCAGGCAATGAGTGCCTTGCTGCTGGAGAGACTGCCAGGGTGTTTGGCTGCGGAGCAGGAGCTGGAGGGAGGAGCTCCATTGATTTGGGGCCACTGTAGAGGAGAGAAGGGCTGGCGCTGCCTTGGAGAAGGATAGTGGGTTTAGAGCATCCCAGGGCAGGCGGAATGATGGGGAAGACTAGTTTTTTCTTCTGAAAAGCTTCTGGCTAGGGCAGCCCCATGAGTTTGCAGCCAGATTTATGCCCTGTGCATGTGCCAAGAGCTTTTCACTGTTCCCTGCCTTCCCTTAGCTATCATAGCACTTCAGGACGAGGAAAACCACCTCTTCAGAGCAAGGCTGTGCCCCACTCCCCTGGGACTGGGTGCTAGGGAGGCTGCTGGCCAGTGCTGGCATCTGAGCTGGCTGCTCTGAGTGGGTTATTTACCCAAGGACTGTTCCACTCCCTCACAGGGAGAAACCTCTGAAGTATTCGGCACCAGCCCTGCCAAGCAGGAGCTGAGATGGCTGGGGAGTGTGGCATATTGAGCTGCAGATACAGGTGGGCTGATGGTGGTGGCACCTTCCCCATGGCCCTGCTGCAGGTGACACTGCTTGCATGGGGGCTTGGACCAGACGGCCCCTGGAGGCCCCTTCCATCCTGGGCGGTGCAGTGGGTGGAACGCCGGCTGCTGTCATGGTGCCTGGACGGGCTGATGGCAGCTGGGCGCTGGGAGGGGAGTTGGGACTTGCCGCCACAGCGGTGGGGCAGGGCTGCAGGGCCAGACATGCCTGGCAGCTGTGTCATTGCTGTTTTGAAGCGCCTGGCCGTGAGCTACTGGTTGAACCCCCAGGGAGGAAGGCCAGGGCAGGGACCGGTGCGGTGGGGAGGGTCTGCGGTGTATGCCCTGCCCCAGTCTCCTGCTGCCGGGGTGCCCCGCTGCATCCCACATCCCTTCCCAGTGTCTCCCAGCAGGCTGCTCCACTGGCCCTCGACGAGCCTTGAATCATCCTGCCTGCGTGTGTGTGTGCCGGGAAGGGTCGTCCCGCCTCTTCCTTCCCTGTTCTCCTCCGGCCCCATAGATAGAGCTATCTGCGCCCCGCTGGGCTCCTCCCTAGCCGTCCCTATTGACTCAGTGCTCAGGCAGCTGGGGCGGGTTTCGAAGGAGAGGGAGAGGCGCCCGGGGCTGGGAGAAGCTGCGGGCGGCTGCTTACGCCCTCCCGGGTGAGGAGGAGCCGGGACTAGAGAAGGACCCGGAAAGCTGCGCCGGGAGGAGAGGCTGACGGGGGCGGGAAGAGCCTGAAATTCCTCCGGGCTCAGCTTTTTGGGCTCAGCAGCAGGGACGGGACAGGACGGGAGATCCGTGACCTAGCTGCTGGTGGGCTACTTCCTCCTAGCCAGCCCTCAACACCGCTCTGCTTCCTTGGCGTCCCCTAAAGACAGCAGGACTGTGATGGCCGGGCTGGAGGACAGGGCTCAAAACAGGGCTGCTTTAGGGAATGGGGTCGGGGGAGGTTTCCCTGGTGCGTGTGCCCACCCTGGGGTGCTCTGTGTGCCGCTGGGCTCACTGACCCAGGGCACTGGTGATGGAGAAGGTCCCTGCTGTGAGGCTGGTGGGGAACTGGGGATCCCCACAAGCCTGGCTCTGTGAGATGGCTGATGTCCCCAGGGGAGTGCAAGGTACCAGGCTCTGCCTCAGCCTGGCCATGCCTGTTCTGTTGCAGGGAGTGGAGCTGAAGGCAGCGCTGCTGGTGCCTGGCCATGATGCCCTTTGGAGGGATGGCTGCCCGTCTACAGAGAGACCGCCTGAGAGCCGAGGGCCTTGGCCAGCACAACAACGCCATCAAGTACCTCAACCAGGACTATGAGGCCCTCAAGCAGCAATGCATTGAGAGTGGCACCCTCTTCAGGGATCCCCAGTTCCCAGCTGGCCCCACTGCCCTTGGATTCAAGGAGCTGGGGCCTCATTCCAGCAAGACACGGGGGGTGGAGTGGAAGCGTCCATCGGTAAGTTCTGGGCTTGCTTCTCAGGCTGGGCTGGCATCTCTGCCCTGCATGTCTGCACTGACAGGGTGTGCTGATCTGCAGCCTGGCCCTGGCTGGCTCCCCTTAGTGCTCAAAGTGCCTGGAGTGCTGCATAGCTACCCTTCCCAAGCTCCCGGAGCAATGCCCTGTGGGTGTCTGCTCAGAAAAGCATTGTGCCTAGCAGGCCCAGCTTCCTCTGGACAGCAGACTGTGGGCTCCAAAATAGGTGGGCTCTGTTGTTGCTTCTAGGTGTCATGGCATGGATGTGTCACCCTCAGTGACTGGGGCTTTTGAGAGCATATATCCCCTGGTGCCACGAGTGCAAGGGGAACGTCATTTGTTTATCCAGCCTTGTCTTCCCATGGCTACAGCAGATCTTGCCTTGCCTTACCATGATGGCCTTGGAATTACAGTCAAGCAACCTGCCCTAGTAGAGGGCATATGGGGTGCCATGGTATATGGCAGGGACCATATACCATTTCTCCTGAGTCAGAGCTGCAGTGGGTGCCAGCCCTGCTGAAGCCCAGACCCTGCCAAACTCCAGCACCAGCATCTGATCCTGTTCTTCTGCAGGAATTAGTGGATGACCCTCAGTTCATCGTTGGTGGTGCAACGCGGACTGACATCTGCCAGGGGGCTCTGGGTGAGTGTTTGAGCTCTGTCCCTGGACCTTGGTCTAGGAGAGTAGTGACTGGGGAGGGTTGAATGGCTGGCCCAACTTTCCATTTAGTGCACTGGAAAATGGAAGGTGTGGGACATCCTGTGTCTCCTGGTGGCTCCAGGTTAAGGCTCCATGAAAATGGGTTGATGTCTGCACAGCTTGACCATGCTGAGGTCAGGCAAGATGATGGGTGGATCCATGCCTGACACGTGCTGACAACAATGCCAGGAGCTGCTCCAAAGAGCTCCCTGCTTTGGTAAATGATGAGGGATGGCAGCTGGATGGCAGTAACAAATTGAGGTGAGGATGTGCTGGTTGTGACAAAATGGTTGCAAAGCAATGCAGTCTGGCAGAAGGGAATTGAGAGCCATTGAGTACAAGTGATGATTTGTCCACACTCCAGGGGTGGACTCCAGGGGTGTCTCTCAAGGCAAAGGCACTGAGACAAGGAGAGAAATGTTAATGGGCTGTGTAGGCTGGCAGAGTGGTCATTGGAAACAGATCTTGGTACCACCAAGAGTGTTGTCCTGATTGGGATCACTTGATTGGCAGTATCATATACCTAAGCACACATAGCATGCTGGTTTCAGGGCTGATCTTTTAATGTATACAGTAATTAGGACAAATTTGAGGTGGTAACTGGAGCACATAACAGCCCAGAGCACTGTGGTAGTGTTCAACTGGTCATTAAAAAATCTGAAACTCCATTTTGTCAAACCACAGCCCAGTTACAGGTTATCCAGGCTCAAGGCTAAGGTGTGAAAGGCTTCAAAGGCAAAAGAGAAATAGGAATCAAGGGAAAGAATTTAAAGCGTAGTGCTGGCCTGGAGCAGCACTTGTGGTTAAGAGCACTTGGAAGGAAAAGGGCGGTGGCGTTGCTTGCAATTGAGAAGCTGAGACAGCAGCATTAACCCTCTTGCTTGATAAAATGGCTTTTTAAATGCAAAGTGTAATTCCACTGCAGAATTTGCTGTCTGAGATATGGAGGACAGTCATATGAATGAGTTTCAGGAGGGTCTAGATATATGGCCGCAGGAAGGGGCTGTTGGGGCTGACTATGTGGTGTTCTGGACACAGGCTACAGGTCAGGGAAGATTGTTCCATGTTGCCTTGAGCTAGTACTCTCTGAGGGCAGGATGAGCAAGCGTGCCTCTCTGTGCTCTGTTTGCTGGACCCTCTCTGGTTTTCCCATGTACTTTTTGATCTGGGGAACTCCAAACATTTGCAAGGAGAGCACAACGTGGGCTCCTAAACATCCATTGCCTACTCTCCCAGATAGAGAGGTGATGGGTGCTCACACTGGCTTCCTCTCCTTCCCCAGGTGACTGCTGGCTGCTGGCTGCCATTGGCTCCCTCACGCTCAATGAGGAGCTTCTGCACCGCGTGGTGCCCCATGGACAGAGCTTCCAGGAGGACTATGCTGGCATCTTCCACTTCCAGGTGGGCTGGGGGCTCCTGGCCCTCCACAGCTGGTGGGCTGGGGTGGAAGAGAGGGTGGTGGGTTGAGGGCATCCCTCTGGGATAGGGATGAGCAAACCATGTGATGCTCTGAGCTCACCCCACTCTCTCTTCATCCTCCAGATCTGGCAATTTGGTGAGTGGGTGGATGTGGTGGTGGATGACCAGCTGCCCACCAAGGATGGGGAGCTCCTGTTTGTCCACTCAGCGGAGTGCACCGAGTTCTGGAGTGCTCTGCTGGAGAAGGCCTATGCCAAGTGGGTACCCCTGTGGTGGGCACGTGGGCAGGTGGGGGACAGGGCACCTCACTGTGCGGGGCAGAGGGAAGGGAGTCTCTTCTGTTGCTGGCCCTTCTTGTGCTGGGTGCCTGGGGAGCAGCAGTGTGCTACCTCCTTGTCTCCTCACGTGCCCCTGTCACCGCTCAGGCTGAACGGCTGCTACGAGTCACTCTCGGGGGGCAGCACCACCGAAGGCTTTGAGGACTTCACGGGCGGCGTGGCAGAGATGTACGACCTGAAGCGACCGCCGCGCAACATGGGCCACATCATCCGCAAGGCGCTGGAGAGGGGGTCCCTGCTGGGCTGCTCCATCGACGTAAGTGGTGCGCTGG
Source organism: Manacus vitellinus (assembly GCF_001715985.3). Classification (NCBI taxonomy): domain Eukaryota; kingdom Metazoa; phylum Chordata; class Aves; order Passeriformes; family Pipridae; genus Manacus; species Manacus vitellinus. The sequence continues at coordinate 18,814,856 of NW_021940864.1, read as the reverse complement.
GATGAGCTGGGGTTCTGCCACTGCAGCGGCCAAAGTGAGGCCTCACAGCCCAAGGTTGTATCAGCAGTCCCTTCGCTGGGAGGTTACTTCTTCCCCATCTTAGCAGAGCACCCTTTCCAGAGCCAGTGTGGCAGCCCTGGGGCACAGCATGTGGTGCCACAGCCTGGTTGCTGTGAACAGGCTCCTTGGGTGGTTCCCTGATGGATCTTCAGGATCATCTGGCAGGGAAACTTCTTTAAATTGTCCTCAGCCAGAAGTCCTTGAGCACAGGGAGCTGCTACCTGCTACTTCTCTTTGCAAGGGGAATTCTCCACACAGTGGAGGGAAGGGGTAGGGATAGGACTACATTATTTAATCGTGTTGACTTGAGCTTGCACATTCTCCTCAGATCACAAGTGCCTTTGATATGGAAGCAGTGACCTTCAAGAAGCTGGTGAAGGGCCATGCCTATTCTGTCACAGCCTTCAGAGACGTGAGTTAGCTAGATTAGACTTTAATAGTGATAACATAGCCTGGACAGTGGAATGGGCTCAACCTCCTGGTGTCTGGTGTCTGGCAGGTGAACTACCGAGGTCAGCAGGAACAACTCATCCGCATCAGGAATCCCTGGGGTCAGGTGGAGTGGACTGGAGCCTGGAGTGATGGGTAAGCAGGACAGAAGGGGTGCCAATCTTCCATTGGCAGGCCAGCAAGCCCTGTGCACAGAGCAATTGAGCGCGTGGCACTGCTGAGGGGAAGCTGGCAGCGTGCAGTACCCTTCGCACTGGAAAGGGGAGAAGTTAAGGGTCAGCTCCAAAGTGCTCAATTCACCTTGAGGAGTCCTCATCTAATTGTCTCTCTCCTGCTATTCCAGCTCCTCTGAATGGAACAACATTGACCCTGATGAAAGGGAAGAGCTGCAGCTGAAGATGGAGGATGGAGAGTTCTGGTGAGTGCCAGGGCAAAGTGCTTCTCTATTTCAGCAGCCAGCCTGGGAAGGAGCAGAGGAGCTGGGAAGAGATCCTGCAGTCATGCTTCACCTGAAGCGCATGACCTGCCTTTATGAGCTGGCTTTCCAGCACTGGAGAGCTTGCCAGTGTTTTCTCATCTGATCTAGTTAATAATTTTCCTCCTTTCAAGGAAATTCAGCCCAACTAAATGCAAAATAAACACCTAGGAAGGGTAAACATCCCTTCTTTTCCAAACCCAGCATAAGGCTTTAAATAAGCTTCACTGTTTAGGGTAAAAGATCTTACTGTCACTTAATTCTCCCAAAATCTTGGCTGGGCCCAGGGCTGCTTGTGCTGTCCTCCCTCCCCACAGCAGTGCCCTGGCCTCATCCCCTACCCACCTCCTGCAGGATGTCTTTCCGGGACTTCATGAGGGAGTTCTCCAGGCTGGAGATCTGCAACCTGACCCCCGATGCCCTCACCAAGGACGAGCTCAGCAGATGGCACACACAGGTGTTCGAGGGCACGTGGCGCCGGGGAAGCACTGCTGGGGGCTGCAGGAATCACCCAGGTACCTCTGGCCTCCACGTCTCTGCTCTTGGCAGTGTGATGAAGCCAAGTGTCTCATCCACACATCCTCTTCCTGTCAGCCACATTCTGGATCAACCCCCAGTTCAAGATCAAGTTGCTGGAAGAAGATGACGACCCTGGGGATGATGAGGTGGCCTGCAGCTTCCTGGTGGCTCTGATGCAGAAGCACCGGCGGCGGGAGCGGCGGGTGGGAGGCGACATGCACACCATCGGCTTTGCTGTCTATGAGGTAACCCCTGCCAGTCCCGATGCCACTTCCCTGGGACAGGCTCAGGCCTGCCAGTCCTGCCTCAACCCCAGTCCTCCAGGAAACCTTTTCCACCTGCCTTGACCAGTCTATCAGTTAATATTCCCTATCCTGTGCTCCCTGCAGCTGTAAGGGATGGGGCAGATACTGGGACTCTGATTTTTTCCTCCTTTTCTCTCCTCTGCAGGTTCCTGAGGAGGTATGTCCTGAGCTGCTGGAGCCTACCCCCTCTTGGAGGGGACCCCAAGAGTGGACAAGAATGGGTGGATGCACCCACTGTCATGGGCAGTGGCTAGGGTGCTAGTGGGTGCTGGGCACCTCCATGTGGGAGGGAGGGATGGCTCCTACTGGGATGGGCAGGACAGAGATGTCCTGCCTGATGGGGGCTGGCATTGGTCCCACCACTCCCCATGGGTGCTCCCCATTGTGGGGCTGTGATCCACAAGCGCATTCCTTCCCCCAGGCCCAGGGCACTCAGAACGTGCACTTGAAGAAGGACTTCTTCCTGCGAAACCAGTCACGGGCACGCTCTGAGACCTTCATCAACCTGCGGGAGGTGAGCAACCAGATCCGTCTGCCCCCCGGCGAGTACATCATCGTGCCCTCCACCTTCGAGCCACACAAGGAGGCCGACTTCGTCCTGCGGGTCTTCACCGAGAAGCAGTCTGACACAGAGTGAGTCCCTGCCTGGGAGGGGACACCCTGTGTCTGGGCGGGGGGGGGGGTTTTTCCCCACTGCTGCCTGGGGACCCTGCTCATTGCTTTGTTTTTCTCCTTTCTGCCCCAGGGAGCTGGATGAGGAGATCTCAGCAGACCTGGCAGATGAGGTAGGAGCTGCCACTTTGGTTCAGCTGGTGCTGAGGCTCTGGGGCTTGGGAGGGGGAGCTGCAGGCAGGAGGTGGCTGTCTGAGTTTGGGATATCATTGTGACTAGAGAGGGGCTGGCAGGGTCAGGACAACAGGGATGTGAGGATTAACAAAGATGAGAAGAACAAGGAAGAGTTTCCTTTTTCCAGTTGAGGTTTACTGAGCTTGGGAGGCAGGGCAGAGCCTGGGTTTGACCACTAACCTCTTCCTTCTGGCCTGTGTCACCCCAGGAGGAAATAACTGAGGATGACATAGAAGATGGCTTCAAGAACATGTTCCAGCAGCTGGCAGGGGAGGTGGGTATGGCTGTGCGAAGCTCTTGGAGGCCCTGGCCTGGGGAGGGGATGAGATGGGATTCCCTAGCCATGGGAGTTCCAGCCCAGTGCACGGTCACTCAGTCCCATGCTGCAGACAGGTCCATTTCTGCCACAGCTCAGCCCAGCTGCCCTCAGGGGTGGTGTGACAGGGGCAGATTTGGGGAAGAGGCATCCAGCTGTGACCCAAACTCTTCTAGGCACTCAAGAAATGTAATTGCACCTTGACGTTTTGTGATTAAGGCAGAGATGTTTAGACAGGAGGGGGGGAATGGCCACAAGTGGGGTGGAGAGCAAGCAAGGGGTGATGCTAATTCTGCTCCTGTTACAGGACATGGAAATCAGCGTCTTTGAGCTCCGGACTATTCTGAACAGAGTCATTGCTAGACGTAAGCATTGCCCTTCCCACCCCCTGCTCCCTGTGCCCCGGGCCTGCTCAGCAGGTGGGGTTTTGGTTCATGTGCTCAACCTCCTCCTTCCTCCTCAGACAAAGATCTGAAGACAGATGGGTTCAGTGTGGACTCCTGCCGCAACATGGTCAACCTGATGGATGTATTCTCTTGGTGCTGTGGGCAGGGGCCAACTTCTCTGGTGCTCAGCCTGCTGCTTGCCAGCAGCAAGTCTTCTCTGTGGGAGCTGAGGCTTGGCTCTCCAGCCATGCTGAGGCTGTTCAACGGGGGGAAGACAGGAAAGGGTCCTTCAGGGCCACCACCCCACCCCTTGGCTTTAGCAGCAGGTTTTTTTGGGAAAAAAAAAAGGGCCATGAGTGCCCCTGCTTGCTTGGGTCCTGGCTCTGCCACCACCAGAAGCCCAGCCCAGTCCCACTCATGCCTTCTACTTTCCCTGCTAGGAGGAAGCTCCCTGTGCTTCCCTTCACACGGGCTCCCCCGCCTGACGTGTTACCATGCCACCCAACCTTTGAGGCACTCCTGGAAGGGAATGAGGACTCTTGGGCTTCTTTCCCCTAAACCATCCTGTCCAGCTGTTGAAGATGAGAGATGTAAAGTGACAGGAGCCATGGCCTGTGTCGTGCTTGCACAAGGACATGCAGCTGAGGGGTCAGGCAAGGACAGAGGAGCACCTCCAAGCTCTTCTCCCGCCTGGCCCTACAACAGCCCTTTTTGCTGCAGGCCAACCCAGTTTTGCTTCTAGGACAGCATAGTGATTTGCTTCCTATAGCAGCAGCACAGTTGCTCCCAGGGAGTGGTATGACAGGTAGTGCAAGCACTGCCCTTTCCCTGTTGGGTTGCAGGCTCTGATTGTGCCAGTGCTGCAGGACAGAGAGGGGAAGCTGGAGGGAAAATTGGGCAGGCCAAGTGTGGCCAGGCTTTTCTTGCCTCAAGTGGCTGGAATCTGATGGCTTTGTCTTTGCACCGCTCCCTTTGCTGGCTGCTTTCTCCTTGACCCTCTGCTCCCCAGAAAGATGGCAGTGCCCGCCTCGGGCTGGTGGAATTCCAGATCCTGTGGAACAAGATCCGGAGCTGGCTGGTGAGAAGGAGAGGGGGCATGGTGCACTGCACAGGGGTAGCTCCCCTCCTGGGGTAGCAGGGTGAGGGGACAGCCAGGCTGGAGGCCACAGGAGAGCCTGTCCTTCATGTCCTCTGTGATGCTTTTGCAGACAATCTTCCGCCAGCACGACCTGGATAAGTCTGGCACCATGAGCTCCTATGAGATGCGCATGGCTCTGGAGTCTGCGGGTAGGTCTGGGGACGGATGGGCTGGGATGAGGGCTGGGTAAGGGGCTCCTGCTGTCAGAGTCCTGTCCTAAGTAACTGGAGAAGAGTGTAACCAGCCTATACTGCATGCTTGGAACCAACCTGCTGTAGTGAGATGCAGCCCATGTATGCACCAGGCTCTCTCCATCCCAGTTGTGCCAAGTGCTGGAGACTCAGAGTTAGGGACACATGCAAGGTGGTCCCAGCCTCTGTCCTCCTCTGACCTGCAGAATCCCATCCTGGCGAAGAAGAGGCCTGGGGTGGATCAGTGAGCTAACCAGTCATATGGCTGCAGGGGGAGCATCCCCTCTTCCTGTTGAGGCTGGACACGGTGCCTTTCCTTGGTAGACCCTTTGTGTGGGTGCGTGGACTTTAACAATTACACCCTCCTCTCCTGTGGGGGTCCTGACTTCTCTCTGCCTTGCAGGTTTTAAACTGAACAACAAGCTGCATCAGGTGGTGGTGGCCCGCTATGCAGATGACAACATGGGTGTGGACTTTGACAACTTTGTCTGCTGCCTTGTGAAGCTGGAGGCCATGTTCAGTGAGTGATGGCCCTGGGGCAGGGAGGGCAGGAACAGAGGGATGTGTTGCTCACCTTGCTCTTGTGTCCCTGCAGGGTTCTTCCGCAGTATGGACCCTGACGGCACTGGGACCGCTGTCATGAACCTCGCTGAGGTGAGAGCTCAGCCCAGTGGAAGGTGGGGTGGGAAACAAGGGGACAAGGCATTAGGGTGAATGGGGCACCTGGGGTGGGTGGTAGAAAACCCTCCAGCCCCCTGGGTAGGGCAAGAACCCATAAAAGATCAAGATAAGAAAAGGGGATTGCTGCAGGCCCTATGTTTCTTGGAGAGCTTTTAAAGCTGGCATTGAGGGCATGCCAAAAATGCACCAGCCCCTGCTTATCCCTTCTCCCTCTCCTTCACAGTGGCTGCTGCTGACAATGTGTGGCTAGGAGCCATGACAAACCTGCTACAGCTGGGACACCCCAACGGGCCAGGCCCCCTCCAAGTGCCTCCCCTTGGATCCGTGGACACAGGATACTCTTCCCTTTGCTCCATTCCATGCTGAGCCACCAGCCCTGCCTCCCAGGAAGCCTCATACCACCTTCTCCAGTGGACCAGGGGTCAAGGCAGGCAGGGGATTCCCTTCTCCTCTTCTGGGCTGGGCTTCTTTCCACTTCCCCCTCCTCTCTCCCACCCCAGAACAGGAGGAGTGCAAGCATCATGTGGTACCTGTGAATCCTTGCACAGTAGCAGGCTGGGGGCCAGCTGCGGAGCAGGGAGAGGCAGGAATTGCACGGAGATGAGGGGGAGGACACTCATATTGCTTGCTCTAGTGCTGTCCCATCCTCTCTTGTCTATCCCTGCACCCACACCTGGGAGCATCAGCAGATACTGCTTTGCTCAGGCAGCAGGTTCCTGGGGGAGCCGTCATGGCCTTCTGGTAGGAGGAGTGGCCATGCTCTATTTCTTGAAGCCCTTGCACTGTACTTATCACCACTAAGCGCGACCAAAGCGTGGAGCCCACAGGCTCTTTCTGCGTGGCCTTCAACACATCCCTCCCATCTCCATGCCCCTGCCCATGCCCGCCATTGGATCAAATCCTACAACTCAAGCACTGAATGTTTTGGGGCTCCCCCACCATATGAACACATGCCACCTTGTAGTGCCGCAGCAGAAGTTCCTCTTTTCTACATGGTTACAGCAGCCTGGCCTCCCCTCCCATCCCTGAGAGCTCCTGGGACATCTGCTGCCCTTGGTCATGGCCCACAGCAGGGCTGGGGGGCACAGCACCCAAGAAGAAATGCCTTCCTCCAGAGAGGAGGGATGGTGGTTTGCGGGGATGGGGGGGGGGAATCTTCTTCTGCACACAGTTGGGTTTTTTCTCCCAATCCATCATCCTCCCACATTGTTACACTCTCCTCTTCCCTTGCGCTCCTTTGCCCAGTGTAGGTGGACTCCAGTGCCAACATATTTGCACTTCTCTGTGCTCCTCACTCCCCTCACCTTCTGGGGCAATGGGGTGGCTCCAGCTTGGCGGTGGGCGAGGGCCCATCCTTTGCCCTGTAGAGGCAGGCAGGCAGTTATAGCTTCCCCAGACCCCTGTTGTCACTGGAGGATGTGCCTGCAGCAATAACCACTGCTGCCTGCCCGGCAGCTCTGCTTCCTCACCCCTCTCACTGTGTACTCCAGAAATAAACAGATCTGTTAGATATGTGGTCCAGGCAGTGACTTGGGGATCACATCCTCCCTTTGCTCACCACGGTCTGGGCTAGGGGGGATGAGATGCAGAGCCAGGCCCAGGTCATGCTGCTTGCCCAGCCTGGGGCACAGGTGGAGGAGCACTGCCAGGTGTGGGTCTTGCTGTGGGGATGGAGGGGATCCATATCTCCTAGGACTTTAGAAAAGTCACCTCTTCCTTTGCATGGGTGTCTTAACACTGACACATGGAGCAGCACCACGTAAGAGGGATGGAAGGGAGCACAGCTCTTAAAGGAAAGTGTCTTGGGGAAGCTGAGGGAAAAGAGGATCCACTTGGATAGGATGGAGTTAACCATGGATCTGGGAATGGAGGGCAGCCAGGAACTCTGGACCCTGGAAAAGGACTGAAAGAGGTAATGTAACCCTGGGTCGAGTCTGTGGGAGGTGGATGTTTTCCCCTGCTTCCTTTGAGGCTATGCCAGTTATAGTTGGAAGCAAAAGCCTTCCACAAAAACGACAGTGGAGTGCCGTGGGGTGAGACTTTTCATAGCATGGCTCAGAGCAGGACTTGTCAGTGTGTCCTGCCCCTTGCTCACACCCCAGAAGGGCATTGAAGCCCAGATGGCCCCAGGGGTGCTCAGCACTTGGAAGAAGAGTGACCTTGCATACCTTATCCATCCCAACATCAATATCCCTTACATAGGTGCCCTTTGGACCAGCCCAGCTCTCTGGGACCAGTCTCCCCGCTGCATAGCAGCGCCCAGCCCTGGGACAAGCCAACCTGGCTCAGAGCACAGACGGCAGAGGTGTGACAGCAGGAAGAAATGACCCCTCAGCTGCCCTCCAGGGCTGCCCTCTCCTCCAGAGGCTCCCTAGGGCTGGATAGAGGTGGGCTACTTGCACTTGTCTCTTGACTGCCTGTGAGCTGAGCTGCCCCTTGTGGGGTGGGAGTACCGTAGGGCTTACCAGCCCAGCCTTCCTGCTCTTCCATGCAGCCCCAAAGCCCCTGTGAAACAAGGGCTCAGGTGGGGATGGAGCACAGGAGCAGGCATGCAGAGCTGTCACTGCTGTCCCAGCTGCAGGGCCTTATCACACACACACAGGCCCCATTGTAGGGCATGGTGACATCCTGGCTTTGGGATGACAGGTGTGCCTGGCATAACCTTACCAGAAGTCCCCTCCCTCCCTCTGGGTGCCAGCTGGCAGATCCCTTCCCTTGCAGCCTGGCATCTGGCAGGCCCAGGATCGCAGGGGGGGCTTCCCCAGCTGCCAGCTAATGCTGCAAGAAGTGGCCTGGCTCATCCTCCTCCTTGCAAATGGGACAAGGAGGATGCTCAGCAGAGTCCTTAAATGGTGGTGTGAGGTGAGGAGCAAGGGGGCCAGATGTGACCAAAAGTGCTCTTAGCTTTGGGGTTGTCCTGGGACGGGCACTAGCCAGTGAGAGCCAGCCCAGTCCACTCCTGCCTTTCCCACATGTATCCCATAGATCTGCTTTGGGTGGGAGTGCATAAGGTGGGCCAGCAGCACCCATGGGTGCACAGCACTGTTGCTTCGGCTCCCCAACATCACAGTCTTTTCTGCACCCCATTCCCCTGCCTCCCACAGCCCAGAGCTGCCTGCTCATCCTGGGGTTTCCCCTTCTCCCACCAGCTGCTCATGTCCATCCCCCAGGCATGGAATGGGGGCCAGGACCGCAGCCCATCCCCACCTGGCCCCACCAGCTGCCCTGGCAGCTGGGCTCTGGCCCCGTCTCCCCCTTGGCTATGCTTCGCTCTGCGCTGGGCCCACGGCTGCAGGAATGTCATTGCCGTCGGCACAAGGGGCCTTTGTGCAAGTGGAGACAGGGTGTGGGGGGCCCAGCCCAGCATCCCAAGCCAGGGTTGGGTAGAGCCACAGCTGAGGACACGCGGGTGGGCAGCAGCTGACACCAGCATGGCCCCACAGCTCCCACCAGGCTCGGTGGCGTGTCCACTACTGCAAGGGCTGTCAGGGAGGAAAGCCCTCTCCCCATCCTCCTTGTCCCTCTGACACCAGCAGCATCCTGCAGCCACCGCCAGCCCAGGAAGCAGCACCAACACCAGTACAGAGCTGGAATCATCTTAGCAAGCCTCGGCACCTGTGCCAAAGGATGCTATGGGCTCAGTCACCCTACAGGGGGATTGGGAGGACTCGGGCATGGGGCAGGGGCCAGGAGTACCAGGCAGCAGCTGCTGGATTTGGTCTTTTCCAACAGCTGCTGTCTCAGCGCCAACAGCAGGCAACGTGCATGGGCTGGGGCTTTCCAGGGCCTGGCCGCAGTGCGTTAAACAAACTATTTATAGTGCTCACGTCCCTCCTTGGCAGGAATGGCCTGCGTTCCTCCTGCGCGGGGGTTGGGTGCTTGGGTGCCACCAGTGTCCCCACCACCAGCACCCTCTGGGGTCCCTGCCAGAAGGGTAAGGTCTCCTCAAAGAAAAGACTCTGGCCACCTCTCCTCTCGCTACCCTACCATTTCTGTAAGCTCCCAGTGCTATGCCCAGAGCAAGATTTGCAGCGAATCTCGTACACCTTGTGAAGAGGTACCAGAGGGCTATGCCCTTCTTCCCAGCATTCCTGCTCTCTGCTAAATCCTTTGGAGCCTTAATCATGCAACAGCCTCTTTGAGCACGAACAAGTGCCAATGGCTGCTCTGTCCCCTGTGCCTGCCTCTGAGACAGCACTAGGGTCTTGCCATCCCATGAAGCAGAAATGCTGTTCTGGGAGCAGGCTGAGTGCTGGCAGGTTGCTCATGGGACAACGGCCAGGGACCTAGCCCACTCCCAAAGCCTGTGCCAGCTTTGCCTGTTGTCTGATGGGGCATAGGACTGCTCAGAAGACACTCCCTCCACCAACAGGCAGCACTAACCAAGAGGAGTTGTACCAGGAGGAAGCACAGCTGTGTCCAGCCCAAAGGCTGGCATGTCCCACACCCATGACCCTCCAGCTGTGCCTCCTACGAGGTGGTCTCCCAGTGGGTCATCCTCTCCCAGAGGAGACAGAGACATTGGTTGTCTGAGATCTGTCCAGAGGATGTGTGGGCTGTGAACTCACCCCTGCTCAGCAGCTTAGAAGGAAGCTTTGAATAAGTCGAATCTCCGGGGCTTTGGGATGGCAGGGAGAAGAGAGGACAGCTCTACACAGTCCTGCCACCACTCTGAGCACAGACCCCTATGTGGCTGCTTCCAGCCCTGCTCTCTCATTGCCAGTGCTGCTCCATCCACAGGCTTCCCAGAAACCCACACTGCCCTTTCGCTGCCCAGGGACATCTCCTGCTCCTTGTTTGCTGATGTCCAGCTGCTAGCTGATCATCTGAGAGAAGTAAGTGCTATGGAGGAGTATACAGTCCCTGTTTGGACTCAGGAAGTGGATCTCAGCCCTTCCCAGCAATTAATAGTGGATACTTGGTTGTGCCATTAGTTGATAAAGAAAATGGATGCCTCCAAGGAAGCAGCCTTGACAGGTACCCAGCAAAACAGAAGCCAACCACCTGGTGAATAATTTTGAGCCCTCCTCATGGAGAGGGATAAAGGATAGACAAGAAAAAGTGTTGAGAGACAGAGCAGTGACTGCAGGACCAGAAAGTCTTCTGGGGATCAGAGAAGTTACAGCAAGGCTCTAAGTGCCTTGGCCCAGGAAATGCACAGGCACAGGAATCTGCTGCCCTAAATGTTGTGTTTTGAAGTAGACACTGGTGTGATTTCATTTTCTTTTAAGGTTGTATTCTTTTCCCAGCTCTGTGCCTGACTTGACAGAGGAGCAGGTTTATGTCCCTTCAACTCCCTGGGCTGTACTTTTGCCCAACTGTGAATGGAGGCTAAAGACCCTGACCTTCCAGACTCAGTAAGGTCTCTGCATTTTTGGCAAGAGACAAAAATCTGCCTTTTACAAGTCCCAAGAGCAATTAAGCCCTGCCCCACCTTTTGCCCAGTGCTGGAATGTTGCAAGCATCTGGCTCTCAAAGCAGGGTGAGAGCCTCATGCGCTCCCTCCCTGGGAAGAAACAGGGTTCTGCAGAGGCCACACACTAGAGTCCCTTTGTTCCCAAGGGATTTGCCGTCCCATCTGTTGTGCACCTCTGCAACATTACACTCACATGCAACATAACACTCAGAGGCAATGCCCCCAGCAATGTGCTGCAACACCTCTGCTGCAACATCTCTGCACTTGGCCAGCACCTCCCTTTCCCCCGTGGGACTGGAGGACAGGATTCCCCCAGCAGGGATGGTAGGATGGTCAGTTCCCCCAGCTCAGGCAGGACTTTTCCTAGTAAGATGCTCCCAGGCGAATAAGATCTCCACTCTTCTCCATCACTGTGGTCACTAACACTGACCTGGGGTGCTCCACTTTTCACCCCAGTGGTCCCCAGCCTGCACAGAGAGTAAGACACTGCGAGGGCCCACTGCACAGGGACATGATATTCCCACCGGAGTTGTACAGCTGGGGAAAATCGAGGCACCAAGCGAGGCACTGACTTGCCCCAGATCAGCTGCAGCATAGCGAACCCAAGAGTCTGAAGGGCAGGCCAAGCATTGCACCCACTGCCTCCCTGATCAAAGGGGAGAAGCTCCCTCCCAGGGAAACATAAACCCTGACACAGCTGCAGCAAAGCTTTGGCTCCTGCTTCCTTCGTCTGAGCTCTTCCCACTCCCCGAACCACCACCGGCATGGGGAGGGTGGCAGCACACGGCAGAGCAGTGCGCCTGCTCCAGGGCCTTCTGACCATGGCAGACCAGGAGCCTGGGAGCCTCCGGGAGGCCAATCCCAAGGGGCTGACGTCAGCCCTGGTCCTTGAAGCTCTGGGGCTGTTTCAGCAGCACATGGTGTCCCTGTGAGGCACAGCCAGCCTGCTTTCCTCATCCATGGCTGGCTCCCTGAGAGCAATCTATGGGGCTGGGAAAGGTCACCCTGGCTGAACCAACCAGCCTTGGATGGGACGCACTGGGCACAGGACAGATTACAGCAGGCGGGCAGGGAAACAGAGCAGTAGCTTTCAGTCAGTCCCCCGTGTCTGTTCATTCTCCTAAATTCTTCTTGAGCGAGAGCCAAGGGTAGGGACTTGGCAGGGTTTTTGAAGGGAACAACAAGGGAAGGAAATGAAGACAGACAGCCACCAGGAACAAAACAAAGGTTAGGAGCAGGAGGGAAGTGGAAGGGCACAGACGTGACCATGGACCTTCCTGCCTGTACCCTCACCCTGGCTGCTTGCCGCAAGCTAACTCAGCTTGGGAACACAGCTGGAAAGCATGGGACACTGCTTACCATCCTGCTCTGGAGCCCCACATGGAGCCAGATCAATGCTCTTTCTCAGGAGAGTACCCATTTGCTCCTCAGGATGTTGTGCCTTAGGCCATCCCTTGCCCACTCTCTTGTTGGCCCACCTGGCCTGCATTCCTGGCCCACATTCCCGGCCCTTGTGGCAGCAGGGTGGCAATTGCTTGCACTGTCAGGGAATGACAGGCAAGAATATTTTGGACTCAGCTGCCTGCCCAAGGGCTTCAGCAAAGACCTGTAGTGAAATAGAATTCCATCCTGCCGGCCCACATTTCTGTGGTGGGCAGATGTTGATCCTCCTTCGCCCCCCTTCTTTCCCCAGCGCTGCCACCGCGACAAATGGGGTCTTGGCTGCTAAGCAGTATCACTTACAGGGAGCATGTGTCTAGCAGGGGAGGAGGGGGCATTTAAATGAACAGCTGGGGTTTTTTTGTTGTTGCCCCTTGCTCTGGAGCTGTTCTGGCCATTTGGGCTGGTGGCAGGTCCACGTTGAGGCAGGTGAGCAGTCCAGGCTCCTCTGGGACAAACGCCTGAGCGGTGGAAGCAGGAAGGATCTCAAGGAGGGTAAGAGTCACCAGGGCAAGAGGTGGGCAGCAGTTCCCTCCAGCGCTTCACCCTCGAGCCTGCCCCAAGCAGCGCCCCACTCTCAGGAGGGTGCAGACCCCCCAGGATCCCGTTCGGCTCAGAAGTTCCAAAACGTGAGGAGCTGCCGGGCACCCCCCGCTCCGCCAGGTTAGCTCAGGGGTCTGACGGTGCGCCCGCAGGC
>NW_021940864.1:18779615-18801009 GCF_001715985.3 Manacus vitellinus | reverse complement strand
CCCCGCCGCTCCCGCGGAGCAGCCCCGCAGCCCCGGCCCTGGCGAGGACGGGGGCACCGACGAGGACCGGCTGAACCGCAACTCCCTAGCCCGCTCCATTAAGAAGATCACGCTGTCCAACCGTTACGGGGAGGCTGGTGCGGGGAACGCGGGGAGACCCGGGGACCCTGCCCGGGTCGGCAGCGAGAGGAACCACAACAACAACAACAGCAGGACAGGGAAAGCTCAGTTCAAGGTAAGCGATCCCAGTACCTGTGCCCTGCTCTCTCCCCGTCTTCCCTGCGGTTCCCTATTCCTGGCTGCCAAGGGATGGGTACGTCCTGGAGAGTCTGCGGCCATCCGTGCTTCCTTGTCCCCACGTTGTCAAGGCAGCACTCGTTGCAGGGCTCCTGGGGTAGTTGTTTTTTCCTCCCATGTGCCCCCCATGCACTTCTCTGTACCATCAGGCTGGAGGTCTTTGCGGGTGAGTGGAGATGAGCTTTCCCCAGGGCTAAGATGAGCCGGAAAAGCCTTGCCCCAGAGCCTGGCTACGGAGGGCTCAGCTCTTGGAATGCCTGTGATGATGCAGTTGTGTGTGGGGAGCTGGGAACTAGTTCTCCCGTTTACCAGAGGGGAAACGGAGGCTAGGAGAAGGGAAGTGACTCATGAAGGGCCACACAGCCAGGCAAATCTGGGACAAGGCAAGGAACAGGACCCAGGGCTCCCGGCACCCACTCCAGGTCTGAGTGCTAGCAGGCACAGAGGTACAAATCCATCAGTGCCAGAGCCCGGCAGACCCCCTGTGTGGCTGGGATGGAGCGGAAGACAGCTTGGAGACCTCAGCGTTGCTGGCAAGAGCAAGCAGGAACTCCTTGGGCTTCAACCCTGACCTGCAACAGCTGGTTTCCCGGCAGGATAGCACTAGGGAGAGCTACACAGCCCACTGCCAAAGCCCTCGTCTTCATTGCCAATAAAGGCCAGGCACAGCCTCGCAAGAGCTGCCGCTTCCTCCGGCACGCAAGCAGCTCCTCGCTGGGCGGCCGGAGTCTGCGCAGCCCAGGGGGCATCGGCATGAGGGCTCCCCTCTTTCATATAAGGTAGGGACATGTGCTGGGTGCTGTGGGACTCCCAGGAGGCTGCCAGGATCAGCGCCTCCTCCCTGTCCAGCATGGGCGTATGGAGCTGGAAGAGGGGGGCAGGCTACAAGATGGAGCTTTGGGAGGGAGAGAGGGAGCCAGAGCTCAGGGGAAAACATGTGAGATGACAGCCAGAGGAGAGAAGGATGCTGTCTCCCACACAGGGCACAGTAGTGCTTTCCCAAGTGTGCCCCCCAACCTGTGGCTCTGCCCTTCACTCCTGCCCTGTAGGAATAAGGGGCTCCTCCAGGATAAGCACAGTGCAACCCAGGAGGGTCTGGCCCCACTCTTCTCGCTTGTGGGACGTCACTGGCACCTTCTCACAGCAAGCATATGTGCTGTGTTAATTTTACTTTTAGAAAGGAAAAGAAGCATTTGCAGAGGAGGCAGCTGAGGCTGCTGCACTCGTTTCACATGTGGCTTTGCTCATATTGTGAAGCCAGGGGTCCTGCTGGGGAGCATTTAGCACAGCACCTCATGGATGCTGAGGCAGGCACAGCTCCTTCTCCCAGCCTTCAGTTGCTGAGAGAGTTTGTTGTTTTGCTGGATCGAGGACCCAGCTCCAGCCAGAGGGACCAAGGAGGGGGGGCGGTCCCGGTGGAGCAGCTCTGCAGGAAGGATGAAGTCATCCTTTTGCTGGCAGCCCTGTTTTCCTGCGGCTGAGGATCGTGAGACAGGGACTTTAAATAAAGCTCCTGTGTCACCTGCAGGGTTGTCTCCCACGGCTGAGCCATAGTGGCTGGTGTGGGACGCTACTTCCTAGAAGAGGGGCTTCCTAGGGTCTTATGCTGCACAAGCACTTCACTTTTAGCTCCCTGTCGTTCCCTAAATGTGCATCCAAACCTCTCAGCCCCGCGGTTCAAGCAGGGGTGTGCCTTCCCCTTCTGGTACCCTCCTTCTGAGTTCTCACTGTGCCTGCTGAGCCATGATTCAGCCTCATGCCCTGCCTGCTCTTCCTGCCTGGGATGGGATGATGTGGCGTGGTGCAATGGTCTGTCCTCTGCAGCCACCAGCTAGGCTTTGCAGGCCCCTGGAAAGGTCCAGTGGTGCTGTTCTCCAAGGGGTTATAGGGCTGTTGGGATGTCTGTGGGGCTCTGAGCCTTTCTGGTGGCAGCAGCTCTAATGTTGGGGGCTGCCATCCGTGTTGGGACTCTTCTGCAGTCCTGCAGAGATGGTAGGAAGCCACATTCTGTGCAAGCAGGGAGTTCTGATTTGCCTGGGTTGGTTCCCCTTCGGACAGTGTCTCCAGTTTGCAGTGGCCTGAGCAATGGTAGGCTGGCTCTGGCTCTGGCTGATGCAGCACCCCATTTGCTGCCATCTCAGAGGAGGGGGTGTTGGAGCAGCACACATTGCCCACCACCCTGTTTGTGTTGCCCTGTGCGTGCTTGGTAGGCTGTTAAGACAGCAAGATGGCCCCAGGGAGAGAGTGGAAGGAGATTCCTAAGTTGGCCTGCTATATCCAACAGCCCAAGAAAAGATCCATCTGTAGAGGATGAGACTTAATGCCCTTGGGCATGATCCAAACAATCCCACACACCTCTCCTGCTGGGGCTGGGCTCCATTAAGGATAAGGTAATGTGGAGTTCATCCTGGACCTCCTCTCTTTGTCTGGCTGCAGTTCCTGGACTTCCTTCCTCCTGCCTCTCCTGCTTCCATCCTCACTCCTGTCCTGTGGGAGCCCTTCCCTGCAAGCCAGCTGCCCCCTTAACTCTTGTCTCCCAGCTAGGCTGAGGTCAGGGATTGGCAGCTGAGAGGATTCAGGTTCATGATGATGGAGTTAATGTCCTCCTGTGCCCTTGTGCCTCTGCCCTCCTGTCCTGGAGGAGGCCAGGGGAGTCTCACTCTGACCATCCTTAGATGACCAGGCACCAGTGATGCTGACTAAATGGGTTTCTGCAGGCTTTGGAGTCAATTCAAGGGGGACAGTGGGAGCTAAAACAGAGAAGATACTGGATGAAGCAAGCTTAGGAGCCCTTGCCACTTGCTGAACCTGTAGCAGGAGGTGTGGATGCCATTCGGAGGAGCCTGGCCTAGATGCCTAAGGAGGGGTGGGCAAGAGCCCAGCCAAGTAGTGTCTGGGTACTGCCAGCAGCCTCCTCTGGCCCAGGACAGGGGGAGGTGGGTGCGTGGTCCTCTGTCCCCTGCAGCTGCTGGGATGGTTGAGCACTGCCAGGCTCACAGCTGTGCCTTCCTGCCTCTAGGTCTTTCTCAGGAAGGACGTGGATGCAGAGGATGAGCAGCAGGAGCCTGGAAATCTTCAGACCAGTGTTTTCCGCTCTCCAGTGGACAGATGTTCTCCCTATTATGCGGTATGTCCCTCTGCCCTCACTGTTTAGGGGGGCCTGATGTACAACTTGGAGCTGAGCAATGATGCTGGTTGCTGGTGGTGTGCCCAGGTGTGGATGGAGCCTCACCTCTTTGAGTGAGTGAGGGGACAACCTGGGCATTATGGGGCAAGGGGTCAGCCCCCTGGCCAGCATTCACAGGTTTTATTGCTTCCAAGGGAGCCAGATTATGGGGTCCTGGACAAGTCAAGAGACTAAAGATCCCAGAGTCGCAGGAGGGCCTGAGAATCTGTGTTGCTATTAAAAAAAAAAAAAAAGACAGAGGATTTCTGTAGTTCTTGTGGTTAGGCAGAGCAGGCTTTGAAAAGTGACTCTCATGCTGTCAGCAGGGCAGCACATGCCAGAGTGCTTAGAGAGCCTGAAACAGTTGCCTGAACCCCACTGCTCCGCAGGCTTCTGGGAAATTGCACCCTGATGGGCTTGGAGGCAGGTGGGACACTGTGGGGCAGCTCACACCCAGTCCTCTCAGGGTGGGAGAGCTGTCCTAGGCTGACCCCAGGGGCAATTTCTGCCTGGTGAGAGGAGGCAGCAAGCCCTGCACCTTTTGGTTCCTCCTGAAGATGCTCAGTTTCCTGTTTGCCACCAGTTAGTGTGCAGTTAGATCCCCATCCCTGGGCAGAAGGGTGGGAAGTGAGTGCACGGGTGATGGTGCTGCCCCCTGGGCTGTGTGCAGCTGGGGCTGAGCTTGGATGAGGGCCAGCACTTTCACTGGCTGACCTTTGATGTCACCCCTGGCAGAGCTGGAACCCTGACAGAGGGTTTCATCGGTGTCAGCTGCCCACAAGGCCAAGTCCCAAGGGAGACACTGTGCTCTCTGCCCCCTCCAACCACTCACTGGGGATGGGGATCTTGGATGCCCCCAAAGGAGTGATGAGTCTTACCAGGGACCTGCCCCATGGCCTCCCCATCCCATCCTGGGCAGCATCCCCCAGGGTGACACCAAATGGAAGCTGCAGACATGAATGCTCCTTGCAAAGATGTGCAGCCTCAGGCTGGAGAGGCAGCAAGCACTACATCCACCTCCAGTGTTGGTGTGGGGACCAGCCTAAGTGCTGGATTGACCCAGGGCTGAGGAACAGCCCAGCAACTCCTGCTTGGGTTCCAAAAGCTACCAGTGTGGCCTTGGTAGAGGGGAACAGTGCCTTGCTTTGCTGAGGGAGAACCCCAAATATGTTGTTAAAGGAGTGGGATCAAGGACAAGGCATGCTTAAGTACTTTGTTTCCAAAATGCTCCTGGGACATGATGGGGAGGGCTTCCTGGGGCATCACACTGAAACCCCCCATGCCCCACCACCTCTGCTCTCCCCAGCTGGCAGGATCCCCTGTGTCATCACCCCAGAAAGAGAGTCCTAAGGGCAAGGAATCCACTGCAGCACCAAGATGCAGTGGACGAAGCACAGTGGGAGCAGCCCTCCTCCTCGACCCAAGTCCTCTGGTAGCCCAGTTCAACCGGGAGATGCTGCAGGTGAGGCCAGCCTGGGCCCTCGCCCAAGGGGCTGCATGGGATGTGGGATGGGGGGGCCACCGGCAGCCTTTCATGTGAGCTGTGGGGTGGGGTGCTCAGCAGGGAGGGTTGAACTCCCGGCCCCGAGCGAAGCCATGGTTGTGGCATGAGATCATGTTTGGCTGCCTCTCCCTGGCTGTCAGCCCCAGGGAGAGGGGGTCAGCCCACACCAGGGCCCTGCTTCCTCTCCATGTGCACATGCTCCTCCCAACCCCCATCCTCCTCCTCCTCTCAGATCATGTCCCTCCCCAGCAGCGTGGGAACCAAGATAGTGGGGCGGGCTGCTTCCATGCCATGGTGGGAAGAGTGCATGGAGGTTTGCAGTCAGGAGCAAGGTGCAGGGAAAAGAGATGCTTTGTGCAGGGATATTCTGCACAGACTGGCCTGCTCGAAGGGGGCCCAGCTTCTCCTGCTGGGCTGATGCAGATGCTGGAAAGAAGTGAGATGCTGCTTACCTTCAGACCCCCATTGCTGTGGATGCTGTCCTGAGCACCTTTGCTGGCCTGTTGGTTCTCAGAGCAAACGGGTTGTTAGCTGAAAGGGTGCACTCCTGTCCCTGTCACAGTTAGGGAGGGTTTGGGCTTGGGTACCTAAAGCCATGTCCTTGAGGCTCTGGTGCCATGTGGCTCTTCCTACATTGCAGGCGGAGGGCTGGGTGCGAGGCAAGTTGCGGGACCTAAAGGACGGCTGCGATCTCCAGGACTGGGAGGAGGTGGCTCAGACCTTGCAGCGGGACATGAAGGATTTTGAGAACACTCTGATAAAGCTCAACCAGGTGAGGCCAGGCTGTGGCATGGCTCCCATTCCCCACAGCACCTGTGTCCCTGTTGCATCCTCTGGAGTGGAGGGTCCCTGGGAACCCCTGATGCTTGGCCCCACAGATGGGTGAGCAGCTGATGTGGCAGGCAAGCCCCAGTGCTGAGGCAGTGCGGAGGCAGCTGCTGGCCCTGCAGGGTCAGTGGCAGCTCCTGAAGCAGACAGCTGCCAGCCAGAGCAAAGCCCTGGGTGGGCTACGGAGTCTGCAGGACTTCAACAGGAAAGCTGAGCGGCTGGAGGCATGGATCAAGCACAAGGTGGGGGGGGTGGGAAGCATGGTCTGGGGAAGGGGACAGTTTGGCTGTCCCCCCACCTTCTCACACCTTCCCCTGGCCCAGGAGGAGAAGCCATCTCTGGCAGCCCTTCTACAGGAAAGCCCAGACAAGATCCAGCTCACCCGCCGCATCCTTGACTTGAAGCAGGTGAGAGGCTGCTGGGGAGCTGCCAGCATGTGAGGGACCCTGAAGCTCATAAGGCTGGGGCATAGCACAGATCCCTGAGGAGGGATGCTGATGTCTTTCTCTCTCCTTGGGCCAGGAGGAGCAGCAATTCCAGAGTCTGCACAAGGAGGTGAACAGCCTGGCC
This sequence comes from Manacus vitellinus, assembly GCF_001715985.3. Classification (NCBI taxonomy): domain Eukaryota; kingdom Metazoa; phylum Chordata; class Aves; order Passeriformes; family Pipridae; genus Manacus; species Manacus vitellinus. Next base: position 18,794,644 of record NW_021940864.1, on the reverse strand, counting down.
CAGAAGCTGGAGAAGCAAGGCAAAAGTGAGAGCAGGAACATCTCAGCCCGGCGCAAGCACCTCAACAAAACGTGAGCAGAGGACACATAGGCTTAGCGGGACCAAGCCAAGCACCAGGAGCTGACAGGCTGGGAAGCAGGATTTCCCAAACCTGCTGGCCCAGCTCTGCACAGCTCCCCAGATAGGCACAGACTGCCCTTCACCTTTCCTCTTCCACCTGCGCAGGTGGCTGCGGCTGCAGGGGACTCTGAAGGAGCACCACGAGACTCTGCAGCTGGCCCTGGAGGTGTCCGCCTTCTTCCAGCAAGCGGATATCCTGCTCGGGGCCATTCATGTGAAGGTACCCACACTGGAGCCAGGTGCACCCTGCTGTGCAGGGCTGTTGCGTGGCCTGAAGGAAACTTGATGGGCAGCACCTTGCCCTTGTCCCCTGAGTGGGGGCTGCTGCGGTCCCAGCACTCTCAGCCTGAGGCTTGGAAAGGGAGCTGGGGGATGGGGCCTGATATAAGAAGGAGAGCCAGAGTGGCAAGTGCTGCTTTGCACTGTTCCTTTCTGCTGGAGCTGAAAGCAGGGCCCCATCCTCCTCCCACTACTGACTGCAGCCTATTCTTACAGCAGAGCAGCATCTGCGGCACAGGGAAGTCAGTGGAGGGTGTGCCATGCCAGGATCGGGATGTCAGGGACATAGCCAGCCAGGTGATGGTAAGTGCAAGGCTCTGCTTCATTCTATGAGCCCTGGGGAGCATCCCAACGGAGGGGGGATGTGTGCCTTCCCAGGTCAGCTCTGCCACCAGCAGAGCTGGGGACACTGTGGACACCCCACAGCTGTGTGGGTGGCTGAGGTTGTGTGACAAATGGGGGAGCCTCCACAGGGACAGCAGAGGACTGGGCTTGGCACTCACTGCCTCTCCTGCATCCACAGGACCGGTGGTAGTTCATCCCTAATGAGCCCTGCCTCCATCACTTCCCAGCTGCTCTCTCTTCTCCAGATGCTGGATGTGACCGTGTCCCAGCTCCTAAACCTGCAGCCCAGCCTGGCAGCCCAGGTCACCTCAAAGCACCAAGATGTCAAGGAGAGCTGGGCACAGCTCCAGCAGGCACTGAGGTAGAGCACAGCCAGGCAGGAGCCCCGTGACTGCAACCCCAACCCCCCAGCACCGGAGCCAGAGGCTTGGGAAAGACCTGGATTAGCCCCTGGCAGGCTGTCTCTGGGGCACCAGCTCTACTTAAGGTGTCTATTCATCCTCTGCTCCACTGGTCCTCCCTTGCCTCCCTTTCCCAGGTCAGAGAAGGCTCCAGCCCTGGCAAACATTTCCCCAGGGAGCAAAGCTGTGGCTCTGAATGTTGAGCCCCGAGGAGATAATAGCAGCCATGGGACTGTGGGAAAGGAAGCAGGAGCCAAATGGACAAGAGGACTCGGGAGCATGGTAAGCATTGTCTTCCTCCAGACATCTCCTGCGCCTCCACTTCAAGAAGACAAGGAAGCCTGTGGGAAAGGGGTTCAGGTGTTGGGAAAAAGCTGAACATGCCTGGATCTGGTGCCACTGCTTATGGGAGGTGATAAGTGCTAGGCCCAGGGCAAAGCAGTGCATGCTTTGGGCTGGACAAGAAGAAATGTGAGCCTTTGTGTCACAGGTGGCAACAGATGTGCTGGGGAAGATGGCAGAGCACAAGAGAGGGGAGGAGAGCAGCCCTTGCTCCCCAGTGGGACAGCCCCCTCATGGAGGGGACAACAAAAGGTACCAGCTTGTGAAAGTGGCATGGAGTCAGAGGGAACAGGGATGGGGGTCCCCTGTGCAAGGGGGGACCTTGCAGTCCTGACTGTCCCTCTTCTCTCTCTGCAGGAGGAGGAGAGAGGCAGAGACTGAGTGGGGAATGCAGCAGCTGGAGGTCCAAGTGCAGGATGTCTGCCAGGCAGTGAACACAGTAATGTCTCCCCAAGAATTCCCTTTGCTCCCTCTGCATCCCCCTCCCCTATCAGGGGAAACAGTGTTGGGGGAGGACTCACTTCCCTGACGCCTTCCTATCCCTGGTCTGGGTACTAACCCAGCATGTCTCCCTGCTCCTCAGCAGACTCTGTCCCTGTACAATGAGAGTGTGGGTCCTGGAGTCTCCCCATGTCCTGTGGAGAGCCTGAAGGCAGCACGGATACAGCAGAAGCCCCTGGACCACAGCTCCAGTGTCAGGGCTGTGCTCCTGGTGAGCCCACCCTGGGTGTAAGGTGGGGTGGTGATACCAGGTGGGGCCCATCCTAACTGCCCTCCCTGCCTCCCAGGAGGGGCCAATGCCAGGGAGGCCCCCGGGGAGCCCAAAGGTGAAGGCCATGCTGCGAGAACTGGGGGAGTTGTGGGAGGACCTGCAGAGGAAGCACCAGGAGAACGGCGTTGTGCTGCGAGAAATCGATAAGGTACATGGAGGCAGGGCTGGAGTGGGCATGGGGTGTGCTCCAATTGCAGCAGCTTGCTTGGGATCAGCAAGTGCGGCTGGTGCCTGTGGGGACCAGAGCTGCAGCTCTGGCGGGCCTTGCAGCCTGCACGCTGCTCCAGTTGTGCTGCCCAAGCTGCCAGTGCCCCAGGTACCTGCAACAGGGTGCCAGCATGGCTCCTGCCTCCCCTGGGTGGCTCAGAGCCAGGCTGATGGGCTCCCTGCTCTCCCTGAAGGCACTGAGGCTGGTGGGGGAGCTGGACCAGGCTGAGCGGTGGCTGCAAGCTGTGTCAGGGTCGCTCTCAGAACCAGCCGCCATGAGAAGCCCGGTGGAGCTGCGCCAGGACCTGGAAGAGATGGGCCAGCTGGAGAAGCAGCTCCTGACGTGTGGCCTCAAGCTACAGGCACTGCGGGAGGAAGCAGCAGGCGAGTCGCCCACTGAGCACGAGGGGGCGAGGAAGATGCAGAGGAAAGTGGAGATGGTGGAGGAGAAGTGAGTCATGGGGGAAGGTACCACTTCCCCGGTCCCTAGGCTGGGTGGGGAGGAGGCTGCTCACCTCGAGGAGGTGCAAGGAGGCACCTGATGAGGTGTGAGGAGGAGGATGCTCTCCCTGATGAGGTGCAAAGGCCACCAGCACCTCTGATGGGCACCTCTCCCCACAGGTTGGCACATGTGCAGGCAGCCCTGCGGCGCCGGGCAGCAGATCTGCGGGACTCCCTGGTGCTGTCTGAGTTTCTGCAGGACCTACAAGAAGAGGAGGCACAGAACCAGCAGGGATCTGCAGCGGTGAGCAGCACAGCCAGGCATCCCTTGGGATCACACAGCACTTGGGACTGGACCAAGGGTTGGTCTGTGGCTGGCAAGGGGACCATATTGGGTGCTCCCCTCCGGCCCAGCTGCCTGGGGTGTCACTCCCCATCTCTCTTATGCTTGGTGTTTCTGCTGGCTTCAGCCAGGGAGCAGGTGTTGCAGCTTGCAGGGGTCTTTTCCCCTACTGTCAGCCCAGGCTGAGCAGCCTCCGAGCAGTGAGGACATGAGCAGCCCCTTGGGAGAGTTGCAGGAGGCTGTGGAGATGCTGAATGATGCAGCGAAGGAGCGGGAGCGAGTCATGGAGGTGGCAGCGGAGATGGAGAGCCTGGAGCATCTGGTAGAGAGTGGAGGAGGGGTGTCTGGGGATGCAACTGGGGGGTCCACCTGGAGCTGGACATGCCAGCTAGTTGGGACAGGGCATGCACCTCAGCTGTTCCAAGTGGGATGCATGGGAACTGCTCCGTGTGAGGCTGGTATCCCTGTCTCTCCCATGGCTGGCACCTTTTGCAGGTGCATGGCAGGGTGCCCCCAGGCTGGGGTGGACCAGGGCTGTGGGGCAACTAGTGACACAGTGGGTCCCACAGCATGGCTAATCTCCCTCTGTGTCCTCTCCTGCTCATCCAGGTGGCAGAGGTATCCCCTCAGCTGGAGGCCCTTCGATGCAGAGCCAAGGTGTTGGCTCAAGACATTGCTCGAGCAGAGAGCAGCTTCACCACGGTGAAGAGCGAGAAGGACCTCCAAGGGCTGCAGGGCTTGCTGAGCCGCCAGCAGGAGATGGAGGTGAGTCAGGGGAGCGCTGTGGCAGGGTGGTGTCCTGGCTGACTGGGGCCGTCCCAGTGAGGCACTGGCCCCTGGGGGGCCAGGTGTCGTAAGCCTTGGCACACTGTGGCAGGCCAGGCTGGAATTTTCCAGTGGAGCCAAGCCCTGCCCTGCTCCATTCCCCTCTGCTAGCGAGGGCCTGGCAAGGGGAGAGAGCTTGCATCAGCTGCCATGTACCAGCCCCCAGCTGCCAGCACCTTGCTCATCTTCCCACTGGTGGGGAAGCAATTCTTGAAAGCAGGGCAGGGAAGCCAGGCAGTTCTGTGCTCTGCCTGTTCTCCCCACTGAGGGTAGCTCTTCCCACTCTCTGCAGCCTGTGCACCAGCATCCTCCCCTCTGTCCCTACATCCTCCCCTCTGTCCCTACATCCCATAATGCAGGGGAGTCCAGCCTGGGTGCAGAGGAGTTGGGTGCATCCTGAACCTTTTCTGCCTTGTGATCCTCAGCATGCAGTGTCAGAGACCCTGCAGGGACAGTTGGAGGAGCTGGAGAGGGCAGCTGCCCGCTTGCAAGAGTTGTGCCCCACTCAGCAGTGCCCCACCACCCGGCAGGTGCAGGAGACGCTGTGGGCGTGGGCAGGGCTGCGAGAGCTGCTGTGGGAGACTCGGACCCGAGTGCAACAGGCCAGCCGGCTGTGGCACTTCTTCAAGGATTATTTAGCCATGATGTAAGTGGCAGTGAGCCATCGGGGTTGCTTCTGTGGTGGTTGAGGAGGAGCTGGTGAGAGCATGGCATTGCTGGAGCATGGGCTGCTGGCAGTGCTGGAGCTGTGGCCAGGCATGACTGTGGGGAGCACAGAATGAAGGTCTGCACTGGGCCTGCCTGCTGTGGGGCAGCCCTACAGCATCTTGCCCTGCCCCAACAGCCTTGCCACTACCCCAGCAAGCTGCTTCCACCCATTTCTGAGCATGGGAATGACTTCTCTGGGGCCTGTAGGGCTGAGGAGGGGCTGGGTTGTTCCTCAGTCTGTCTTTCATGTGCCCACAGCTCCTGGACAGAGGACACACGGGCTCAGATCTTCTCTGAAAGCCCAAGCAGCCCCAGCCTCCCAAAAACTCCATGTGAAGAACTGGAGAGGAGGATCGAAGAGAAGCTCAAGGAGTTTGAGGCACTGGCAGCATCAGGGCAGCAGCTGGTGTCTGAGGAGCACTACCTGAGTGCAACAGTAAGGACAGGGGAAATAGGGTCAGGGCAAACTCTCAGTGTACCCTCCAAATCCTCTGGAGACAGTCCCTGAAGGAAAGAACAAGTTATGGGTGCAAAGCCCCAGCAAGAGGGATAGGGCCAGCTAAGCATCCCCGGGCCTGCTCAGGGCAGGAAGGAGTTTCATCCAGCAGTGGATGCTGAAACCTGAGCTGATGTAACTGTGACTGTATCCCACTTCTCAAACCCTCTTAAACTGCTCTATAGTGAAGTGTCCTGGTAGGGCCAGTGTCCCTGCACCAGGGGTCCTTGCAGGCTGCCCAGCATCTCTTCTCCCCTCAGATAAAGGAGCGCTTGGAGGAGCTGCAGAGCATGCTGGGCTGGGTGCTGGTGCGCTGGCGAGCACAGAGGCACCAGCAGGACCTGGAGAGCAAGGAGGACAGGAGGGACCCAGAGAGCTCCTCAAGCACATCCCTTACCAGCCAAGTGAGTACCCAGACATGTCGAGACTGTCAGGGAGCATGACCAGTCTCGAGGCTGAGGGTAGCAGAGGCACGGGATGGAATGGGTGGTGCAGAAGTAGAGGATGGATGTGTGCCAATATCTCTGAGAGTCTCTGAGGTTCAGGCAGGGCAAAGGCTGTCGTGAGAAAGTGCCTTCCTTCACATTCCTTCTCTTGCCTTGCTCCCCAGGAGCAGCACATCTCATGTGCACTGTCCCATCTGGAAAGCGTCCACAGCCCAGTGGAGTTCATGCCCTGCTCCCTCCTTGAGCCTGTGCAAAGTTCAGAGCCATGGCTGGCAGGGGAAACAGCCATCTCCGCACTGGCATCACCCCTCTCAGAAGCCCCATCGGGAGCGGAGCAGAGCTGGGGGACACCCAGCAGCAAAACACCTCGTGGTGCAGGATCCCCCAAGGAGCCTGTCACCTGGGATCCTGCTGAGACCTCCACGCTGCTGCTGCCACCACGGGGCCCCAGTGGTCTCGGGGGGACGGTCAACCTCATCCTCAGCGTTGGCAAGAAGGGTGAGAAGAAGAAGGCACAGCCGCTGGCTGGCGGCGAGCGGCCAGGGGAGGAGGCACTGCAGACGGTATGTGCAGGATGGTAGGCGGCTTTGGCAGAACCATGGGTGAGCACCCAGCTCTGCCACACAGCCAGGGCAGCTCTCCAGGGCTGTGCCCCCATGCAGACTGGGAGGCTGTGAGGGCTGTGGTGTAGCCCCCATGCTTCAGGCTATTTCTAAGTGAGCTATTGGGGCTGTGTTAGTCTCAGGAGAAGGGCCTTTGACCATGCCAATGCTGAGCGATGCCTGAGGGCTGCGGACCAGCTTGTGCCACCCACTTTGCCTGTGCTCTCCTGCTGCAGCTCCTTGCCCTCACTGCCCTCAACTCTCTGTGTCTCTCTCTCTCCCCCTGCTCAGCTCCCCGCCACTAAACTCTCAGGCTGTAAAACCTTTTGGAAGCGTTGCCAGGGGCTTTTAGGAAACACTTGGGGTAGTTTAAAGCGAAAGAGAAAGCCACCTCACCAGCCAATGGAAGAGGTAATGTTCGAAGGCTGCATGCTGGAGAGAGTGGCTGCATGGCATGAACCTATCTGCTACCGACCCTCCTGGCCATGCCACTGTGCCCTGTTGGCAGTGGTCCCTCAGGAGAGGGAAAACTCTCACGGTGCTGTGGGCTCCAGAGTGTGGGTGCTGAGGCATGTGAGAATGGGGTTCAGACAGGGCTGGCTGCAGTTTGGCCCCCTGTGTAAGTGGTTTTGGTGGCTGTGGAAGGCACAGCATGCTGGTGGCCAGTGGGAGAGCCTCCCGGCTCCATTGCTATGGGGCAGCAGCAGTTCCTTGTGCAGACGACTGAAGAGGGGGCAAGGGTGGATGGGGCCGTGTGACATGCACCTTTTGCTGGGGGCGGGTTTCACTCCAGCTTGCATGGCTTGCAATGCTGGAGCTGGGAGCCTGGTGATTTGTTCAGGCTTGCATTGGTTTGTTGCTCCAGAGCCTGTGTAAAGGTCTGTGTGTGAGGAACCCCAAGGGCAGCCAGGCTGGGTAGCCTGAGAAAGAGGGCAGGAGGACAGAGGGCATTGAGGCAGGGCAATGGGCTGCCAGCCTAAGGGGTATGAGGAGACACTGCTCCAGCTCCTGCAGACTCTTGCAGCTGTAGAAACACAGGAGAGGGGCTGTGGGGAAGGGAGGAAAGAGTCTGCACTCAGCCCTTGCCCTTGCATTTGCTGCTCTGCTGCCTGTGGCATGTAAGGGTGGCAGGGATGGGCAGCAGTGACTGCTGTCTCAGTAGCCACCCAAAAGTGATGGCTTGGAGGTCAGCAGTGCCAGGGAAAAGCCGTATGGCACAGTCAGCTCCAACTGTACCATATATGAGGGACTCCATAACAGGCAGAGCTTCCCCTGCCTGCCTCTAACCTGCCGGCACCAAGGTGGGAGCAGCCCTCAGGGGGTTGAGGTGAAGCTGCTCCCAGCTCTGCATGTGCTGCTGGTGAGCATTTTCATCTGCCTGCTCCCCCAGCTCCTTGCTTTTCCAGGTGCAGCATGGAAAGGGAGCAGTTGGCACAGGGTGGTAGAGGCTCCAGCAGTGGGGATCACCTCTCCCTTCTCTGTTTCCCTAGGTGCAGGTGGAGGCCAGGAAAACCTCCACCGCAAAGCAGCCACCTGCTGTCGTCCACCGCCCTCCAGCATCCGGCAGTGGGATGCCAGCTGTCTCCCACACCATGCCTAAGGCTGGGGCTGGCTCCCTCTTCAACAGCCTGCAGCGGCGGGAGCAGGCAAGGGCAGAGCAGGCCCAGCTGCTGACGCTCCAGGGCATCATGGGCGAAAGCTCCCTGCGGCCCACACCCGAGGAGCACCATGGCCCCAGCAACACGTGGCCTCAGAAGTGTGGTCGGAGAAAGGGGGGGCTGGGGGCAGCTGCTGCCGGACCCCAGCTTGGAGAGCTGCTGCTCTATGTCAGGAACCCACTGGTGCAGGACATTGATGCCGAATGCGGGGCAGCCCCCCAGGACCCCTGCCTCTCTGACCCAAAAACCACATGTCCCCGCCTTTCCCTGGGCTCAGTTCTCAGCCTGGAGCTGCCCCGGGATGCAATGGTCCTGGGGTGCCACCGAAGGGCTACAGCATGGCAGCAGAAGGCAGAGGGGCAAGAGCACAGGCAGAGTGGGGGGATGAGGCCAAGGGAGCCCACAGGCACACATGGGGTTGGATGGCAGGAGGAGGTAGATATGGATGGGTGCAGTCCCCAGGGACCCAGCAAGAGTCTGGGGACAACCCCCAAGAGTGAGCGAGGAACGTGGTTTGAGGAGGTGAGCTTCAACCCCAGCTACAGCCAGCACAGGGCATACCGTGCTGGGGAGGAGCACCAGATCCTGCAGCACTCCAGCAGCATTGGTAAAGACCTCCCGGACTTGAGGCCAAGCCAGCCATCCCACGTCAGCATGCAGCATGAGTGGGTCAGTCGAGAAGGGGATGAGCTGGCCACCCAGCTTGGCCAGGATGGCAGCCCCAGTGCCACTGGCAGGGCCAGGCATCGCAAAGCCACTCGGCTGGAGCTTGGATCATCCCCTGTGAGAAGCCCAGGCAGGGCAGGAGCCATCCCTGGCCCTGCCTCCACACCACGGCCAGCCAGCAGCAGCCAGCCCAGAAGGTCCTCGGCTTCCCCCACTGCCCCTACCCAGCTCTCTGTCTTTGAGTGGGCGCTGGCCTCTCCACAGCCTCACAGCCCTGTGCTGGGCACTGAGGAAGTTTGCCATCCTGCCCATGGCCAGTTTGAGGAAGAGGAGGAGGAGCTGCAGGCCATCTGGGATGGGGCAGATGAGCAACGGACACAGAGCCCACCAGGAGGCAGCTGTGCCAGCCAGCGGACAGCAGGGAGCAGGACAGGCAGCTTGCCCAGCCCCAACACCACTGTTGGTGGGCCCCTCATCCTCTCATCAGCCAACAACGTGCTAGTGGCCCAGTTCACCCTTCCCACCACTGCCCGGCTGCTCCACAGCCCGTCAGGAGAGAAGAGCCCCAAAGTGGTGCACAGTGGCAGTGGCAGTCCCAGTGGGCTCAAGGTTTCCCCCCACTTGGAGGAGCTGGTGTCTGCAGTCCCCTTGGATGGCTCCAGTGCCTGGGATCGGCGGAAGCATGGGCAAGAAGAAAGAGAGAGCAGCAATGTAAGAGCCACAAGCTGGGGACTCTCCCTCAGGGTCTGGTAGGGGGTTGGGGAACACCCCAGGCAGCAGCTGGGTTACCCACGTCAGCAAATGTGACCTGTGTTTGGGGACTCCCTGACTCCAGTGGCCCCTTTGCTCCAGCTGGTGGGGAAGAGCTAGGTGCTGAATTTGAGGTCTCTGCAGCACACACCCCACTGCCAGCCCTTAGCCTTAGCAAGGCAGCACTTCACCCAAAAAGCTGACTGACAACCCAGCCTCTGCCCATGCCAGGAAATTGTTCCTGTCATCCCACTCCCACCTTGGCATTGCCCATCAGGAATGGGTCAGATAGACTCCATGTGCCTGGAGGCTGAGCTGGCACCATTGTCCTCAATGTAGCTTCGCTCACCCTCTGTCCCATTCCAGGTTCTTCCGGGTAAAATGGAGTTTCAGATGATGGAGGGGACACTGGAAAGGAAGCACGTATTGCAGACAGGAGGGAGAAAGGTACAGGCATGGCTGTGGGGCTTCTTTGGGACAGGGGTGCTGGGACATGGCAGGAAATGTCCAGGTTTTGGGGCAGGAGTGAAGCCAGGGATGCTCCTGGAACTACCACAGCAGTGCTCCTGGCCATGCTGGGAGGGCAGAGCCCCAGAGGGGCTGGGTTGCATTTTGAGTGGCAGGAGACCACCTGTCTCCTCCCAAACCTGTTGGTATCACAGCTGTCCCCTGTTTGTGTCCCACAGGCCAGCTGCCGAGCCTGGGGCCTCTTCCATGCTGTGCTGATGAGGCAGACACTGTGCTTCTACCAGGACCGCAGGGACAGCCTCAAGGTGCACTGGGGGAGATTTGGGCAACATGAGAGGGAGTTGGCAGCAGCATGCCATTGCCCCCATGGCCAGGAAAGGCAGAGCCATCCAACCCCACTGTTGCTCTTTCTTTCCTTTATGCTGCAGAGCTCCGTGGTGGCCCTTCCCCTGAACCTCTCTGGAGCAATCTGCACCCCAGATGCTGAGTACACCAAGAAGACCAACTGCTTCAGGCTTCAGTGAGTTCCTGACCCACGGCAGTGGAGTCTTATAGCCACAACCCTCCTCAGTGTGTCCCTTCTGGGGCAGACACTTACCAATATCCCCAGCCAGGGCCAGCTCAGTCTAGTGCTTAGATGAGCATCTCCTTCTTTCTTTCACACCTGCTTCTCTCCCAGTCTGGTGGGGGCTGTGGTATCTGCACCCCACATCTGTCTCATTGCTGACTTGTTGTCCCCTGTCTCTGAAGGCTGCAGGATGGCTCTGAGTACCTCCTGAGGGCCCCCTCCCAGCCCCTCATGAACGAATGGGTCTCAAAGCTGCAGCAAAACTCAGGTGAGCAACCCTTGCTGGCAGAGCAGAGGCCCAGTTCTATGTGGTTACCATGTTGGTGCAGCCCCTGCAGAGGGGGTCAGAAGAGAAGCAACGAAACGTTGTCTCTGATTTATGCATCCTCCTAACCTGCCTCAGGAACAGCAGTTCTCTGCTAGGCAGGATTTGGAGGCTTTGTTTTCATACCACATACACAGTTATAAATCAGGAATAGCTCGACTGACGTCAGTGGTGCCTCAGCAGCAAAAAATCTGTGTCAGTAAAATTATAACTGCGCCTTGGTCTTCCTCCATCTACTCTGTGGGGCCTGGAAATGCCTTGCTTGCCCTTCAGGCAAGGAGACCTGTAATACTGAAGTTTTCCTACTGCTGTACCCACACCTGAGAAGGTTCAAGCCCTGCCATGAAATCCAAGGCTCATTGGCAGGACCTACAGGAGGAGGTTGGAGAAGCCAGCCATGAAGCATGGGCACCTGGAGCAGGGACTGGCTCTATGGGACAGCCCTGTGCACTGCCAGCACCCAGCAGGATGTTTGCTGTGCCCCCAGGTTTCCCTGAAGTGGATTACTTCCAGGCGGTGGCACAGTGTGTCGAGGGCACTGGTGGTACTGGGGGGTGAGTAGCCAGGAGCTGGTTAGCCAGCTCTCACTACAACTCCCACATTTGCTGGTGTGTGCTGCTCCAGCAGGACATTGGTGAGCCAAACTGGTTTAGCTAAATCTCTGCTACTTTCAGTTTCAGCAAGGTCCCCAGCCCTGGGAGCTCCCACCTCCAGGGACATAATCAGGTCATGACCACCAGGAGCCAGGAGATCGTGATGTTACCCTGCTCAAACACCCGGCTGCAGAGGTCTCTGGGCAGCCAGGATGGCCCAGCCAAGGGGACTGTGGCAGCAGCAGGTGACTTTCCTGTCTGGCTGGGTTGCCACTGTCCCCCAACTCCTCTCCCCAGCCCAGGGGAGGAGGTAGCCAACTGGTGGAGGCTGAAGGCTGTCGGTCAGTCTTGAACTCAGTGGTATCTGGGCTAGCAGTCTCAGGGTGTAGGGCTTGGGGAAAGGATCAGTTACTTCCCTTCGCTTCCTGGGATAATGAGATAATAATACATTTCCCTGTCCTCTTTGGGGCTGACACAGTGGTGTCCTGTGGAGGCCTTGCCTTGTGACATGTCTCCATTCTGCTTCAGAGGATGCTCAGGGGGCTGGGCACAAGGAGCAGCAGTGGTCACCCAGGGGGTCACCCAGGCTGTGGGACAACATCTGCCAAGAAGATGACTATGGGCTGGTGACCAACAAGAGGAGGTCCTATTCCTTCACCTCAGGTATGGCTCTGGTTTCACTGTCACTGCCAGGAGATGGCACCACTGCCTCTGTCCTCACAGACAGCGAAGGGCAGATGCGATGCTGCTCAGCACCCACCCAGTCCTACATACCTGTGCCCTGGGCTGCAGCCCCTCACCTGGGGAGGGCTCTGAGGGGCTGACAGGGCCTGCTGGCACCCTGCCCTCCCCACTGACTGCTCCTTCTTGCAGCGACCTACCAGAAGATCACCCCAGTGGTCATGCCCAAGGAGCCAGTGGAGGCCGGGAGCAGCTACTCAGTCACCCTGTACATAGGGGAGCAAGTGCCAACCATGCCCCGGGCACGCTGTCATTCCTTTGTGGCCCAAACAGGGAGCCCCCGGGACACGCTAGGGGAGAAGACCACCAGCCCCCTTCGCCCCAAGAACAAATCTGTTTTCAAGAAGTTCTTTGGGAAGAAAGAGTGAGCCCCAGCCACAGGGAAAAAGGTCCTAGCCTGCCTTTTATCCTTCTCTGGGTACCATCCTGGCATGGTCTCTGCTCCCAGCACCAGTTCACAGCTCACTGCCTCCCCACAGGAGAGAGGCTGTGTCAAGCAGCTCCACTTCAGCCAGCCCCAGGGCTGCACTGTGCCCCAGCCACCACAACCCCTGGCCTCAGCCTGGCGCTGAGCACCTCTCCTGCCCAGTGCTCTCTCTGAGTGCCACTGGCTCCCCAGGCATCCTGACGACACACAGCACAAGTGGAGGGATGATTGTTTTTATTAAAAAATAAACAGCTGCTTAGTCTGGGAGCTCGTTCATCCAGCAGCACCCCTCTGCACAGGAGGAAAGGGGCTCTGCAAGGTGGTCCTTGCTGACGAAGGGGGGGAACTTCAGATCAGAAGGGCCCTGCAGTGGGCTTTAGTTTTGCTTGGGAAGAAGCCTGAGCTGTCTGGTGCCTCTCACAAAGATGCTTTGACCTGTGATTTCTCTGTACCTGCACCCAGCCCAGCTAATCCTACAGGGCACCTAGGCCCCTTTTCCCTGTCATGGGAGCTCGGCAGGGAAATCACTACCTACAGAGTAAATCCTGCTGCCTGCACAGCCCTGCCAGGCCTGTCCAGCCTTCCTCTCTCGCAGAATGGCTGCCAGCCCAGGTCACAGCAGGTGAATGCTCTGTGCCATGGAGGGAACCAGGGGAGTGTGGCTGGACCTTCAGGGCTTCCTTCAGCCCAGATATTTTTGAAGTAATTGCACCAGGCCATGCTGGTTTCGGCTGCCCCAGTTCCTGCCTGTACTAGGAAGGGGAAAGAGCAGCTGGTACAACCTGCCTTGAGCATGTACCAGCCCTGAGGGGAGAAGAGGAAGTTTCCAGGGATGTGGGTAGCAGGGCCTCTCCCTGGCAGGCTGCAAAGTTCGGCCATGCACACCGCTCGCCTCCTCAAACACATTGTGGGGCTTAAAATAGAAGTGCTGGCTGCAGCCCAGCTCTGCAGTAAGGGCTGGGAGAGGAGAAATGCTCCCGCCACTCCATCTCCCTCATGCAGTGTTCCTGGGCCTGGAGACAGGCAGCAAGGTGGAGGTGGGCACACCAGTATCACCAGCAGAGGGGCTGTCTCCATATTCCCAGTGAGGTGTGGGAAGAAATGCTGGTGAGAGTGCTGCTGTGTGGGCAGGAGTATGCTTTCTGTGCTTCCCCTGTGCCTTCCCACCCTCCACTTGGCTCCATCACTCTTGGCTCTGACACCTGTTTTCCTCCAACACCAAAGCTCAGCTGCCTGCACTTCCTTAATGGGAAGAGATGAGTGGGATGGGAGGTCTGGGCAGGGGCCAGGCCTGGCCAGGCCAGGGAGGAGGCCAAGACACAGCATTCCGGCTCCGGCCGCACATACCAGGAGAGCAGCTGGTGGGCTGGTGCCAGTTCATTCCTGAGCAGCTGAGGGGCCCAGCAGAGGGGGCAGTGGGTGCAGGGTGCTCTACTGAAGGCCCCCCTGCTGGCCCCAGGGGGTCGATGCTGACCAATGATGGGGTGGGAGCTCAGCAAGTGTCCTGCCATGACCCAAGTCCACACAGCAGCATGGAGTGACATGGGCCACCAGAGAGATGACCCCATCCCGGGGATGATGTTGGCATCTGCAGCACTGCTCCCAGTGCTCCCCTTGTACAGCCTGCATTGTCCCCCCAAGGTGGCTGTCTACCCACAGGCGTCCCTCTCTCCTTCCCTTTGCTGGCACTTGGCCCCACTGCAACGCTCTGACGAATCCCGCTTGAAGTTCTATGGCAGAAGCCAATTCCCCCCCTCCCACTAATCTGCCCGTGCATGCAGCCTCCACCTGCTAAGCCAGCGGAAGCCGCGCTCAGCCAGCCCCAGCCAGCACCAGGGCTCTGAAACCCACTCCAGCTGCAGAGCCTGTGGGGTGGCAAAGCCTCCGCACCCTGGTTCTGCTGCTGTTCTGGGAAACCCCAACCCCGCTTGGCACCAGGCAGCGAGGAGATTGCAGGCTGCATCATCTGGCACCAGGAGAGCTGAGCCATCGAGGTAAGGGCAGGGTGCAGGCAGGGAGGTGAGCAGAGCATGCACTGTCCCTACTGTGCCTCATTTCCCTGGGTACCAGGAAGGGGGTCTGGCTCCAGTCCCCTCCACTGAGCCAAGGTCTTGTCCTGCATTTTGGCTGCTCAGCAGTCCTGCTGCAAGGTCACCCTGCAGCTGGGGGCCTGTGCTGAGCTCTGTAGCCATCTCACACTGCCTCCAGTCTGAGATTGGTGCTTTCCAGTCCCATAGCTGCAAGGAGGGTTCGGAGCCTGGCGCCGGTGCAGGGGGTAGCGAAAGGGGAAGCAGAATTGGCAGGACTGGCTGCCAGCACTTGCCCTCCTTGCCTGGGCAAACTGGCAGCACGTCGATGCCCCCCTCCCGGGGCAGGGACCCCCGTGGCAGGAGGGCCAGCTGCCTGCTCCAGCAGGTGGGAAAGCACTGGGAAAAGCCGTAGCACGGGCCATCCCTGTGCCGGGGCTGCGGCAGCGTGGCGACCGCTGCAGCATCCCTCTCGCTGG
>NW_021940864.1:18727810-18777931 GCF_001715985.3 Manacus vitellinus | reverse complement strand
GGCAGAGCAGCCTGTCCTGCATCAGAGCAGGCAGCCCTTGAGCTACCATCAGCAACAAGCCACTCCAGGGCTCTCTGGGAAGCTAGGCTTTTGTGGAGCTCTTTTTCTTCTTGAGAAGCCTGGCTTTTTGCAGGGAGCCCAGCACCATCATGACTGCAGATACAAAGCAGGACCAGCAGCAGTACTGCTGGGCACTGCACAGCAGCTCAGCTCTGCTGTGAAGCTTCCCAGCTCTTCAATCCCGGGACACAGCACTAGCAAAAACCAGGTGAGACTTTTCCATCTGCTTGCACCCTCTGGAGGTGGCAGATTCTGTGGGGAGAGTACAGAAGACAGGGAGTAGGTTGTCTGCAGCTTCTCCTCAGAGGGGGGTCTTTTTAGGAAGCCAGCCACCACTGTAGTCAGGGCTGACTTTTGTCTTCTGGCTTGCCAGAAAGATTTACAGTGTCTAGGCAGCAGCCTTAGAAGAACAAGCTGTTTCCCCAGAGACTGAGTCCTTATCAGCTGAGTATGGAGTCAGGCTGAGGCCATGAGCCCCTGGAAAGGTAGTGACAGGAACCCCTCTTGTCCCTGAAGCACTTGGCCAGTGGTACAAAGGCGCTCCTGGATGCCTTATAGTCCAGGACAAGGGAAGAAGCTGGCAAGCTGCCTTTTGAGAACTAAGCTATGCTGAGGAGGTGCACCTCATGCCTTTCCCCATCCCATTCCATCCCTATAAAATTCAGAGTTCTCAGAGGAGTAGCCAGGACCCCTTTCTCTGTGGCCCACAGCTGAGCAGCAAGCACAGCCCTACAGGACAGGTATTGTGTTCAGGGTGACTGTCACTGTGTTGTATCTTCATGTGATCCACCCTGACCCTGAAATCTGCTTCTTAACATTATCCACGCCCTTCTGCACAGTGTGTTACCTACAAGCAAACTCTGCCTTGCTCCTTTAAACCGCCTTCAAACAAACAGCTTGAGCTTCTGCCCTCAGACTTCCCTGCTTACTCCCAGATTTCCTGGCTCCCGCTCATCCCCACTCCCCCCATAAGTTAGCACAGCACACACAACAAGCTCACACTTTGGGTTGCCTTGTCCCACTTTGCTCACTTGGCTCCCAGTGCTGGTGATGCCCCCATCCCCCTGCTGCAGCTCACTGCCTCCTTATCCTCACAGTGAACCCAGCGCTCGGGCCTGTGCCCGTCCTTCCCTAGCCCGAGGGGTCGCGTGGGATGCTTCCCTACCCAGAATGCCGGACCCTCTCCTAGCAGCCATCCGCTCCCCACAGCTGGGAGAACACCACTGCTGCCCTTCCCCCCGCCCCCCTCCGCTTTCCCACACTCCCTCCCGCATTCCGCGGAGCCGCTTAAGCCCGCGGGCCGGCTAATTCCTTCCCCGTGGGCTCCCCGTGCTGGCCGGTCACGGGAGGGGAGGGGGCCCACGGCTGCCCCGCGCCGCCGGCAGGGGGCAGCAGGGGCACGGTGGGTGCGAGGGCCCCCGCAGAGCCCTCGGGGGTCCCCGCAGAGCCCTCGGGGGTCCCCGCAGAGCCCTCGGGGGTCCCCGCAGAGCCCTCGGGGGTCGGGCAGCTCTGCAGCGAGAACGGGAGGGGGCCAGGAGCCAGAACCTCCCCCCCTCAGGGGACAGCCGAACTCTGACGGGCTCCCCCTGCAGCGTGAGCACGGGGCACTGCAGGCTCCCGGCAGTGTTTCCCAGCCTCACGCCTAAGGAGTGCAGGACCCCCCGGGGGTTCCCTCCTTCCTGGTCCGTGTTAGAGCATCCTCTGCCCACGGGTGGACACTCAGCTTTGCAGAGGGGCTGAGGAAGGGAGAGAGGGCGGTCCCAGTGGTACTTGGATGATCCGCTACAGATGGGCCGCTTGTCTTGGGTTCGGCCCGCTCTTTTGATGTCCAATGGCTGTGTTCTGCCGGATGGCCTGGGGGCCATGTCTCGGCTTGGGAATCCGTGGAAGTATGACTAGCAAGGAGAGGAAATGATGAACGGCTGGTACTGTTGGAAGCTGTGGGAAAGGGCCTTCCTGGAGACCTCTCTGTAGGATGTTTGGGAGCATTCAGCCACAGCTCTGCTGCTGATTTGCCCAAGGGGGAAAGCATGACAGGATGGGCTTAGTCTCCAGACAGGATTTAGTCAGCCCTGCCAGACGTTTGCACAGAGCGGAATTCCTCCACTCCAGCCAGCAACTGTCGGGCCAGGGACAGACACGGGGCTGGCATGGCTGTGAGAGTTCCTGGGCCTGTGTTTGGAGCCCTTGTCTCTGCAGGTGGCCATGTGCCATAGTCCCCGTGGTGCCAGTGGCCACAGAGCCTGCCCAGGGAGCAGGCTGGATGGGAGAACAGGCAGGTGCCTTGGCCCTGCACTGCCACGCGGGATGGGCAGCCACCAGCTGCAGCAGCACTCTCTGACAGCCGGAGCATGGCTCTGCCTGCTGCCACCAAGGTGCCTTGGGAAGGCTGATGGGGAGCCATGGCTTCAGGCTATCCTTTGAGCCTGGGATTCACCCATCCTCCAGAAAGTAATCTTCTGCCTTTTAGATGAGATCCAGGGAGCTGCTGGGCACCGTGCTCCACTGGGGTGTGGATGGGCTTTGCAGACTGGGGTAACAGGACCACACAGTGGCTGCTATCCCTCTTCCTCTGGCCAGGTTCCCTCATTCCCAGCAGCCCACAGCTCCCCTGTGGTGTTTTACGAGTGTGGCTGAGTGCCAGCCAGCTCCTTCCTTAATGGCTGTGCTCTGTCGTGGGAGACTGGTGCTGCCAGCTAAGGAGCAGGATGTGCCCCCGGCACTGCTTCAATGGGCCAGATGACCTTGACTATAATGTGGGTCCCTCTGCCCACACCAGTTCCATCCTCTGCCAAGGAGACCTGGTGTGACACCATGACAGAGTGACACTGGTGCTTGGAGTGGCCTGTGCCCCAGGACTACCATTTCTGAATGCCACAGAGTGTTCCTGCCTGTCTCCTCTGGTACGATTGGGAGCCTGGCCTGTGTGTTTTGAGTTTACTCAGGCCTCAGCTCGGGCCCTGGCAGGTGGAAACTGTGTGCTGTAGAGTAACATTTTACCTTTGGCTGGTGGCTGTCACTCAATAACTAGCCACAAAGCAACTTCACAGCTAATTGGTGTCATTAGGCAGTATTTACTGCTTTCATGCTTGTAGGAGTCAGCAAATGGGTAGCTGGGGCTCAGGAGAGGGCAGCAGCAGTACAGGGAGGGAGACAGAGGAGTGGGGATGAAGGATAGAGGGATTGCTCTGGGGAGGATTGCACCCAGGAGGTGGTGGGAGTGGGAGACCCTCAGCAGTGGCTTGGGCAGGGTGGCTTGTGTGTCCCTAGCCTGCCAGCTGGGAGATGCCCCATGTCCCAAAGATGATGCTGCTCCATTGGGCACCAGGAACTCCCACCACCTCCTTCAGCAGCCTGAGAGGGGGCTGGAATTTAACTGGACCCCATTGTCCATGCCAGGCCCCAGGAGCCCTCTGGGCACCCCGGCCCCTTACTGAGCTGTGTGGAATCAGGGGACAATGGGTTTTGTTTCTGCCTGCCCAGCTGGAAAACACCCGTGGCCCTGCCACCGCCACCGGGCTGGAGGCGCGCTCAATGGAGGCCCTTCCTTATCATGTCTCCAGGCTGTTTGCTCACTGGAGCTGTGAGTGCTTCAGGAGTAGCAGTGTCACCCCATTGCATCTCAGTGCTACCAGCATGGGGAGGATGCTTAGCATGGGGAGGTGGGGGGGCTGATTGGCAACAGGTGCCTCCCTCTCCCCTGCCTCTCCTTACAGGTTTTCACCCGGGGCTGCTCCTCTACTGGCAGCAAGCTCCTGCTGCCCTCAGCCCAGTAATAAAGAAATCACAGGCAGCTGCCTAACTTTATCCCGGCAGGTCGGGTTGCGTGAGGAAGCAGAGGGACGATGGGGTGCTGAAGGTCTGCGTGGCTCCCTGCAAGCGGTGAGGTGCCAGCTGGATATCTGTGCCACAGGCAGAGCTCAGGAGGGTATTGCAGCCCACTCCTTTCCCAGCCAGGCTCAGGCCATCAGGTGAGAATCACCTCTGCCCTGCCACCTCATCCTGAAACACAGGGCAGGGCACCAAAATCCTGGGGGGTAACTATCAGGAGTCCTGCAAGCAGCAGCCAGAGAACACCCACCCTCAAAAAGGGTCTGCCAGCAGCTCTTCAGCCAGGACCAGCAAGGAAACAGCCAAACTAGAATAGTCCCTGAGCCATTCGCTGATCTTGGCAACAGGCTGAGATGCTTTTTTTGACTATCAAAGAATCCAGGATCATTGTAGTCTCATTATAACTGGATTCACAGGAGCCTGTAGTGGTTTTTTACCCCATTGGCTAATAGGTTAATAACCTGCTGGCACTTGACAGAGGTCCAGCATCTTCTGTGTTTCCCTCCATGTGACCGATTAAAATGCCCCCTTCTCCCCCTTTCCCAATATGGCTGTGCCCTGCTGCCTTGTCACACGTGCAGAGAATCAGACACAGCTGCTAATCTGCTTGCCACTCCACTCCTGCCTGCCTGCCCTGCCTTTTAAACACACTGGCTCTCTGTTTCTCTGCTCCATGGCGCAGAGGCTCTCTGAGCTGAGTTGTCCATGCCTCCCTCCAAAATGGTGTGGGCAGCACCCGATGTAGGGAAATGCTGCTTCTGTGGGTCATGCATGCAAAGGGAAGGATGTTTTGCAATGCAAAGGAGAACTGGACAGCATGTAGCCCCTGACCTAAGCCCTGCTGCAGGTCGATGGCCTAGCCATGCCTCAGTTTCCCTTGCCTCTGGCACAGGCACATTAGAGGGAAAAGGAAATTTCACTGCAGAGGAGGGATGGTGGGTTAATTAATGTATGGTTGCAAAGTGCTTGCAAATCTCCAAGGAAAACGGTCGACGTGGGTGCCAAGTGTAAAGGATTCTGGAAACACTAAGTGCCTGCAAATGCTGGCTAGCTCCTCAGGGTCTAAAACTCAAATATTGCCCAAGAGGCACCGAAAATATTCCTTTAGCTCATGTGATGCTTTATCCACTGCCTGGAATAAATCTCCCTTTTTGCTCTTGCTTTCAAAACCAGCTGTTTGTTTGTTTTCCCCTTTTGGATTTCATAGCTTAGTTAAAGCAAGCAATTGCTACAAGGGGGAGGGGGGGAAGCAGCTTTTGTGAAAGGTTTGGCAGCAAGTGTCTTTGAAGGGAGAGCACTTTAGCACTTGGCCTGTTTGTTCTGCCAGTTACAAACTAGCTGTGGGCTCCAGGTGACAGCAACGCAGTTCCTGCAGCGCACGTTTGAGGTCTCCGAAGAAAACTCAAAGGGCTGGGCAGCTTGAGCCCCATCAACATGTCCTGGGAAGCATGTCCGTGGGACTCCCAGTCTTATGTAAGGGAGAGGCTTTGCTGGCTGCCGTCCTCCCGGAAAGCAGGGCTTTGCCTTCTCCCTTTACTCTGGGGAGCACAGCAATCTGCCAACAGCAGCAGCGTTTTGGCACCATGTTGCTGTTTTGGAGATGGAGAGGGTGGGAATGCAAGTCCCCGGGCCCCACTCAAGGCTGCCTTTTCTCCTTGCCCAAATTACACAGGGGAGAAACATCTAGCTGTGTGTCCTGTACAGTGGTGGGCCCAGTACCAGTGCTGGGCAAAGCACAGCTGTTTCCAGTTTCGGAGCAGAAACTGTTTTTGTAGCTGTTTGTTTCTTCTAGGAGGTTTGTTTTTGTACACACAGAGGTGAAGATGATAACATGAGAGTCACTTGGGAGCAGAGGGCTTTGCAAAGGCAACACACTTCATCAAGATGAAGCAAGGCAGCTTGGCCCTGCAGCAAGGGCTTGTGTTAGTGGGGCAATAAATGAGTTGTCACTGGCTGTGCGATTTGTTACCTTCCCTTGCAGAGGAGGTGTCTGCCCCCTGCGACTGCATGCTGCCATTGGCATTACACAGCCCAAGGACCTGCATTGCTCTTGAGAGCAGACATGCTCCCCGAGGGGCTGAAGTGCCTCTCCTGAGAAGAGAACCTTGAGCGAGATGTCTACTGTCCTGCACCAGCCAGGGTTGGATTTCAAAGGACACTCACGCTCTTCCAGCCTTAGCCTTCCTCACCCCACAGTGTCTTGCTCACTCCTGGTCTCCCGCTTGCCTGAAAGAAGACATCATTAAACCCTGTCCTGCAAGTCAGTGGTGGGTGGGCACGCAGGTCTGTGCAGAGAAGCAGCCGGCAGCCCGTGCTGTACTTAAGAGCTGGAAGCTGCCTTTCTCCAGCCTCCCCTCGGGTCCATCTGCTGGCCTCCTGTCTGCCTGCGGTCACTGGTGGCTGAGACTCTGTTCAGTGCTAATGGATTTCAAACCCCCTGTCTCCAGTGAGAGACATCTCTATTGAGGGATGTTGATTCCAGTGCTTGGGGGAACCGCTGTGCAGACAGGACCAGAGCTGTGAATTAGAGAACATTTAATCCCGTACTTTGGTGATGGTAAGTGCTATGCACCCTGCTGCTGAAAGCCTGGGGTGAGGCAGTGGCTACACCCACCCTGTCCTGAAGTGGAGACTTCCTGGAATTATCTACTCAAAGGTAAATTTTGTGGTGTTTCTCCTCCCAGGGATAGGATCTGAGGCTATAATGATGCAGAGCCTTGTCCTGGTTTCTGAAAGCACAGTGGCACTTTGGCTGGGCACCACCACTCTGGACCCTGTGCTCAAGTTCCTGGGGTAATTTGTTCTCATAGCTTTTAGCCTGTTCTAAAGTTGGAACTTATGTAGAAAAATAAAATTATAGAGATGCTCAAATTTTAGCTCATGCTGCTAAGCAGCAAGTGTGGACATCCCGAGGAGAAACATGGGGCCCAAGGTGCCATGGCATCCATGTCCCAGGGACTGCCAAGGGGGCTTGAGGGCCTCTGTGGGTGACAGTGTGGTACATGTCAAAGCTAGAGAGGAGGTGACGTGAGACATGCTGAAGCAGGCAACCTTGCTTTTCTATTTGGTTTTTGCAGAGGAGAGAGGAGATAGGAGGTGGGAGAGTAGAGACAAGGTGAGGCGAGTGGACAGAGGAGAGGTTTTGTCTCTGTTGCAGCTTAACTAGAAGACCTTCCAGATCAGAATGGCTTAGGAAAAATGGGCTGAGGAAAGGCAGGCCCAGGGCTTGCATCCATCATTGCCTGGGGGACTCAGAAGGAGCTTTAATTGGAGATGAGAGCTTTTAAATTTAATTTTATCTGATATGAATCTTACATTTAAGAAAAGAGCCTCCTGTCTTACTGTCTGACAACATTTCTGGTGCTCACTTCATGTTTTTAATGCACCCTGCTGATTCCAGAAGCCCACGACAAATATCTACCAGAAGCACAGTGGGAGAGATCCAGCTGCAGAGTCTGTTACCAAGCAGAGCAGTGAAGAGGTCTCTTCCTGAGGGTGACACTCTGCAGTGTCATGGTTGCAGCTCAGAAAGCATTGGTAGCTGTCTCAGCCCTGTTCCCATTGCCTTTTTCTTGGACCTTAAGGACTTTTTGCTTATGTGGCAATGTTTTGTAGGTCTGTCTTAAAATACAAGCTTGGTGCTTGGATTCTGCAGGGAGACGTGTGTTAGAGATCATTGCGCTGAAAGATCGTGAGGATGGGAATCTGCCAGAGCTTTCGGGAGTGTTTTAACTTCTGGTTTTAATTTCTAACCCAAACTGATCGCCATCTGCAGAGAATTTTCCGAGATTGTTTATTAATGGAACAAGTGTTTTCATGGTCAAAGCTGCTGCAGGGACTTCCTGGTGTTGCTGCCTGTGGCCGCACAGCAGAGGTGAATGGAGAGAGCCAGGAGGGCCCTGTGTTCCTGGTGGAGGAACCTTTAAACATCCAGCTTTATAAAAAAAATGTTTCTGTGGCTGTTTTAACTGCACAGATATGAACTTGAATTCAGGTGCACTCGGTGCACTTCCCTTTGCTGGGGGACAAAGTACCCTGGACAAAGGACTCCTGCACGTCCACACTTAAGCGAAACAACAGGTTTTTATCACAGCGGAGAGTAGATATCTATTCCAGACTGATAGGAGCCTGGAGACGGCAACTTTAAAAAGCATATCTTAGAATTCGTGCCTGCCCTTTGGATATTGCATACACATGGTATTTATATCCTCTGAATACAGGGGAATTGTTAAGTATCAGAGGGCTCTACACATTGCCTGCCATCCTGGTAGTGCCGCCCCGAGTACGCATCGAAAAAGGCTGTCTGTAATCCTACTCATAGAATCACAGAATGGTTTGGGTTGGAAGGGACCTTAAAGATCACCTAGTTCCAATCCGCCTGCCATGGGCAAGGATGTCACCCACTAGATCGCTAATTCAAGACAGTTTTACATATATACATATGTATATACACACATGTACGTATGTGTGTATAGGTGTGTGTACACATATATATTTATATACGTGTGTGTATGCATATGTGTGTATATATACACCCATCCATACACATATACGTATACATATATATATGTATACATACTACACCCTTAAGTGGTGATTGCCAGCAGAGGGTTTTTGTCTGGATTAGAACGCAGCATGGGGGACAAGAGAGGGACCTGGCAAATAGGGCCAGTTCACACTCCAGTTAGAGCCATGATTTAATGCATAGCTCCTTTAGAGCTTTAATATTTACTAATGCCTAAGATATTAACGCAAATCCGTCCCTGGGTGCAGCTCCGGAGTTACGGAGGGGAGGGTTCGGTAGCTGCCGGGGGGTTTCCCGCCAGCTGCGGGGCGTGGAGACACGGTAGGCGCGGAAAGGGGGGGAGCCAGGGGCGGGCAAAGCCGGGAGAAGGGACGGCAGCAGAACGCGGGGCGGTGCAGAGAGCGCGGCGCAGGTGGGTTCAGCCTGAGGCGCGCACGGCTGCCCGTGCAGGGGTCGCGGTTTCCTCTTACCTTTCTCTCCAGGGGCGAGGGGAACGGGAGGGGGCGGGAGTCCGGAAAATCCGCCTCTCCACGCGGGGACCGCGTGGCACTGAGGCGGCAAAAAGCGGAGGAGGAGTTTACAGAGCGGGAGGGAGGCGGTGGTTTTCCATCCGACCGGGACAGAAGGCCCGGAAGCCGGCAGGCAGCGGGGGGCAGCGGTAGGCGCCCGCGTTCAAGGTATTGGCTCAAAGTCGCCGCCGAGCTTTTGGCCATCCCGACTTCCCTCCGAGGCTCCTCGCGGATTTTCGAAGCTGCCGGGTGCGTGGTTCCTCTCCGGGACGCCTCGAGGAGCGGGCGGGTGTTCCAGTCTCAGACCCGGCGCCAGAGCGTGGGGGAAGGCGGCGGGCAATTCGCGCTCGGAAGTGGGGGTGTGCGGGTATGATGCTTAGATGCTGCTTTTTGGGACGGAGGATTTTCTTCCTTGCTACCTTGAACGGCAACTCCAAATCCCCTTTCATAGTTACTGCTGCAGGGAGAGCATGTGGTTTTGGGGATGCGAAGTGGAGCGTCCAGCATGGGGCTCTGGGGATGCCAAGTGCAGTGATGCTTTGATACCTGGGACGCTGGGCTTTTCCAAGGGGTGTGTGCGGCGGTCCTCCGGCTGCAGAAATGCACATCCCTGCCGAGCTCTCGCCCATGTGCACGACGGTGTCTGCCAGCATGCCGCAGTCGGCAGATATTGTGAGGACCCGCTGGCAGGTGCGGGGGCAGGGTACCATGTGCTGTTGTGCGAGAAGCGGGGCAGAGCCTCCTTGTCTGGCAGAAAAACTGCTGGCCCTGGGTTGCTCCAGGTCCTGCTCAAGAAAATGCTCCCGTTAGCTCTGGGATGCTATGGAAGATTTCAGTGAATGAGTTTCTTTCCATTTCTGAGCAAACCATCAACGCTGATGGAAAGCCTGGTCCAGGCACGAGTGCCAAGAACTCCTGTAGAGCCCTTTTGTGCTGTCCTCCCCACCCCATAGTTAAATCTGAGCGTCACACCCGTGTTAGGTGCTAATACTGGCAAACTAACGCCATCCGTGCCTATACTCACTGCATTCCCATCTGCCTCTTGGGAATGGGCTGTGGAACTGTGGGCTGTGTGGGAAGGCAACAGCGGCCAAGCCCTAGAGCTGTGGGATCGCAGACAAGTAAGACTGTATCCTTGATCCCCAAGGCTAGGGGCTGCAGGAGGAATTTGTGCAGCTGTTGGCCACAGCTGGATGTGCTTCCCGGCTGCTCCAAAGCAGGAAGCAGTCAACCGGCCCCTCAGTTGCCTGTTGTGAGCAGACACAATTGAGGGACTTCTATGAATGCCGACACGGGAAATCCCACTCCCCTTCTGCACCTCATCCCAGCTTGGTGGCATTGTTTCCTTTCGCCAGCCCCGGCTGGGCAGCCTCAGGCTCCTTCAAGCCTGCCTTCGCTACAAAGCTATCTCAGGATGTGACTATGCAGGGATGCTTTTCTCTTGGGTACACTGGTTGTCTGAGTGCAGCTCATGGGTCATTGATAGTGTCAGTCCAGTGTGCCCTCCAAAGCACTCCTGCTCCAGCCATTGCCTTTTGCTGGAAAAGACAGATAGGCTTGCTCTTGGCTCACCAAAAAGGTCTCCACAGAGCAAAGGCACTTTCTGTTCAGCACTGAGGGCTGTAGCATTGGCCTCAGAGGATGGTTTGCTGCGTGGCTGTTCCTTCTGCAGCTAGTGCAGACGAGAGGTGGGAGCCTACACTATGCCAGGTACCTGGAGTGAAGAGGCTGAAGAAATTCACTTCAGCTTGAATCAGCAAATGTAGTGCCAGCACATAGGGCAGTATGGCACCTCCATCCTGCAGTTCCTTTTCTCCATTCCTCACCAAGCTGTGTAATTAACTACTGCCATCAATTCTCCAGCATGGCATCCCTCCTCTCATTATCTTGGGCTGGGAGGTATTATTGAACCTCTTCCTCTTTGAAGATGAGCCATGGGCTTTGTTCTTGCCCTGGCATGACCTGTCTCTCTCCTTGCTGTGGTCTGGGGGTAAGCCAGGGTGCGGAGGACAAGGCACCCGTTCACCCACTCCCGTGCTACACCTTCCTTACTCTGCCTGGCTTAATTCCCAGCTCCCCTTGCAGAGACAGGGCTTGGGGACCAGCTCACTGGGACAGAGGAAGCCCAGGACCACCTGCATGCCCTGTCCAGATGGGAAGGCACCAGCTTTAGGAAGCCAGCAAACAGCTTCTGGTGCTTTCTCTGGAACACAGGCAGATCTTAGTTGGTTTTGTTCAATGTAACATCCCGGCCTTTGGCAAGTGTTAAAGAAGCTGCAACCCCTGCTCTCATCAGCAGAGTGCTATTTGCCTGTGGTCCTTGCCAGCTCCATACTGACTCCATGGTGTAAACCTTGCTTACTTGCCTGCACCTTCCTGAGCCTCCCCAGCACCAACCTATGTCCTGAGGCATCTGCCAGCCCAGCACTGCACTGTTGGGGCTGCAGGACTGCCAGCTCTTGGAGTCATATCTCCCTGCTAACTCGTACTCAGCTGCCAGCAAGCTGAGGCACAAAGCACAATGCAGAGTGAGCGACACACATTTGCAGGTGGGCAGGAGTCAGACTTTTACCAGCCACACAGCTATTAGGATTTGATTAAGCAGTGTGATACAGACTAATTTTTTCTTAGGTTAACAGTATGCAAGATATGGGATGGGGAAAGAAGTGTGCAGAGGGGCAGGCCCTGGGTGGGTTTGGTTACATCAGGATGTGTAGTCTGGAGGAACTACGGTGCCTCAGCTGAGGCTGCAGCACAATACTGCACCCCATCTTCCACTCTAGATTCTGCAGACCTGGTTTGGAGGCTGTAGATTGGCTCTGGGGTCCCCATATGGGAGTGGAGCTGTGATGCTGCATGAGGAATATGTTGAAGGGTTGTCGCTCCCATGAGACAAGGGAAACTGTTGTGTAGGAATAACACCAATAGTCCTTTATAACTTCATTGGTAATGGTGGTGGTGTGAAGAACATCACTGTTTTGACCTTTTGGTCCTGCTCTGGCTTGAAGCAGGCTTTCCCAGGTCTCACTGATCCCCAAGAAAGGGGAGGCTCAGATCTCTGGGTATATGTAGCTGTCATGCGCTGACTGTGACACAAATTGGTGAGCCTGGCATTCTGGGTGCAGTGCTCAAGGTTCTTTTTCAGTCTCTTGGTTAAGATGTGGGTAAGGATGGTGAGGCTTCATCTCCAGGAGACTGGCTTTCCTTGAGGCCAAAGGGGAGCAGAGACCTTTTGCCTGCCTGCTGGCTCATGCAGAAGAAGTCAACAGGAAATCAGGCAGATTTCCACAGAGCCTTCTTGCCTTCTTCCCACCACAGGACTGCCAGTGAGATTTGCTTTAGTTCAGTTCACTTAGGACTTGTCTGATAGGAAGGCACCTCACTGTGAAATTTCCAGCTGGAAATTCATGGAGTGAGCAGACCAGGAAGCTGCAGAGGGAGGAGGCAGGCAGGGGCTGGAGGTGAAGAGCAGGGAGTGATGTGGCTGGGTGGAGTGGAGCGGCAGGACCAGAGGGACACGCAATCAGCCTCCTACCCAGTGAGCAGCCTGCTCCTGCCACATACTGAGGCTCAGTCACAGCAGCAGGGCTGTGTCATCAGCCTTGCTGTGATGAGGGCAAGCCATCAACCTGAATGTGTACCTGCACCCCCAGACTGACACTGAAATGGCACCAGTCTCTTGCAAGGCTGCTGGGAAGAGGGGCATCCTGCCTGGGCCACCCTGCTTGGCTTCT
The DNA here is from genome assembly GCF_001715985.3 of Manacus vitellinus. Taxonomy (NCBI): domain Eukaryota; kingdom Metazoa; phylum Chordata; class Aves; order Passeriformes; family Pipridae; genus Manacus; species Manacus vitellinus. The sequence continues at coordinate 18,765,272 of NW_021940864.1, read as the reverse complement.
CCCGCTGCTGCCCAAGCTGTGGCTCCCAACATGGTTCTCACTCCTGCCTGGTTCATCATGCCTAGCACAGCCACCCACTGATACCATGCAGGGACAGGGAGACAATTTATACCTGCAGCTGAGGCCTAGCTCACCTGGCTCAAGACAGTGAGGGCTTTGGAGTTTTGCTACAGGTTTGCTCATGGTCTTGGGAAACCCTCATGAGAGGAGCTCCCCTGTTCTAGGCTTGGGGATAACCCCTGGAGAACAGTTCAGGAAGGTAAGAGGGACTGGTGGCATGTCTCACTTCTGAGTCCTGGCCAAGGCTCAGGGTTGAAGGAGATGCCAGCCTTATCTGCCTTGCCTGCTCTGCCTGCAGTAGGCCTTGTCTTTGCCTGGTCTCAGGACCAAACTGGAGGCAATTCCCTGATGGACTGGATCTCTGCCCCACAGGGAGCCCACTGCTGCAGGATGCACACAGGACATGTGGTGCTTTCAGCCCATCAGAGTTTGTAGGTGTCGGGCTGTGGCTCAGGATGGCAGGATTGGGTGGGTCTCCGTGGCGGTCTGAAGAGAGTGGGAAGGTTATCCATTAACCACAGGAGGAGGCAGACCAACGGCAGCACAATGAAGCTATTATGAAGTGATCCACCCTACCCTTCAGCTTCTCCTTCCCGTCTTCACACCCACTACTCATGGCAACACAAGGCAGGTGTGTCTGCATGGTGAACCACATCAGGACATTGATCTGCCAGTGCATTCCTGGAGGCAGCGGGTGTGGGGTGCCCAGGTGATGCAAGGCAGAATCCATGCCTTGCGGGGAGGGCGGTGAGAGAGCGGCTGAAGAGCACCACACTCCCCCTGCCTGGCTTCTGCAGCTGGGCTTGCTTCAAAAGTGGAGCCTTCAACCTGAGACAAAACCCAACATCAGCAAATAGCCTGACCATCGATATACAAATGCAGATTTTCTGCTACCAGCTGTCCCTCCCGTTCTTCCTTGTGGCTGTTAGGGGGATGCAATGTGTCAGAAGGGATTGCTTCAGCAGGGCTCAGCCTCTGGGCTCCCTGTTGCCCAGCATCACTGTGGGAGTGCATCAGCATCCCAGTGTGGTAAGACACACAGGTAAGCCCTGACAGGACATCTTGCCGGATGGCCAGCCCATCTCAACAGGGGTACGGTAACCTCAAGTCTCCCAGCAGGGCATCTAGAGCTGCCCTCATCTCCTCTGCTCCCCACACTACCCTGGGAGAGGCTGGGAGGCTGGGGGAGTCTGCTAGCCAATGTCGGTGGCTGCAAAGCGCTATTTCCACATGAGCAGAGCACTCGGTGGCTCTCATTCAGAGTTCTCTGTGCTTCCCTGAGGCATCCCTGAGGATGGTCACAGTCCCAGGCAGGCTGGGATATCATAGCTGGGGCACGCTGGGCGGTGGCTGGTTGCGCAGATGTAGCAGCACAGGCTGGGATTTGGGGGGAATGTGACTTGCTCTTTCCTGACTTGTGGTTTAGCTCATAATTGTTGGTTGTGTGGGAGACTCTGTTTTGACGGGATTTGGGCAGACACAGCGGTGAGCTCCCCACCTCCTGTTTGCTTTCTCTGCCTGATCCTACTCACATAAAGATTTTCCTGTTTGCCACGGTTTAGCCAAGGCCAATGCCAAGGGTGGGAGGTTTAGGTTCTGACTTATTTGCTCCAAAGGAAGTGTCCGCCTCGAGTCTTGCTTTGACTCCACATGTGAGACTTTAGTTCTGCCAGGCTGTTTGGGAAAGCTGAGTTATTCAGGGAGGAGGGAAGAGGGTGCCAGAGATGGTGCTTACGCCCTGGGTGTTTACTCCAAGTCCTTTGCTTGATCTATGCCACTGACGGCATGCTGCCTCCTTGGCTTTCCATTCCTTGGACCACAGACAGTGTGCTGCCCACACAGCTCTTCTGTGTCTGCATAGACCAGGGATATGGCAAACCCAGCTCTCAGCAGGCAGCATCTTCCCCTTAGCCCAATTTAAAATCAGCTGGGAAACGTACAAGTGTGTGTGGCTCCTCAAGTCCCTCCAACTCCTGGGACTTCTAGGACAGCTTTACCCCACTGTTAGGAGATGGCTGTAGCTTTGGAAGTGACTGGAATTGGGCATGTGGCACAAGCAAACCTAGATAGGACATCCGTCCCTTCTGCCTCCATTTGTTTCTGGGGATTGTGGAGTGCCCCCTGGCTGGGATAAAGAGAGTTTTTGAGGTGTGGGGGTGACAGACACTCCTGTTTCCTGGAGCAGAGCTATTTTATCCATTGTGAAATAGCTGCATTTAACAGCTGAAGTCTGTTTGGAGTTTGCGAGATGCTGTGGCTGTCCAGGCAGTGAGCAGGATCTTGGCAGGACAGGCGGCTGGCAGAGACCACGTTGGACGGCGATGGGTCCCAAAACCTGCTTCTGTGCTCACCATCCCCTTTCTCAGTAGGGCTGCAGACATTTCATGGCAAAAGCAGTGGTCAGCCAGGGCCCCTGTTCTGAGCTGGCCTACAGGCGAAAGGCCACTTTGGTTTCCGGAGACCCAAAATAGCCCATGTATTTCTGTCCTGGCCACCAGGCACAGCTGACGTGCAGAGGATGGAGACAACCTTGACTTGCCGCAGGCTGGTGGTGGTTGGTCCCAGTGTGCCTGTCCCAGCTTCTGCCCAGGGGCTGCTGCTCAGCTGGGAGGAATTGCCCCTCCAAATTGTGGGAGCTGGGGAGGTGGTGACACCAGGGGAAGATTGTGTTGTTCTGGCTCTGTTTTCACTCTTCTGTCGTCCACTAAATTGGAAGCAGCTGTGCAGCCTGGACCAGCCTCTGAAAAGCAGCTGGGGGGGGCAAAATGACCTCTGCCCTTGAGCCAGTCCCCCAGCAGGGCTGGCAGCCTGCTGTAGACCTTCTCTGCTGGGTCGTCTGGGTGCAGGGACAAGGCTCGCTCCATCCAGCCCTGGGGATGCTCTCTCACCCCCTTGGGGGTCAGCAGTTCAACAGCTCCCACTGGGTTTGGGTAGCTCTTGCCTGCTGAGGGTCCTGCCAGCTGGCAGCTCCGTGCCTTTGCATCTGGCTCCATATAGGAAGGAGCTGGAGCTGGAAGGACAGCCTCTCTCCTGGGAGGTGAAGATGCTGTGAGGTGCAGGAGGTGGCTGGGTGGCAGTAGCCAGGGGGATGCTACAAGCAGGTATTCTTACTGCTGGTTGGCAACCAGCTTTTCCTGCCCTTCCAGAAAGCATCACTGTTTGGGGATGAGTGAGTGAGTCCTGGACTCAGATTCTCCTGAGGAAAAGAGTGGCATTTGGGGTTGGAGAGTGGTTAAACTGAGCCCTCTAAGCCTCCTCTGTCAAGGGCTCTGCATGGAGGGCCTCCCTGCATAGTTTGGGGAAGAATTTACAGGGACTTTTGAACTTACCAATAATTTCACAGCCCCTCCTGTCTTGCCTCTCACTGCAGGACTGTTTTGAGGACCTCCTGGCTGGAATGTAAGCTGTCCCCATCCTTCTCCTTCAGACCCTCAACTGCAGGTTTCTTCATGCTCAGCTCCCTTATGTCGTTCCTGGCGTGACTCCTTCCTGGGTCTGCCAGCTCTGAGGTCAGTCCTGGGGCCGAGAACACAAAGCAATGATGGAGGAATCATCTTCACTCTACATCCCAGCACCCTAGTGGCCACCAGTGGCAGGTGTCCTCCTGCAGCCCTGCTCTCCCCCTGCAGTACTGCTCCCCAAGCAGTGACCTTGGGGTAGTCATGTGTTGCTGATAGATAAAGCCCTTCCCTCCCAAGCCCAGGAGAAGGCAGGGTATGGAGAAACATATATTACTCCTCTTTCATTCCTTGGCCATGGTTCTCTATCTGCTGGGTTTTTTTCACATGCATTCACCGAGTCCTTATCTTCAGACTTGTCTGGCTATGAGCTGTTTTGCTCTCATCCTGTTTTGTTGTGTGCTTTCTCTTTAGGTGTCTCACCTTCACTCCTCAGCTGCAGACATGAGGGGGAAATGGGGACATGGTCCTGTAGGCTCAGCTCATCCCTCTGACGTGCTTTAGCTGCTGCCCAAGGTGTGGCCGACTGAGATACCATCTGTACAGACATAGGCAGGGATTCCTCTTGAGCAAGCTTGAATTGACTGGGGGAAAGTACTAAAGCAAAAGAGGTGCATCAGACAGCCATGCCCCTGGGGGTCTTACCTGAACTCTGCCCCAGCCCATCAGAGAGCATCCCTCTTCCCACCTGACTGGGTGAAAATAAGGCATGTCACCTGCCTGTTGGAGAGGCAGGCTGCAGGCAGGCAGGCAGGAGCCAGAACTGCGCCTTCTGCTGTGGCATGATTGGGATTGCTTTTATCTTCTGTGCATGGCTGTCCTGGCATTTGGTGGGCCTGTGCCACCACTGCATCAAGCCCCAGGTTCCTCTGTGCAAGGAGGACCCGCTCCCAACTTGAGGCTGCCTCTGGCTGCTCCTTGTGCTCCCAGCTGATTTTTACATTAAAGCTGTCCAGTTGTTCTCCACAGGGGTCCTGTAAGGTTTTCTCCATTTGGAAGCGGAAACATAGCTTCCTGCCATTGTCCTTCCCACTGCAGCCCCCAGGTCAATCCCGGGGGAGCACCCCTTTCTGCAGCACTCCCCTCCCTGTGGCCCCTGGGCAGCACCTCCACTGGCCACTGGACCCCTGGGGGGCTTGGACCAGTCCTGTGGACATGGGCTGTGAGGCTCTGCCTGCTGCAGAGGATGCCGGGAGAGCATGAAGGTCTGGAGTGAGGCATCCCTGGGCTCTCCCCAGGTCCATGGTGGTCCCACGGGAAGCCATGGCCAGGTGTTGAGAGCTTGGTGTGAGCTTCTGTGCATGCCCGAAGTGCATCACCCTCTGCCCCTCCCCATCTCCCTGCAGCTCCTGGAGGTGCTGAAAGCTGTCTGGAAGCACTGTCCAGGTCCTGGAGGTAGTTTGTGTCTGGGTTTGGAGGTTTTGCAGCTGCACTGGCCTGAGCAAATCCCTCCCTCTGCCCTTGGGAGAAAGGGTTTTCATTTTTCTAAATTTCCAACAAACTGAGTCTGAACCTAGCCCTAGAAAAATATGCCTCCCAAGAAGCAGCTCAGGGTTGTGGCTTGGAGGGGACAGTCTTCTTCCCTGGGAAGAGTGGCCTGAGTGGGTGCCATCAAGGAAAACAGCTTCTCAGAAGAGCCCCTGTGAATCCTGTCTCTGCAAACAGTCTCCTGAGATTAACTTATCTCTCCTCCTCTGACGCCTGCTCAGAAATGATGTCCCTCCCTTAGCTCCTGCCCCCCTGCTTCCTGCCCCAGGCACTGTATCTCCTCCTGTACCTCCAAACCACCGGCCTTGGAACAGGCAGCTTGCAGGGCTTTTCCTGCCTCTCCCAAGGATGCATCATCCCTGTAGTCCTGTGGCCTGAAGTGACCAGGAGCAAGGGGTTGGGATCACCCTGCCCTTCTGGTAAGCTTCTTGCTGTTACATTACAATGTCCCCCTGCAAGCGTTTGATGGGACACTGGGCAGGAGAACCCATCTCTGCTCCAGGGAGATTGTGTGGGTGCCTGGAGGGGTTTTCTCTGGCCAAGTACGAAGTTGTACCTGGGCTTGGGCACTCGCCATGTGGTGAGGAGAGAGGTGTGTGGGTTCATTGTGGGCCTACCATTGCTAAGGACCTCTCAATGGTGTTTCGCCAGTGATTTGTCAAGGCTGGAAACCCACTCAGCAGCCCCGCTGGGGATGTGGATACCCAGGGCTTCATGGGGCTCAGTAGTGGTTGGAAGAGTCCCAGCTGCGTCACCTGGGGTAGTTTTAGGACTGGCTCTGCCCCACCACTGCCCTTTCCCTGGTGGGATGCCCTTCGGGACAGTACTGGAGTCTCAGCAGGCCCTAGGGAATTTGCTGCCCAGCCAGATCGCTTTACCTGCTGGGGGCAAGGGCCCCCAGGGAGCCTCTCAGGGCTCCTTGAACTCTCTAGATAAGGGACTTTGCAGCCGGCTGGTGTGTGCAGTTCAAAACACACCGCAGGGCTCAGTGCTCCCCCCCGCCAGCCGGCAGCCGAGATAACAGCGGGTGCTGGGAGTGGGGTCAGTATCTGCAGCTTCTGCTCTGTGAGGTGTTTGCGTGGTGGCTGCTAGCGCTGCAAGCCTGAAGGCAGAGGGGGTCTAGAGCTGCCTCTCCTTTTGCCTGTGGAGAACTGAAGAGAACCAGGTGAAGCAGGTCAGAAATGTTGTCCAGGGACCCTCACTGTGTGGGGTGAGGGTGCGGCACAGGGTGCCTTGCAGGAGGTTTGTTTTTCATTGGCCAAGCTCTGGGAATGCAGAGGAGTTTGTCTGTAAACAGCAAGGGAAGGGAGAAGGCAGAAATACCCCCTTCCTGCTCCCCTGCTAAGCCCCCTCAGGATGCAGGCGTGGGGCAGTGCTGGGGGAGCAGATGGCACCGCAAGGCTGTTTCCTGAGAGGCAGAAAGGAGTAGAATAATAGGAAGTGCTATCAGCTCACTGATGTAAACTGCTCACAAAACACTCCAAGAGTAGGAAACCTGCTGCAGGCCATTTGAGGGATGGGGGATTGGAGGAAGAGACTCCATAGCAGAAAAGCCAGTTGAAGCTTTTGCCTCTCTGTTTGCTCCACAAGAGCCTGAGCAGTTTCTTCCACCTTCTTTTGAGGGGCTTCTCAGAGCATCTGCAGAGGAAAAGTTAGAAAGCAAAGGGAAACAGCAACAAGTGGCTCGGGCCAAGCAGTGTTCCCCTGAAGGAAAGGGAGGGTGAAGCAGCTGTCCATCACGTGTGGCCTCTGGTCATTCACAACTGCTCCAGCCCCCAGGGACTGGGAGGGGGGAACGATGTGACGTTTGTTTCTAAGAAGGGCTAGAGGGGAACTTCAGAGAAAAGCTGACTGCTGGATCTGCTGTGTGTCCTGAGTGTCTGTGCAGGGCAGCGTCTGTGGGCAAGGGAAGCTCCTGCCAAAGGGCCCCCAAGATTGGAGCAACACTTCATAGGGACTCTGGGCTCATAGTGCCCATGCTGCTTCCCAAAAAGAATGCCAGCCAGCTTTCAGCCCCATTTTTAAGGGAACTTGCTGGTCAAGAGAGGAGGTCCTTACATGGCTCTGTAATTAGTATGAAAACAGGAAGGACAGTGTAGGAGTCAGCAGTCAATTTTTGCAGTAAAAGGAGATCTCTGCATCGGTCCCATGTTTTTTCAACACGCTCGTGACCTGAAAAAGGGAATGAGCAATGAGATGTCAGGGCTTTGATGAGGTGATTGGATTACTCAGGTTCATGGGGACAAGTGCCAGCTAGGAAAGAGTACTGACAACAATTACAACACCAGGCAGTAGGCAGATGAAATTCGGTATAGATAAATATCAAGTGATAGACGAGGGAGGGAGAGAAAAGGCCCCAAATCCACAAACAAGACTGTGCTCTCAGCTGGCCACTCGCAGCAAGGCCTGGAGCTATTTCAGATGGCTTGGTGTGCGCAAAAACACAAATCGAATCATCTTTGTGAATGATAAAGCAGAAAGAAAGCAGGAAAGCCTTGTGCCACTCTTCAAATTGGTGTCTCACCCCTGCACAGTCCCTGTGTGCCCTGGCACCAGCATCTCTGGAAGAGTCGAGGGGAGCTGGGGAAAGTTTAGAGAAAAGCAACAAGGAGGACTGAAGGCGTGGAGCCATGCCTGAATGACTAAGTGAGCTAGAATTTCTGTTTGGAAAATGTGCTGTTGGGTGGATACAATCCAGGTCTGTAAAGCCGCCACTCCAATGTTCATCCACCCTTTGATGTCGAGGGTGAGGGAGCCTTGGCTGAGGCCCTGTGTCCAAGGGGAGCTGCTGCCCCCTCTCAGAAGCTCCCGAGTTAAAGGGGGAAGTCGTATTTCACAGAAGCGAAACCCGCCATGGACTGCAATGCATGTGAACGGCATGTCCCTTGCAGCTTGGAGGCTGGGGAACAGTTGGGGAGTAGGGATATGAGTGTGCCACTTTTACCTTTTCCTGGCATCTGCTTTTTCCTTTGATGGAGACCAGCCTTTGAGCCAGATCAGCCTCTGCTTTGACCCCCGGTACCTGCCTGCCCTTATTTTGGGAGGGTTTGCCTTTATCTCAGCACCGCGGTAATGGTGCACAACTGCACACACTCATACTTCTTGTGAAATACAAGCGTGTGCCTCACAGCTGGTGGCTGAAGGTGGAGGTGGGCAGGACGCTGCCCAGAAGGCTGGTTCCCTGGACCCCTGACACAAGGTAGGAGGATCCGTGGGCAGCGTGGTCAGAGTTCAGGCACACACTTGAAATCTCATTAAATGGGCAGTCTTGGAGTGTTTCCCATCCTCCAGCAGCATGATGGGCATCAGAACTTCATGTGATTTACATCCCTGTGCAGGGTTGTTCTGTCCCTACAGGTAAACTTTGATGGGCCTCCAGATCACCCTTCCTGACGGGAGGACTTCAGTGTGCCCAGTGGACAGGCAGACGTAGGGGATGGGGTGTAGGTTGGTGAGGCAACTGGCCCTGTCCCATCTTGGACGTATTTGGAGGAAGTACTGACCTTATGCCTGCAAAGTGATCCCCATACAAGTGGTGTCAGGAGGACATGAGGTGCTTGCCACTGAGTCTGCTGGCAACCTCTTGGCTAGGGACAACAAGGACACTGCTACACTTGGTGTTGTGTAAAGGGCTTTTCTTGAAAGAGCTGGTGTTTCTGGATATAAACCCATAGCATGCCTACATGGCACCATGGAACTGCTCTGGAGTGGGAAGCCAAGCATGCACTGTGCTTGCCTTCAGTGAAGGCATCAGGAGCATGGGAAAAGGCACTGCATGGAAAGGGAGAGATGGGGAAGTGTCTGAAGCCAGCTGACAAATGTCTCCCTGCAGGTGTGGCTGTCCTGCAGTGCGGGTTTTTCCACAGAGGTTAGGCAATTTTGGTGACAGCTGGCCCTGCTGTCAGCTCCCAGGGCTTGGCTGGCAGTGGGACTGTGTGTGGCCCAATACCACAGGCGTCACTTAGCATCTGCCATGGCCTTTGCATGGCATGAATTGGCAATTAAGATTGTGCCATCTCTTTTTTGTACCTACTCAGAGGTGCGAGCCTGTGATTTGTTAAAGACACTCCTTGTGATCTTGCTCCTTCCGCTTACACATCACTTTTGTGGGGATAAGACAGACTGCTCTGTGCCCAGGATCAAAAGAGATGTCCTTATGCCAAGGCCCCACATCGCTCCTCCTTTTTCCTGTCCCTTAGGATGTGCAGCCACCAAGCTGGTGGCTCAGCTAAACACCAACAGACTCCTCTGGGAGGTGGTTAGAGCTGTGCTGCGCCGGCTGGAGAGTTGGCATCTATTCCCATGTCCCATAGGGTAGGGCTGCTCCCCCCCCCCATGGGAGCAGGGCTGCCACCTGTTGCTGGTGTTGGTTCATGTGACCTTTTCTGTTTTAGGGTTGTTTGTAACAGCCAGCGGCTGGAAGTGTTTCCTGCTGTAATGACTGCTGACCCGTGAACCCTTTGGCAGGCACTGTCTCTTTGTGGAAAAAATTAGGAGGCACTTAGCAAAGTGAGATAGAAAACAAACATAGCAGGCAGGAGAGTGCGGCTGGGCAGTGCCTGCCAAGGAGGCTGGGCTCCTGACATGGGGATGTGGGCACTCTCCAGGCGGAAGCAGGAGGCGGTGGGAAAGCAGCATGTGGGAATGCTCTGCCCCAGCACCCTCCAGAGTCCTACTCTGGTCCCCCCCCCCACCTCCTCAACGCCCCCAGCTCCTGCCATCTCTTCCATGGCACTCTTCCCTTCCTCCCTTCCCTGGACGCCTGGGCAGTGTGTGGTACCACACACTTGGGCTGTGTGCCAGCTGTGGTACCTGATACCTCTTCTCCTCTTCCACGGATGCCACTAGACCCATAGGGCTCCAGCCCGTGTGACTTGAGCCAGGACCTGACATTCTAAGAACAGGGGAGTGTGGAAGCAGGGGAACACGCTGCCTTCAAATACTCTGAACACGGGGCTTGCGCTGTCTCTGTCCTCTCTCCCCAGGTATGTCTGTGGGGTCAGTCCCTGTCCCTGTTTCCTGGGACACTGATGTGACCTGGTGGGGGCTGGAAGAGGGGCAAGGGGCTTGTACAGGCAAGGAGCAGCATGTTGAGGGCTTGCTGGGAACCAGCTGGGGGAGCTGGGGTTCTTCTGCCTCTTTTGGGTTGAGATCTGTTTGCTTGGAGACAAGCAGTGGCCCTGGTAGGGTTTCCATGTGCGATGTGGTAGCAGTTTTGCTTGCAGATTCCTCTGCTAATCCCGGGCTAGGGCTTGGGGTGTCTCTTCCCCAGAGGCACTGGCAGGCTGCCGCGAGGGGATTTTGGGATGTTTTCTCTGGAAGCCCGGATGGCTCACAAGGGCAAGGCAGGAGCTGTCATGCTCCCAAGCTGTCTGCATGAGAAGGGAGGGGAGTGGTGCTGCAGATGGCTCTGACATCAACAGGGTGGCACCTGTCGGGTTGGCAGGGCTCTCAATCCTGTGCAGGCGTACTGTCGTCCTGCTCTGGCTTTCCCAAGCAGCCAAGGGGCTTCCCAAATGCCTCTCCACATCCTGCCGGCTATGTTTTGGCTCCATCCTAGCTCAGGCTCCCCAGCCTGCAGGACCGCACCGCGGGAGGAGGCGATCTGTCTCCAGTACCACACGGGCACCTGTGCCAGGGGACGGGCTGCGCTGCCTTCAGCGCATGCAGGGGCTGGCACGAACTACAGATCCCAGCATGCTGCTGGCTGCCTGCCTCCTCCTCCGCCCCACCTGGCAGGGCGCAGGCAGGGATGCTGCGGGCGGCGGCAGAGCAGGCGGCCGGCGGGCATGTCCCGGGAGGGCCGGGGACACAGCACCGGCAGCCCCACTGCAGGTGAAGCCCTGGGAGAAGTGCTGGAGCACCCCATGCGGCGCAGCCCGGACTGGAAAAGAACAAGGCAGGCCTGCGGCTTCTCCAGGGCGGTTAATCCTGCTTTGCCCTGGGAAAGGCGGGTCTAGGGAGGGAAGGTCCCTTCTCTGGGCTCCGGAGACTGCATCTCTGGGGTTGTTTGCCGGGAGAGTGATGCCTGAGCGGTGCAGGGGCTCGGCAGGTGGTGATGGTGATGGGAAAAAGGAGTGGTGGGTGCCTGGGAGGGGACAGCAGTGCCAGGAACACCCTTGGCTTTTCAAGGTGACCCAGGAAAGGGCTGTGAGAGCCCCAGGGAAGTGGAATTGAATGGAAATGGGGGATTTGCGTGGTTCTGGACTGAGAGGCTGCTGAATTAAATGTGTCTTTTGTGCTGCCAAGCCCCAGGCATTGGAGGGAGGTGAGGAGGGCAGGGCAGGGGGGGGCAGACACAGCCCACTGCGCACATGCTTCACTCACAGCTCCAGGATTGGGGACACAGAGCTGCAGGCTCACAAATCCTTTAAGAGCCTGCTGTGAGCAGCCGGCATGAGCAGCCTGGGCACCTCAGGAAAGCAGTTTCCTTTTGGAGGGAAGGCTTGATGTGCCCAGCCAGCAGACTAAGGCTATGTATCACAGCCCCTTGGCTGAAGGACTCTGAGCCACAGGTTTCCAAAACTCCTGTGCTGTGCTCTCATCATTTGCTAGGTTGGTGTTTGGCTCCCAGTACTGTGGAGCACTTAGCTGGCAAGATGGATTGGGGTTAAAACCAGTACTGCCCCTACCTGGCTTGTGTCCCTCACTCTCCCATAAAATCTTCTGTTTGCTTTCCAGACGGAGAGCAGCAACAAGACTTGCTGGGACCTGTGCTGACTCTTGCCACACAAGATGACAGCAAGGGACGGGCCCCAAGATAGGTAATGCCGGGTTCTGATGTAAGGTGTGGGGGCACATCCAGGATACTAGGAGGCGAGGGAGGACAAGGAGACCCAGCATCTGGGGGGACGACCACTCCTGCATGCTCACTGGGCTACCAAACTGTCCCTTCTCTCTCAGCTTTTCCGTAGCAAATAGCCTGTAAACAGTCCCTTGTGCCGGGACACGCCTGGGGAGCCTGACTCCCTCCCACATCTGGTGACGTCTGCTGTGTATCTGGGTGCCACATGCTAAGGAGCAGCCAGCCTCCCTCTGCCTTTGTACCATGTTGGGAAGGGCCTCCCACAGCCCCTCTGCAGTGCTACATCTCCTCCAGCAGCCCAGGCTAGCAGGAGCTGTGGGGCAGGGGAATAAATATCATCCTCCCTCCTCCTCCTGATGACTCCCGCTGTGGGGCTAGGGACAGTCAGAAGCGATGCCTGTCCACTACCCTGCCCAGCATTTCCCTCCAAACTGCTCTGTCCCCTCCACAGGTACAAGGCTGTCTGGCTGATCTTCTTCATCCTCGGCCTGGGAACACTGCTGCCATGGAATTTCTTTATGACCGCCAGGGAGGTGAGGGCTTCCCTCTGTTGTCCATGATACTAATTGTCCCCTGTCATGTTGAAGGACCATGGTATAGGTGTGTCAACAAGGCACAGCGTAGAGCTTCTGTGTTGGCATGCAGGGGATACAAGCATGTGTGACCTGGGTGGGACAAGTGGCACTGAGGCGGCAGAAGGGATGAGCGTGGGTCCGGAGGAAGGATAAGGGTGGTCTGCGTGTGCTAGGGGGAGGCCTCGCACAGCCTCAGCCTCACCAGGCTCCTTCCCTTGCAGTACTTCATCGGCCGCCTTAAGGACCAGGAGGAGATGAGCCATGTCAGGAACCAGACCTCCCAACCCTCCTACCTGGAGTCCATGTTTGACAACTTCATGACTCTCTGCGCCATGGTGCCCCTCCTCATCTTCACCTGCCTCAACTCCTTCATCCACCAGCGGTGAGCCTTGCCCTGCCCTTGCCCCTGCCAGCCCCCATAGGGCTTCCCAGCCCTGGCCTGTCCTCCTGCCCCAGCACTGAGCCAAGCTGCAGCCTGTTCAGTCAGGTCAAAGGCAAAACACCCATCTCCTGTCGTAAGGTTTGGCTGCAATTCCTACAGGAGAGCTTGGTCTCAGCCTCACAGGCTTTTGCAGGGTGGGTTTTCCTGACTGATACCCTCTTTTGCAGGATTCCCCAGCAGATTCGCATCTCGGGCAGCCTGGTGGCCATTGGGCTGGTGTTTTTAGTCACAGCAATCATGGTGAAGGTCCCCATGGACCCTCTTCCCTTCTTTGTCTTTACCATGATCTGCATCGTCTTCATCAACTGTGAGTGGAGCAGGGGGGAAGGAAGGGGGCACAGCCCCATGGCTAGGGTTGATCCCTCTGGGAGGAAAGCATGAACCTCAGTGTGGGAGAGCCAAGGAGAAGGGGGGCTTGCCTTGCCTCACGGGGCAGGGGCCTTGGCTCCCCACAGAGATGTGGTCCATCCTTGCCATTGGTTTCTCATTTCTGCTTATCGTTTCCCTTCACAGCCTTTGGCGCTATTCTCCAGGGCAGCCTCTTTGGACTGGCAGGGCTCCTGCCTGCCAGCTACACAGCCCCCATCATGAGTGGGCAGGGCTTGGCGGGCACCTTTGCTGCTTTGGCGATGATCTTCAGTATTGCCAGTGAGTAATCCCTGCCCTGCAGGTGACAGGGCCTTCCCAGAGGACTGCTGTCACAGGATTTGCTGAGGTCATGCTGCAGGATTTCGTGGGAGATGACAGCAGGGCCTTGCTCCTCTCAGCCCTCATCATCTTTTTCCTTTTTTTCTCATCCCTCTCTTCCCGTGCCTTCAGTTGGTGCCCAGCAACCCGAGAGCTTCATCGGTTACTTCACCACGGCCTGTGTGGCGATCGTGCTGGCAATCTTCTCCTACGTCATTCTGCCTCGCATGGTGAGACTGTTGTCCTGGTGGGGAAGGATGTGGGGACATGGGACCTTTGCACATCCCAGCACAAGAACTGTGGCCCGCTAGTACCCCACCCGTGGCTCCTACCAGCCTCTACCTCCTGTAGAGGCTGGCAGCCCCTGGCAGCCTTGTTTCCGCATGCATGAATGAGTCCTCCATGCTGTCTCTCTCCAGGATTTCTTCCGATACTACTCCATGAAGGACAAGACAGAGTACCGTGTGTACAATGCAGAGCTGGAGACCAAGAGAGACCTGATTAAGAAAGGTGAGGGGCTGAGAGGAGGAAGAGAAAGGAAAAAGAGGAAGAGCTGAAAGAAAGAATGAGACAGAAGGACTGAATTAGATCTCAGTCTGCTAAGCGCTATTTGTGTCTCTCCCTGCAGATGAGAATGGGATGGAGCAGAATAACTCAAAGGTCATCCCTATCCACAACCCTGATGAGAAGCCCTCTGTCATTGCTATTTTTAAGAAGGTCTGTGTGTTGCCAGCAAGCCTTGCCCTGCCCTTCTTTTCAGAATGGGCAAAGGTGTAGGAGAGCATGGGGATAGGAGACCAGCCCAGCACTGGTCCCTTGCCCTGTGTTTGGTACCAGCATCTTTCTTTTATCTGCCCAGCTCTGGGTCATGGCTCTGTCTGTCTGCTTCGTCTTCACTGTCACCATCGGCATCTTTCCTGCCATCACAGCTAAGGTGTCCACTGTCCTCGGAAAGGGAAACACATGGGGTAAGTGTGCCAGGGATGGGGTGAGATAGGAGAAAGCTGGAAACAAGCTAAATGGGAGAAAAGAAAGTGGGGCTTGAAGTAGCAGGTATGTGTGGTGGGGTGACCCTGGCTGGATGCCAGGTGCCCACCGAAGCCACTCCAACACTCCCCTTCACAGCTGGACAGGTAGAGAAAATATGACGAAAGGCTCCTGTGTCAAGATAAGGACAGTGAGAGATCACTCACCGATTACTGTCACAGGAAAAACAGATTCACCTTGGGGAAAATTAATTTAATTTATTACCAATCAAATCAGAGCGGGATAATGAAAAATAAAACCTAAATCTTAAAATGCCTTCTACCCATCCCTCCCTTCTTCCCAGGCTTAACTATATGCACAATTTCTTTGCTTTTTGCCCCTACAACAGTGCAGGGAAACAGGGAATGAGGATTGTGGTCAGTTCACCACACATTTTCTCTGCTGCTGCTTCCTACTCAGGGGAAGGACACCTCCCACTCTTTCCCTGCTCCACTGTGGGGACCCTCCCATGGGAGACAGTCCTTCATGAACTCCAATGTGAGTCTTTCCCATGGGCCACAGTTCTTCATGAACTGTTCCAGCTTGAGTCCTTTCCATGGGGTGCAGTCCTTCAGGAACAGACCGCTCCAGTGTGGGTCCCCTGTAGGGCCACAAGTCCTGCCAGCAAATCTGCTTCAGCATGGGGTCTTCCACAGGCTGTAGGTGGATATCTGCTCCACTATGGACCTCCATGGACTGCAGGGGGACAGCCTGCCTCACCGTGGTCTTCACCAAGGGCTGCATGGAAGTTTCTGCTCTGATGTCTGGCTTCTCCCCCTCCTTTTCCACAGGCCCTGGTGTCTGCAGAGCTGTTTTGCTCACATATTCTCACTTCTCTCTCAAGCTGCAATTGCACATGTTGAGGTTTTTTTCCCCTTCTTAAGTATGTTACCCCACAGGCACTACCACTGTTACTGATGGGCTTGGCCTTGGCCAGCAGTGGATCCATTTTGGAGCCAGCTGGCATTGGCTCTGTGAGACATGGGGGAAGTTTCTGGCAGCTTCTCACAGAAGTTGCCCTTGTAGCTCCACTGCTACCAAAACCTTGCCACACAAACCCAATACAGTATGCCTGAAGGGAAGAGGAAACCACTGTGCATGATGGTTTGGGTGCAGACACCAGGCTAGCTGCGAGACGATTGCAGACTTTAGTGGGAAACTGGGAGAACCTAGACCTGAAAGACAGTCTCTGTGCAATTGGCATGCGGGGCTGGGGCATGCTGGACTCATTACTGCCCTTCTCCCCTTTCTGCAGGTCTCTACTTCATTCCTGTCTCCTGCTTCCTTCTCTTTAATGTCTTTGACTGGACGGGACGGAGTCTCACTGCCCTCTTCACGTGGGTAAGTGTGGGGCAGGGAGCAAATGCCCAGGCAGTCTTCATCCCCAAGTCCCTCAGCCAGGGCCCTCACTGGGGCTGCCACCTGTGCCTTGGAGCAGGAAGGAGGTGCAGAGCTGACTCCCGCCTTAAGTCCTAAGCAGAGATTTATGGGTCAGAGCTGACAACCACAGTGTTGTTCTGTCCTCCCACCTCTCTTTCAGCATGGCTTGGATGAAGCTGCCTTCTCTATTTCAGCCTCTTTGTAAACAAACCTTCACTCCAGCTATGCAAACAGCGAGACAGGACGGCGACGGGGAAGAGGGTGAAAGACAGGGCAGCCCAAAATAAAACCTCTGGCCTCAGCATAGGACACAGCTGCTTCAAAGACCCTTGTCCTCGGAGCAGGGCAGAGCCATGCCATATGGGTCACAGGGCTGTCCCCTGCCACATCCCCTTGCTTTCATCTCCCCAGGCTGGGTGAGGAAGGGGGCTGTCCTGTCTGGGTCTTTTCCTGCCCCTTCACCCACTCTCCAAGCACCGTTTCCCCCGTATTGTTCAGGCTGTTTGTTTAGAGAAGGTCTTCAGGACCATGTGCCATAGGGTCTGCCCAGGCCTGACTTCCCTGCAGCCTGGAGCTGCTTCTCCCCTGGCCATCACTGCTGGCTGCCCTTGGCCTTGGCCATGAGCCGCCTTGCCTGGTGTCCAGGCCGCAGTCTCTGTGGTGGGATGATCCAGCAGGAGATGTTTCCAAAACAAGTGTGTGGAAAGTCTGACTGCATGTGGTTCGGGCCTCATTTCCCTGGTTGGGGCCCCGCTCGCTCCTTTTCTCCTCCTCAAACAGGAGAGGCAGCTGTTGTCACCATTTTGCCCCATAGGCATGGCAGCTGGCCTAACCTCAGCTTCCTCCTGTGCTCATGAAGTGTCCTGTGGCCACGCCAGCCCAGCAGCTTCCAAAGCAGCTGGAGGGTCTCTCCTGACCTCAGACCAGTGAGCCCTGCGACCAGTGAGCCTGTCTCGTGCCAGGAGCTGCCTTGGTCCCAGCTGCAGGGACAACACAGCGGGATGGTGTCTCCTTATTTGTCCCAGTCTCAGTTGTCCAGGAACTCTGGTAGGATCCAAGGAGACTAACTTGGTCCATGAGTTTCCCACCACAGTCCAAAACAGCCCCAGCATAATCCCTTTCCCAGATTGCTGGATCTTGCCCCGCTTGGCTGGGGGATGGCGTAGGAGGCTGAAGAGCTGGTTAAAGCCCAGTTTGCAGGCACTAAGGTGCCAGAAGGGACTTACCTCAGCCAGCCTTGTCTTGCACGGTGGTTCACTGCATGAGCGTGCACAAGGCTCTCCTGCCTGTGTGCCCATTGCCAGCAAGGGCTTAGCAGTCACCCACAGACCCAGCTCAGTATTTTAGCCCTAGTGCTGCTGCTCTCCAAGTTGTCTGGGACAGGGCTTTCAGACCAGGCAGGACCTCCTTACCGCAGCAGGTGGTGATGCTCAGACTTCTTGTAGCAGAGAAAGTCTCTCAGCAACTTTTCCATCTCAGTGGCTCCTTTGCAGCCCTGGCACAGTAGGGACAGCCTCTGTATAGCTCCTGCCGGCATGCCATGGTATGGGGAATGCCCACTCCTCAGCTACCTGTGTTTTTCTCCCAGCCCGGGAAGGACAGCTGCCTCCTGCCAGCGATGGTGGTCCTCCGTGTCATCTTTGTCCCTCTTTTCATGCTGTGCAACGTGCAACCCCGTTACTACCTGCCTGTGGTGTTCTCTCATGACGCCTGGTACATCATCTTCATGATCTTCTTCTCCATCTCCAATGGCTACCTGGCCAGCCTCTGCATGTGCTTCGGGCCCAAGTGAGTAGGCGCTGGGGATGAGGGAAGGGTTGGTTACACCCCCAGATGACAGTCCAGCATGACTCCTGGAGTCTAGCTCTGCCCAGCTCTGGCATCTGGAGAAGGGGCCACATGCACAGAAGGGAATTGGCACTACCCCCAGTGTCCCATCTCCCAGGCTTGTGCCTCTGTATTCTAGGGATGAGGAAGCTATTTGGGCTCTCCGTTTTCCCCACTTGCCATGCAGGGGAAGGGACTGGATGCAGCAGGGATCTGGAGGGGAGCAAAGTGTGGCACAGCACCCACAGCAGGGTGAGCAGCCTTGCCCAGCACAGGTGGCATGAGGAGCCCAGCTGGGGCTCAGCCAGGCAGGATGCAGTGCACAGTGGCAGGAGTTGGAGAGGTTATCCCTGGTGCTGGGAGCTTCAGGGTTGCCTGCCTGATGCACTTTTTCTGTATGAGTCTGCAGTGTAGAGACAGACTCTTGGAGCCAAGGTGGATTTGCTTTTGGTGTTCCTCTACTGCAGAGGAGCCTCCCATCTCCACTGAACAGCAGGGCATGGGGCACGCATCCTGAGGATGGATCTGACACCTGTTTCTCCCCTAGGAAAGTGCTTGTGCACGAAGCAGAGACAGCTGGAGCTGTCATGGCCTTTTTCCTGTCGCTGGGCTTGGCCCTAGGAGCCGCAGTCTCCTTTCTGTTTCGAATTCTCATCTAGCAGAGGCACACAGAGGGTGCAGGGACACCAAGAGATGGCTCCGCATCCTCCTCCGAGGCCCTGGACACCTCAGCACTGTGGGAAAATAACACCTCATGCCTGTCCCTGCCAAATCACACTGCCACAGCAGACGTTACACCAGGGATGGTTCCACTCCTGCAGGGTTGGCCTGGCTCCTGCCACGCTCGGCTGTGTGACGCCTTCAGGCCTACGTGCCTTCTCCTTCCCCATGCTGTGTGTGTCGTAAGACCCCCAGGATCTCACAGAGGTCCAGCTGCCTCCCACACTGCATAACTTCCCCAGCTCAAGGCCAGAAGCCATTTTCAGCCTCTTCCTGTCTGACAGAATGGAAGGCTGGTATCCAGTGTTATTCCTTCTCTTGCCCCTGTCCCCAGTGCAGCTAGAGACTTGCTCTCCTCTCTTCCAGGGGGCCTGCAAATATCCCACACCCCTTCTCCTGCTGGTAAGACTTGCGAATAGGGAGGAGACCCCCAGCCAGCCTCACTACCCCTGCTCTCTGCTAGACGCACATCCCTCTGTGAAGTGGTATCCCAGGGGCATAGACATCTGTGTCCTGCCCACATAAAGACCCAATACTGTGGCCAGGCTGAGGGAGGAGGAGGTCTCCACACCCCACCTTCTCCCACTCTCCTTGCCTCTATTCCCTTTTGTGGTTTGTTTGGGGTTTTTTTGTGATTCTGCCATTGTTTTTCAGCCTCCTGGTTGTATGACAGGAGGTCCCACTGTGGGCTGCAAGAAGAGGCAGCAATTCCCTTCCCACCAAGGCTGCAGGGGGGGGGCCTCACCTCTCCCTTGGCTTTCCTGTCCCTTGTCTGTGTAAATGTGTCTGTACAGTTGCCGTTTTCTATAAAAAGACCAAAACGCTCCTTTGGGGGTGTGTGTGTGTCTCCATTGCCACAGGGGAGACGGGCTGTGGAGGTGCAAGGGCTGAACGGAGCAGGCACCAGCATTTCCTGGGCATCCTAGGGTGCTGTGTAGCCAGAATCAGATGTGGAAGTGTTGTGTGCATCCCTTGCACAGTCAGGACCAGCTGCAAGGACACAGACAGTGTGGAGGATCATTGAACCATGGAATCATAGAACAGTTTGGGTTGGAAGGGACCTTAAAAAGAGCATGAAGTTCCAACCCCCTGCCTTGGGCAGGGACACCTTTCACAAGGCCAGGTTGCTCAGAGCTCCATCCAGCCTGGCCTTCAACACCTCAAGGAATGAGGCATGCACAGCTTCCCTGAGCAACCTGTTCCAGCGCCTCGCCACACTCAGTAAAGAATTTTTTTCTCAATATTTAATATAAACCTACTCTCTTTTAGTTTTAATCCATTCCCCCTTGTCCTGTCACTTCATGTCCTTATAAAAAGTCCTTCTCCATCTTTCTTGTAGGTTTCCTTCAACTATTGGAATGCCACAATTAGGTCACCCTGAAGCCACCTCTTCTCCAGGCTGAACAATTCCAGTTCTCTCAGCCTTTCCTTGTAGGAGAGGTGCTCCATCCCTCTAATCATATTGGTGGCCCTCCTCTGGACTCACTCCAACAGGTCCATGTCCTTACTGTGCAGGGACCCCAGAGATGAATGCAGCACTCCAGGTAGGGTCTCATGAGAGAGTAGAGGGGCAGCATCACCTTCCTCAACCTGCTGGCCACACTGCTTTTGATGCAGCCCAGGACACAATTGGGTTTCTGGGCTGCAAGTGCGCATTGCTAGCTTATGTCCAGCCTCTTATCCCCAGGGATGCTGCCCTCAGGGTACACCGAGGGACCACCAGCACCTCTGATATGGAGGAGATTCACCTGCACATTTTGGGGTGCTATGACCTGCAGCACACCCACCTGGGAGCTTTCCTTGTGCCTGGGAACAGCCAGAGTGCCACCTCCTGATCCTGGTGGGGAACTACAAGAGCCTGCCAGCGGGACTCCCCCGTCCCTCTGGCCCACATCATTCACAGCCATCACCTCCTCAGCATCCCCAGGCATCAGAAACTGGGGCTTGGGCACCCTGATCCCACTTCCAGCTTCCTTTGCTAATCAGGCCTGTGTGCCCATAGCCTCAACATAGAATCACAGGACTGGAAGGTAACAGGTTGGGTCAGGTTGGAAGGGAACACAGTGGGTCACCTGGTCCAACCTCCCTGCTCAAGCAGGGTCATCCTAGAGCACATGGCACAGGATTGCGCCGAGATGGTTCTTGAATATTTCCAGTGAGGGAGACCCCACAACCCTCTGGGTAATCTGTGCCCTTGCTCAGTCACCTGCACAGTAAAGAAGTTCCTCCTCATGTTCGGTGCAACTTTCTGTGCATCAGTTTCTGCCCATTGCCCCTTGTCCTATTGCTCTGTACCACCGAGCAGAGCCTGGATCCCTCCTCTTGGCACCCTCCTTTCAGATATTTATACACACATTGATGAGGTCCCCTGTCACTCATTTCTTCTCGAACTGAGCAGGCCCATCTCACTCGGCCTTTCCTCACAAGAGATGTTCCAGTCCCCTCATCATCTTTGTTGCCCTCCACTGGGCCTGCTCCAGCAACTCCATGTCTCTCTTTTACCAAGAAGCCCAGAACTGAATACAGCACTCCAGATACAGGGATGATAAGACTTATCTTACTGCTTCCCTTAGACCCTGGAAATACAGCCTATCCAAACTGGTTTGCAATGGGAACACGGACCTGCCAGGCGCTCCATCCCCGTCCCGTCCCTCTTGTCCCCTCCCTTCTCATCCTCTGGGCTCCAGTGCATCCCGCTTTAGGACAGCTGAGCTACACGGCCCGCGGCCTCACGGGGGGCTGCAGGAAGCAGCTGGGGCGCTGCAGCCCCCCGGTTCCCTGCCCCAGGCCCGGATCCGGGAAGGCGCCGCCGCCAACACCTCCGTGACCTCTGCGGAACGCTCTGGAACCGCCTCGCACCACTTAGCACCGAACACTGCGTTCCTCCGCGGCGGGGCGCGGAAAATAGTCCCTCGCCGGGGCGCTCGGAGGGCCGAGGACCGCGGCACCGGGACCCTCCGAGCGCCGCGGAGAGAGACAGCGGGGTGCTGCGGACAGGAGGCAGCATGGCGGCAGTATGAAGCTGAGCACTGCGTGCCCGCCCCCACCATGGCCGCCGCTAAACGGCAACGCCAATGCCTCCGATACACCATTTATCTGCGGCGCGCTGACCAAGGCCCCTTTAAGGCGGAAAGATATGGCGTGCGGTGAGGCATTCCTCTCCGTGGCTATAAAAGACGGCCGGTGGAGGGGCAGGTCTTTCACCCGTCCCTCAGACCTCAGACGGTAAGGGCAGAGCGGCGGGCGGGGTGGGCCCGGGGCCCCCGCCGCCCTACCCCCAGTGCTGATGGCCTGAACACGGGCTGTGTTTGCCTTGTAGATGCCCGAAAAAGTGCAGCACGATGAGGAGGATGCGGAGACCTTCGCCTTCCAGGCGGAGATCGCCCAGCTCATGTCGCTTATCATCAACACCTTCTATTCCAACAAGGAGATCTTCCTGCGGGAACTCATCTCTAACGCCTCTGACGTGAGCCCAGGCGAGGGGTGGGCTCCTTCCTCTGCGGGGAGGCCCGGGTTGCGGACTGGTGTCCTGCTGGGGGCGCCCAGAGAGAGGCCTTGGCCTGGGTGTCCTGGGGGGCCGTGGTGATGATCTCCCTCTCCCCTAGGCCCTGGATAAGATTCGCTATGAGAGCCTGACCGACCCCTCAAAGCTGGACAGCGGGAAGGATCTTAAGATTGACATCATCCCCAGTCCCCGGGACCGAACGCTCACCCTGGTGGACACTGGCATTGGGATGACAAAAGCGGATCTGATCAACAACTTGGGCACTATTGCCAAATCCGGGACCAAAGCCTTCATGGAAGCCCTGCAGGTGGGTTGCGTTTGACTGCATGGGTTTCCTGGGGCCTGGGACACAGGCTTGCACTGGTGTACAAATACTAATTAATAAATAAATAATAAAAAGTCTTTGCTGCCTTGTTTGCTGTGGGAGCTGTTTGCCTGCCCCAGTATGCTTCCCCACCTTTCCAGCAGCAGGGAGGAGCTAAGGGTAGGGCTGGCTACCTGTTGGCGCTTGCCTGTTTTTCTCTGTGTGCTGACCCAGTTCTTTGCTGCTGTGAATCAGTTGTGGACATTTTCCATCTCTTCGCTGGTCTTATCAATTGCTCTACTTTCACAGGCTGGTGCAGACATCTCCATGATTGGGCAGTTCGGTGTGGGCTTCTATTCTGCCTATCTGGTGGCAGAGAAGGTGGTAGTCATTACCAAGCACAATGATGATGAGCAGTATGCTTGGGAGTCATCAGCTGGGGGCTCCTTCACTGTCCGAACTGACCACGGTACGTATTGTACAAAAAAACAAATACATTTTTCTGCTAGAAGCGCCCCTTTTCCCGGTGCTCCATAGAGTTGTGCTCCATTGTCAGTCACACTAGTTAATCCTGGGTATCCTGTAGTGTTTAGGCCTGAGGAGCTGGTCGCAGTTGCTCTCTGCCCTTTAATGCTATGCCCTGAAATCCTGATGTTTCTCTCTTCTCCCTTCAGGTGAACCCATTGGACGTGGCACCAAAGTGATCCTGTACTTGAAGGAGGACCAGACCGAGTACTTGGAGGAGCGTCGTGTCAAAGAAGTGGTGAAGAAGCACTCCCAGTTCATTGGCTACCCCATCACGCTCTATGTACGTAAGGAAAGGACAGTGGGGACCCACTGGAAAGCTGGAGGCGGGGGTGGGTGATGTTAAGAGCAGGAACACAGAGAAGGCCCAGAGCATGATCTCTTCCATTCCTTTCCATAGTTCTTGGCTGCTGGGTACTGAGCAGTGGTGCTCCCAGTTTCTTTTGAGGCTGGGGGTTATTGGACATGAAGGGTATCCAGCTACGATTTTGGCCTTTGAGCTGTACAGCTGGAGGTCATCTAAACCAGCCACAGAGGAAGGAGGGTTTCCTGCTGCTTGTCTCATTCTCTCAGGCACAGCTTTTGGTTGTATGAGGAGGGATTCTGAGGGCTGGTTCCAATAGAAGCTTTGGCTACATGTTGCCGTTGTTAAGCTTTGGAGGACACCCATTTTTCTCATCTGGAGAAAAATGAATTCTGGTAAGAGTTGCTTGGGCCTAACCTATTTCTTGTACCTTTCTCCACAGCTGGAGAAGGAGCGCGAGAAAGAGATCAGTGATGATGAGGCAGAGGAGGAGAAAGACAAGAAGGAAGAGGAGGAGTCAGTGTCCAAAGATGAGGAGAAACCCAAAATTGAGGATGTGGGCTCTGATGATGATGAGGGAGACAAAGGCAAGAAGAAGAAGACCAAGAAAATCAAGGAGAAGTATATTGACCAGGAGGAGCTGAACAAGACCAAACCAATTTGGACCCGCAACCCTGATGACATCACCCAGGAGGAGTATGGCGAGTTCTACAAAAGCCTCACCAATGACTGGGAGGACCACTTGGCTGTCAAGGTGGGGGCTTGACTACCCTGCCTTCTGGGGAAAGACAGAGAGTCCCTTTCTAGCCCATATCGAGAGCCTCATGTGCCGCATGTCGTTGTGCCTCATTGGGACTGAGGGATCCCAGGCCACTTGGTGGTGTGGCAGCCTGCACTGTGACTCCCATGCAGGTGGAGGGGTTGGCAGTGCCCATTTGTAAGCAGGACAGGAGGGTGTTGGGCCTCAGAAGCATGACTCCTCTGTCCAAGCCTGCTGGATGCCAGAGAATCTTGGCACCTAGGGGACAGTGAGGCTGAGGAGGGGGAAATCCAGGTTGCTTGGATGCTGGAGACCCTGCTGTGCACCTGTGCCAGCCCCAGTGCTGAGGAGCCTCCCTACAGTGGGTATTGGGGAAAGGGATAGAAGTGAAGCACCCCAGCAACTATTTCTTTCCTGGTTCCACAGCACTTCTCCGTGGAAGGGCAGCTGGAGTTCAGGGCCCTGCTTTTCATCCCGCGCCGTGCCCCTTTTGACCTCTTCGAGAACAAGAAGAAAAAGAATAATATTAAGCTGTATGTGAGACGTGTCTTCATCATGGACAGCTGTGACGACCTCATCCCTGAGTACCTGAGTAAGAGCCCCCTGCCTCAGCCTCCTGGTGTGGAGCTGGGACCCCCACAGCCTGTGATACTGCTCCCAGTACAAAGGGGGCTGGATGAGGTGTGGGTGCACAGCAGTCGGTGTTTTAGCACTCTTCCTCCTGTGTTGAAGCTCAGAATCCTTAATTTGATGCACGTTTTAATTTCCCTTACTCAGACTTCATCCGGGGTGTTGTGGACTCGGAGGACCTGCCTCTGAACATCTCCCGTGAGATGCTCCAACAGAGCAAAATCCTCAAGGTGATCCGCAAAAACATTGTGAAGAAATGCTTGGAGCTCTTCTCCGAGCTGGCAGAGGACAAAGAGAACTACAAGAAGTTTTATGAGGCCTTTTCCAAGAATCTGAAGGTGAGCTGGACACACTGCACCTGGAGGAGGGAGGGGCCCATGACCCATCTGGCTGAGAAGCAGTCTTGTCCCTGTACCCTGTCTCCTCTGCATGGATGTTAGGATGAAGGGAAAGGGGGTCTTATGAGTGCTCCAGAGAGCCTTTGTGGGCAGCCATCCCTTCTGGCTGCCCCAAACACTCAAATGATCAAGAGGTGGGCAGAGATGGCTATGCCTCGGGGGTGGTGCCAACTGCATCCAAGTCTCATTCTGGAGGCTTCATGCATCTTTTCTGCCACCAGCTGGGCATCCATGAGGACTCAACGAACCGAAAGCGCCTTTCGGAGCTGCTGCGTTACCACACGTCCCAGTCAGGTGATGAGGTGACTTCGCTTTCAGAGTACGTGTCCCGTATGAAGGAAAACCAGAAGAGTATCTACTACATCACAGGTGAGCCAGAGCTCCTCTGAGCCCTACTGAGGTGAAGGCAGGTTACCTGCCTACTAGCCTAACTTCAAACTTTTCCTGCTGCCTTCAGCAGCCTATCCCTAAGAGCTGGGGAAAGGCCAACAGGCCTAGAGCCCTGGATGCTGCCCGTTTTACGTCAGGGGTTCCAAGTGACTGGTGCTCTTTGTTCTGCTGTAACCAACTCTTATGTCTTGGTGATGTTTCATTTCTACCCTCCACAAACACAGGGGAGAGTAAGGAGCAGGTTGCCAACTCAGCCTTTGTGGAGCGTGTGCGGAAGCGTGGCTTTGAGGTGGTGTACATGACAGAACCCATTGACGAGTACTGTGTGCAGCAGCTCAAGGAGTTTGATGGCAAAACCCTGGTATCAGTAACCAAAGAGGGGCTGGAGCTGCCTGAGGATGAGGAGGAGAAAAAGAAGATGGAGGAGAGCAAGGCCAAGTTCGAGAACCTCTGCAAACTGATGAAGGAGATCCTGGACAAGAAGGTGGAGAAGGTGAGATGGGCAGGGAGCTCAGCCCTGGGCTGGAGGGAGGGGGTCCTCTGTGCTGCAGGCAAGGGCCCCAGCTCAATGCATGCCTCTCATCTCCTGCAGAGGAGCCGCTAAAGGAGTCTGGAGGTCCCAGCATGCACCGTCTTGCTCTAAGCAACCAGGCTGCAGGTGAGGGGCACTGACCCAAATACGTGCATTGATAGGAGAGGGTAAGTGTGGGAAACATGCAGTGGGTGCTCAAAATCCTGGCCGAGCTGTCCAAACTAGTCTGTGCAGCAGTCCTGGAACTGCTTGGAAGATCTCTGCTTGCTTTGGGGTGTCCCCAGGTGAACTTGGGACAAGGACTTTAAGCTATCATGTGTGCCGTGGCTGGGCCTAGTCCAGGCCATACGGAGACCTTGCTTGGCTAACCCTCAACTATGTTGACAGGTCACGGTCTCAAACCGGTTGGTCTCCTCTCCCTGCTGCATCGTCACCAGCACCTACGGCTGGACAGCCAACATGGAGCGCATCATGAAGGCTCAGGCGCTGCGGGACAACTCTACTATGGGATATATGATGGCCAAGAAGCACCTGGAGATCAACCCTGACCATCCGATTGTGGAAACCCTCCGCCAGAAGGCTGATGCTGACAAGAACGACAAAGCTGTCAAAGATCTGGTGGTGCTACTCTTCGAGACTGCTCTGCTGTCCTCTGGTTTCTCCCTGGAAGATCCCCAGACCCACTCCAACCGCATCTACAGGATGATCAAACTGGGCCTTGGTAAATATCCATGCAGCTTCTCAGGTCTGGAGCAGGCCCTGAAGGCAGGCTAACTGATCGGGCTAGTTGTAACTGTCTTGGGGCCGGGGGAGGCCCATAAGTGAGCCATGCTGGTGTGATGTGCAGAACTGGCTGTGTACCTAAGGTGGCCAGGGGTAAGTGGAAGCATTAAACAAGGTAATTCAGGACAACTCAGGGCACTGAGTGGACTGTCCTGTCTTCCACAAGGCCAGGACCCACCACCAGGCTGTTCAGATCACAAGCTGAGCCTTTTTATTTCTTCAGAACGAATGTCAAAAGTCTGTCATGGATGATGTAACCCATCTGGTAAAACAGTTTGTGCTTGTACCCAGCCTTTTTCTCCAAGTTTGCTATTTAGCTAAAAATGTAAATCAGAAGTGCTGTGCCTTGGCACAGCTAAGGTGTTAACTCTTTGCTGCCTGTTCTCAGCAGGAGTAGGGTCTTGTATTACTCAAACTGCAGCTAGGAAGTCTGTATGGTAGTACAACTTTCTGTTCAGAGTAAACTGAAATACCTGCAGTGTTGGAAACTAAGTAGCTTTAGAGTCTTGCAACTGCTTTACTTGTGACTACTGGATTTACTGTGTTTGTCTTGAGAGAAATGCTCATGTCTTAAACCACATTCACTTCAGGGTTTTGTGGCGCTGGGTGACAAGTCTTTTGTCGTTAACCTCTACTGGCTAAGGAGTACCCTCCAATGGCATATATATCCATATATTAGTGCAGATGTTACTGGGAACATGATATAGGATTAGTGCTGTAGTTGACAATAACTCCTAATAATACTGACTTGTGTTCTATTAGTTTTCAGTCTGGAGGAGACTGAGGTAAGATCTCATTGCAGGCTGCAGCTTCCTCACAAGGGGAAGAAGAGGGGCAGGCACTGATCTCTTCTCTGGTGACCCATGATAGGACCTGAGGGAGTGTCATGAAGCTGTGTCATAGCAGATTTAGGTTAGATGGGAGGAAAAGGTTTTTCACCCTGAGTATGGTTTGGCACTGGAACAGGTTCCCCAGGGAAGCGGACACAGCAGCAAGCCTGACAGAGTTCAGGAAGCATTTGGACAATACTCTTAGGCACATAGTGTGACTCCTGGAGATGGTCCTGTGCAGGGCCAGGATGATCCTTGTGGGTCCCTTCCAACTCAGGACATTCTGTGATTTCTGTGAACTACTGGATGGTAATAGCCCTGTTCTTCAGGCTGTGGGCAGGAGACAGGTTTGCTCTGGGAGAGGCTGTTCTTCTGGGATCAGGTAGCACTTGGAGGCCTCATCTCTTCCTTTCTTTCCGTTCTCCCAGGCATTGATGAAGATGAGGTGACTGTAGAGGAGCCCAGTGCAGCTGTCCCTGAGGAAATCCCCCCTCTGGAGGGAGATGAAGATGCATCCCGCATGGAAGAGGTAGACTAAAGAAGGAGAAAGGCTCTTCCCTCATCTGCCAGACCTCTGCCCTATATCATGTCTGCTTAGAAGGGGGTCTGCTCCCACCAGCTGCTACTGACTCCATGGTGGTGTCTGTTTTTTTGGCTATGTTTGGTTGGGGTTGTTTTTGGCAGGGTGCAGGAGGGTATGATTTCCTGTTTGTTTGTAGTGCGTGATTCAGGTAGCCCGAGCCTGTCCTCTGTCTTTCTGCTTGTGTAGGAACAGCTGCTGATGGGGAGTGGAGGTAAGGAAGCATCAGGCTTCCTTTTTTAGCCCCTCATGGGGTATCCCATGTTACCAGTAGGCATCAAACACTGCCCTTGTTCCATTGGGTTGGGAGAGCGTTTCCTCTGAGCTGCTGCCTCCCTGAACCCCTGGGGTAGAATATTGTACTTCGGTTGGTTTTTGTTTGATTATTTTTCTGTTATTTGTTCTACTGCAATTAAAGAACTGATGATTTACATGGTGGGGTCCTTTGTGTTTCATGCCTACTCTGTGGAGGAAAAGGTCTCAGCTTGTGCCTGAGGGTATCAGGCTGCTGGTCTCTCCTGTGCCCTGACTGCTTTTCAGAACCCTGCTTTAGGTGATTGCTACCCCTTCCATGCCCAGGGAAAATAAAGTGGGTGGGAGGAACACATGACCTGCTGTGCAGGTGGGATCATCTCCAATGGGCAGTAGTTCTCCGCCTAGAGTGCTGCATGTCCCCACAGCCTGGGAGCAAACCTTTCCAGTCTGCACAGGTCAGCTGGATGAGCTGTGCCAAGGCCTGAGCCTGGGCTGCTCTTGGCTGCTCTGATCTGAGCACCCCTGGGGCAGGAGCTGTGGCAGGAACCATCTGCCTGTTCCACTGCAACGTGGAGCAGGGGGTGGAGTGACAACTCAGAATTGTACTCAAGCTGCCTCCCATTAACTCTTAGGCCAAAAGATTCTAGATGCCTTTCTTCCCACCTCCAGCCTGCCCTTTTTGGTCTTCTGCAGCCCTTGGGTGTTTGACAGTATCAGGCCATCCCTTGGCTTCTGTCGTGTTCCAGATGACAAAGGAGCCTGGGGCATCACCTCTGATTGAGCTGTCCCTTGCACTGAGCTCACGTTGTGTGAGCAGGGTTTGTCA
This sequence comes from Manacus vitellinus, assembly GCF_001715985.3. Classification (NCBI taxonomy): domain Eukaryota; kingdom Metazoa; phylum Chordata; class Aves; order Passeriformes; family Pipridae; genus Manacus; species Manacus vitellinus. Next base: position 18,736,182 of record NW_021940864.1, on the reverse strand, counting down.
CCCTTGGCCACAATGGCCCTTGGGGTTTGTCAGGGAAAAATGACACCAACATCAAGTTCTCTTGCTGCCTGCATGCCAGCTGCCACAGGCACAAAATGGAGTGGATTTTAGCCAGTATCCATCTTCACCAGGGAGGCAGAGCCTACTAGAATCCCTTGCTGCACACCAAGACACTGTATAACACTGTGCTGCCAGTGTGGCAGCTGTGTGGGTGCAGCCTTCTAGGACAGTGCTGGAGCTGAGCTAGCAAATTGTTTAAAAGTAAGATTTCTCTCTGGAAAGGAAGGTTCTGACAAATAATGAATCATTCAAGTGATTTCTATTAAAGTGAATGTTTTGGGGTTTTTTTTTCCCCACTAATGTTTTCTTTAAATTTAAATTAGAAAAGTTATCCTATTGCATCCCATTCCTAACCTGGCAGACAATATGGGTTTTTTGGCTGGGTTTTTTTGTTTGTTTTGTTGTTATTTGGGTTTGTTTATTTGTTTGTTTTTACCAAGAAAAAAAAACACACCACTTTCAATTTCCAGTCTGTCAGCAGATGGTGGCAGCACACATTTGGGGGAATTTGTAGGGCAGGATGAAAAGCTGTGAGGTTGCTCAGGCACTTCCAAAAGCTCAAAGCTAGGAAAGGAGCACAGGTAAAACTGCTGGAAAGCCAAGTGCTCTGAAGTCAGCCCTGCAGGCTCAGCTAACTCACCGCTGTCCCTAGTCTCCTCTGTTTCTCTTGTAACCCTCACCTGAGTCTCCTCACCCTTTCCCTAGCCCTGTTAGGCCTGTTTCTGAACCCTGTAAGCCTACAGCTGGGGTTTTTCACCAGACTTCCCATAGGTACCAGTAGGATAGACCATCCACACCTCAAGTCTCTCCTGGCTCTGCTGTGGGGCCTTGTATTGGTGCCACTGCACAGCACAAAGTGCTACAGCGCTGGTGGCCCCAGCTGGCAGGTACTCAGCAGGCTCTGCACCACTTCTGTAGCCACACCCACTGGGACTGCCCAAGCTGCACCATGCAGGGAACCCAGGAGCCAAACCAGACTTAGGCTAACAGCTCCTCCACCTGCCCACCAGCATAAGCAGCATTCCAAACCTGGCTGTGCTTCCCAGTCATGTGTGCAAGGATCTCCTGTCAGGCCTTGCAGCTTTGGGTCCAACCCTGGTTGATACTTGCCTTGGCAAAGGCAGAGAGAGGCACCTGTGTTTGGAAACACAGCTTTGCTGTCCCTGAGAGACACAGGACACAAGAAAGGTTGGAAGTCTCTCCCCTCCTTCCAGGTATATGGGAAAAAAACACCAAATAAAAAAACCCCACATTTGTGCCCATGGCACTATATGCAGCATATTTTTAATTTAATAAAATAAAAAGAGAAAAAAGTTGCCTTGCAAAAGTACCAAAACCTGCTGGTTTGTCAGCCAGGTTGTGTTGAGGAGAAAAGGATTGACTGGTAAAACCCAGGCTCCTGGGGAAGAACAGCTTTCACTGCTCCATCCCCAGCTCCATGGGGAGCAGGTGCCCACTCATTCCATCCCCTGCTGCCTGTGGAGCAGGAACAAGGCACCGCAAGCAGGCTCTGCCCCATATCCCAGCCCTCCAGGCACAGCAGGGCTCTGGCCAGGTCCTGGGAAAACTAGGGCCAATGCCTCCAGTTGGCAGGAAAAAGAGGGGCTGTTTGTGCTTCTCTGAATGGCAACTGCAAAGCCCAGAAACTGTGGCACTGAGGCACCCCGAGGCAGTGCTGGGGCTTCCAGGCAGCGCAGCCTTTGGCCTGAAACAGCAGCGGATCTAACCAAAAAGCAACCTAGAAGAACTCGGCAAACCTTGGAAACCATACTGGCCAGCTTCAGGCTCTGCATAAAAGTCAGGGCTGAAGGGAGCAAAGAAAAAGTGTCTTGGAGCAAGGGCAAAGAGCTGATAAAATTAAACTGGGAGGTACTGGCTTTCACTGCAGAGTGCCCTCCCAGAGCAGATCCCAGGCCTGGGGTAGGACAGGCTGGGAATCACTCCCTTAGCTGTGCCTGTACTACCTGGAGTCCCTTCTGGGATGGAGGCTGAGAGCTTCCCACCCTTGGGATGGGCTCAACTAGGGACTTGCCTCACCCGGAGGTGTTTCAAAAAGAAACCTAGTGTTTTGTTTGCCCTTTCCTCCTGCCGAGCTTTGTAGTACTTACAGAAATTGAGGAGCATTAGCCAGAGGCAAGACAGTACCAGGGAAAAGAGTTCCCTTGTTCATCAGTGACTTTGGGGAGAAGCCACAAGGCAGAGGTGGGGCAGGTGTACCAGCAGCTCCATGCTGGTATGCCCCTAGGCCTGTGCCTTGGCTGTAAGTCTTTGACCCTATTAAGGCAAATGGAAAGGTTTAGAGCTGCAGCAGCCCAGAGCATTTCCTGGGCTTGTTCCAGCCCCTTCTCCAAGAAAAGCAGGAGGAAAACTGAGTCACCAGTCCTGCCTATCCATACCCCACTGTGCTCCTCAGCAGATTCTGAGAAATCAAGCAAGTACCCTCGACCAGAGGCAGGACAGTGGCTATGGCTTAAATGCCATGGCCTCAGCTTCCTTAGACCTTTTGTACAGGGGTCTCGCCTGGGGGGAGCTTCTTACTGCGCTTCTTCATGCGGCTGCGGGCGTAGACACGGAGAAAGAGGGCCATGAAGACAACAGCTATGCCCAGCCCACCCACCACGGTGACAGTGTGCCCATAGATGAGGCAGGAGAGGAGGATGGCAAAGGCCTGTCGGAGTGTCATGATGATGGTGAAGACAGCTGCCCCAAACTGGTTGATGGTGTAGAAGATGAAGAGCTGGCCGCAGGCAGAGCACACGGAGAGCAACACAGCATGGGCTGTGAACTCTGAGTGGCGGGCCATGAAACGTACCGACTCCAGCAAGGCACCCTGCTCCAGGAGTGAGCCCACTGTGAAAAGGCAGGAGAACACGTTGACGCCAAACATCATCTGCACGGGAGACATCTTGTAGGTGAAGAGAGCATCCTGCCAGTTGGAGGTGAAGCTGTCGAAGATTATGTAGCCAGCCAGGAGGACTACGCCAGAGAAAGTAGTGACAGTGGACACGTGCCTGTTGGGAGCACTGGAGAGCAGGAACATGCTGACCCCCACGGAGATGAGGGCAGCAGTCAGGTACTCCCAGTACTCATAACTCTTGCGCGACACCAGTTTGCCCATCATCATCACTGGGATCACTTTGGAGGCCTTGGCCAGCACTTGGGTGGGGAAGCTGATGTATTTCAGTGCCTCATACTGGCACCAGCTGCTGAGGATGTTGGAGAGGGAAGCAAAGGAGTATTTGTACATGGGAGCCCCATGGCGTGGCTGCTTGGTCAGGGCGCAGTACAGACCGGCCACTGTGAAGGCCAGGATGCGGTTCATGAACACTAGGAACTGAGAGTCCGTGAACTTCTCACCAGGGTCCGTTTCAGTGGCACCATATGTTCTCGTCATCACACGTTCCTGGAGGACACCCCATGTGAGGTAGGAGGCCTGCAAAATGGGGGGAGCAGAAGGAGAGTCAGGATCCACAACAGCAGCTGCCAGCAACCACATGAAGAACAGACCCCAGGAGATCCTTGCTTTCCCCAGTGTTGCCTCATTGCCTCATCGTCTGCACAGCAATACTTCCCTGAGACACTGGGAAATGGGGCCACCCTCCATTCCACCTGTCTGAGGGAACCCACTGTCCATGTGGTTACAACCAGGAATATCCTGTTCCAAAAAAAACCTGCTCAGTGTTGTCCTACTTAGAACAGCTGGGACTAGTTCATCATTGTATGGGTGTAATCCAAAACTGTATTCTATAGCCTTCCATGCCATTTCCCAGAAACTGTTATCCATGAACCAGTTACACTATCTGCCCATAGAGCCTGACTCCTCAGGCTATAAACTGGGTGTTAAGAGGCCTGCGGGATAAAGGAGTGCTCTTGTCCTCATGCCCATTGAGGAACCCCCCCACCGCCCTGAGGGAGGTACTGAGCATTCCTGCCTGAACTGGAAGATATATAATCTTGGAGTCTTGGGACTTTTTTAACCACTCGTGGGATCCAGAGGAAGACTGCAAATCACCGCTCTCAACCAGACTGCAAACACCACTTTTCAAACAGACTGCAACAGCACTCTCACCAACAGGTTTTCCCCTCTCCTTTTACTTTGGACTCAGGGGGCCCAAGGAACACCACTCTGTTCATGCCCCAGGGTGCTGGGTTATACGTTTGGGTTTTGTGGGTTAAAACCAATTGTTTGTCTGTATAATTGTACTTACTGTATTATTTTATTAAATTGTTATTCTGATTTATAATCTCTCTTTTGAGTTGAGTTCATTTCCCCTGCTGGTTTACCTTTAAACCAGCACAGTGTACAGGGGGGAGAAGCCCACAATGCAAACATCCTGGTGGAGAGTGAGCAGTTATGCTTTAAGCTGCTTTAAAGCCTGTGGAACCAGACTGACAGAATCAGGGAGCGTTACCAATACACAGCTGTGGTTTTGGTGCCAGCTCCCTGCGGCAGGTCCTGGCAGTTTTCCCAGTGGCCTCTGCATTGGTTTTCACTTCCAGCTCCCTAGGCCTGGTTTTTCCATCCAAATCAATTCTAATTTCAAACCCAGCAGATGTAATTGTCAGCTAGGGATGACCACTGTTCTGGCCGTCACCTCCACTACTTCTGGTGCATTTCCTGAGAAATTAAGGCACAGAGATGCCTTAATGGTGACCTGCAGCAAGTCTGAATGGGGCAGGAGAGTAGGCCAGAGAGTACCTTCTGCTGGCTGTGGGACACCTGGATTTTTCTATCTTAATGCCCACATTACTATTTTCAGTTCTCACAGACCCAAAAAGCTGCCCTTCCTAATGATGCTCAGGCTGTAACTGAGACTTAGGGAAACTAAGATTTAAAATTCCTGTTTATCTGTAGCTGAAATCAGTATATTCTCTCCAGTATTCAAATTCAATCCATCAAGGCAGGATGCATCAGCCCCAGAGAGTGACCCAGAGGAGAGCCTGGGAGATAAGAGAGTTCAAACTATCTGCTGATTTGACATCAGGAACAAAAGCAGGCCTAACAATCTGCTGAATCACAGAATTTTCGCAGTTTTCCCTATCCATGGCTGTAGAGTACTGCAATCAGATAGACAGGATGCCCCAGCCCAGATGACACAAGCTAAATGGACCTCCACAGCCCTTAGATGTGGACTATCCTGATTGAGAGGCTGTGTTCCAGTCTCCAACCCTGCCCTTGGTCTTCAAGGAACTGACAGTCACAAACTCACCAGCCACCTCCTCCTTCCAGAGTGGGACAGCCACACACACATGCACAGGGCCCTTACCTGTAGACCAGCAGCACAGAAGAGCAGCTTGAAGACCTGTCGGGCTGTGGAGGACTCTGTGGGCTCTGCCCGGGGTGGCAGAGACCCATCCTCCTGGTGTACAGACTTCACCTCAGAGCCAAACACACATGATTTGATGACAGGGAAGCAAATGCCTCGGCCTGAACAGGGTAAGAGAACACAGAGACACAATGATGCTTGGGTCCCTTCCAACTCAGCATATTCCACAATTCTGTAATTAACCACAGCCTGGGCATCACCAGCTGCACCAGCTTAAGAGGTGAAGCCTCCCTCCTTACTAGCCTCCAGATCTGCTGGCACACGGGCCTCAGAGAAATTTGTTTCAGAGTAGCACCTAGACAGCACTGGGATGCAGCTCTGTGAGCGGCTCAAGCCTGGTCTGACAAAGCAGGTTATGGAAACAAACTGAGCGGGGCAGACCAAGGAGGTGCAGAAAGCTCAGAGGGAGGCAGGATGTGGAAGGGAAGCTCCTGTCCTTACCTGTCTCCAAATAGTTCCTTCTCTTGAAGTACTGGATGAGAAGGAATCCCGGCACCACAATACTCGCGTAGCCAGCAGCATTAACAAAGAAGCGGAAGAGCCAGAAGTCCCCCCACGAGTCCTGCAGGGCAGGGGCGATCTCTTCACCAGTAGCCATTGCAGGGAGGGAAGCCAGCACGAGGGGAAGGCAAAATCTGTGGAGAGAGGAAGAGGCAGGTGGCGGGCTACTGGTACATGGGCAGCTCCACTCTGCATGCTTCTAATACCTCCCCACCAGCAGGCAGCACCCAGACCCTACCTCAGCGACAACAGTGATGCTGGCAGCATGTGGAGTAACAAAAGCCCTCAGGAGTTAAAAAGCACAGGCCAGGCATCTATATTCACTTCTGTTAAAGGAGTTTGCTCCGGAACACATGGACTTAGAACGTTGGATTCTCAGGCTTAGAGAGAACACTGCTGTAACCATCTCCTTTTGACAACACTCTTACTTCAAATGCAAGGAGCACCTCATACCTCACACCTCACCTTTATAGGTTAAACTTTAGCACAGCTCTTGGGTGGTAAAAGAAAAGGTCACTGAATGGAAAAATCAATTCCTACCTAGCAGCTCATGTTTCAAGCCTGTGGCCATGAGCAACCTTTGCCTGGGAGCAAATAGTTCAGAGCTTTCCCCTCCAGCTGCACCAGGTGAGTGGAGGAGAAGCAGAGGTTTGGGCTGCCAACCTCCCCCACTTCTCCATGCAGCCCTGGAAGGCAGCATACCAAGGCATTCCCCACAGCTCAGAGGAAATTATGAAACTTCACCCACTTAACAAAACACAGCCAGAAAGGAAGGCTGGAAAGGAACTTTCCTGGCAGCTAGCTGGTTAGAATTTTACCAGGACTATCTAACAAGGTATAGCTGATATTCTTCCGATAACGCTACAGGAAGTGACCAAGCTAGCTTTAAAACAGCTTGAATAGTCCTTGAAGGAGTTCTTCCCTCCACAGAGGCAAACCTCCAATATTCAGGGGCACCAGGTACTCAACAGAATGAGCAACCAGGCAAGAACTTCCTATACCCAAGGCCACCTGCATCCTCCTGTCACACACCAAGCTGCAACTTCCTGCATCAGGGTAGAAGGTCTCCCTGGTCCATGCTCCATCCATGCCCAGTTTCCTCAGTGGAGAAAGCATCTTAATTGCCTTGGGGGCCAGGTAAGTGTGCTGTGGGCTGGCTACATAAATGCACACCAGAAAAACTCTAAGCTCCTGTGACTGAAAGGGCTAGAGATGTTAATTCCTCCTCCCCCAGAAACAAGTGAGTCAGAGGAATTTAGGCCCTGTTTAGGGGTGTACCTGGTTTAAATATTGTATAGCCGTGACCTTTGGTAGCCCTCCCACAAAACTCAGAGATTTACAAACTTAAGAGCTTTAAAGGCGAGTAAGTCCCCTGCCATTTCATGTGCAAGCCCTCCATCCAACTTCTTGTCCCCTTGGGAAAGGCCTCCGGGGCTTTTCTTATCTTCAGCTGCTGCAGCCAGGCCCTTGGAGTCCAACAACCTGATCTAAGCCAAGGCTGTGTTTCACCTAGAAATCTCCCTCCTGTGACTTAAAGGACACAGAAATTCCCAGCCCAGGAAGAAGTGCATGGAGGTGGATTTCTGTGCCTGCTTTCTATTTCCTTCCTGTTCTCCCCCCAAGAAAAGACAGTTTGACGCCTCCACCCCAACTCTCCTGCTGCAGGGGCACCATTGCAGGCTGTACAGGTGCTGTGGGATGCAAGAACACCGCTTGGTACTGGCACCTGGAGTTGAAGCTGCCCACGTGCTCCTGGGCTTGCCTGTATTAAGTAGCCCTGGCTGATGGCAGGGTGCAGAAATGCCATTCGCTTTTGCAGAAGTCAGATATAAATGACAGGGTCGGTTGCTACACTCAAGGGCCACGTCTCCAACTTGACAGAGACCGTAAGCTCCATCAGCACGACTGCTCCTGCTGTTATCCCACCGGCCCCCGCAGCGCTGCCATGGGAGGGGAACCAGCTCCGCTCTCCCACAGCGACTGTGAAGAGGAGGCTATGGAGGGACAATGGCTCTCTCTATGCCTGCGCTAGCAATTCCCAGGCTCCGAGAGCTGACTCAGTGCAGCAGGCCCTGCCCTCCCCGACGAGGCTGGGAAGGAACAGGGACGCCAGTGTTACAGGTAGAAGGCGGGGGGGCGAGCAGGCGGCGTGCGAGGCATGAAAGGAGCCTTAGTCTGGGGCCTGGGGAACAGCCTGGGAGGCGAGACAACAGACCCGGCCGCTGCTCGCCTGGGCACAGGCAGGACAGCTCTGAAAGGCACCGCTTCGGAGCCGGGCTGGCACCCAGCCCCCTGCCTGGGATGCAAAATTTGGGTCCCAGGGAATGAAAAGGATCCCTGCCTACAGCCCTGCTACTCTTGAGCGCGTCTCCAGCGCCTGGAAGGGCTGAGGTCAAATCCAAGCCCGGAGCTGACAAGTCCACGGCCCCTGCTAAGAGCTCGAGGTCTCGTGTCTGCTCTCTGTCCCTGCCCCTGCCCGCAGCC
>NW_021940864.1:18711716-18726483 GCF_001715985.3 Manacus vitellinus | reverse complement strand
ACACCACTCTGTTCATGCCCCAGGGTGCTGGGTTATACGTTTGGGTTTTGTGGGTTAAAACCAATTGTTTGTCTGTATAATCGTACTTATTGTATTATTTTATTAAATTGTTATTCTGATTTATAATCTCTCTTTTGAGTTGAGTTCATTTCCCCTGCTGGTTTACCTTTAAACCAGCACACCATGGCAGTAAGTGCCACATCCAGTCTTTCCTTGAACATGTTCAGGAACAGTGACTCCACCACCTCCCTGGGCAGTCCATCACAATGGACAAGAGCCAATCTCACATCACCCTTTCTGAAGGGGAATTCTTTCCAATGTCCAACCTAAACCTTCCCTGGCACAGCTTGAGGCTGTGTCTCTTGTCCTGCTGGTTACCTGGGAGAAGATGCTGACTTCCTTTCAGGTAGTTGCAGAGTGTGATAAGGTCAGCCCTGAGCCTCCTTTTCTCCAGAGTAAACAACCCCAGCTCCCTCAGCCGCTCCTCATAGGACTTGTGCTCCAGACCCTATATCAGCTCCATTGCCCTTCTCTGGACATGCTCCAGCACCTCAGTGTCCTTCTTGAAGTGAGTGGCCCAGAAGTGGACACAGGACTCAAAGGTGTGGCCTCACACATGCAGGGGGACGATCACTGCCCTAGTCCTGATGGCCATACTATTCCTGATTCAAGCCAGAAGCCCTTGAAACTGAACCCTACCAGGCTCCCCCTCCCAGCCCTGCCCCAGGCACACGCCACAGCTGCTTCCAGTGGCAGGCACTGTCTGGGCACTGTGGGGCAGGATGGGGGCCATGTCCACCGGTCCCTGCAGCCCTGCACCCCCATCCCGGCCCCGGGCATGGCTACAGGGCTGGCTGCAGCCGTCAGATGGCCACCCAGTAATGGTTCACAAGACATCTTTTTAAAACAAATGGTTTTATTTTATAATAACAAAAGGTGCACATCACTTGTTTCTGCCTTTTTCCTTCGCTCCCAGCTGCAGCCCTGGCCCCACTATCCCACTCTGCCCTGCAGCACCTGTCATTCCTGCTTTGGGCAACCCAGGAGTGCCTCATGTCCCCTGTGAAGGTGGCATTGAAGCAGCCGCACGGGTTTGCAGCAGGGTTGAGGCCCTGCCAGAAGGTGAGAGGCAAAGATTCAAAACAAATGCAATCCAGCCCAGGGCTGCTGAAGAGACCAGACCCTCCAGAGAAGCCTGGGGGGTGCCCGCCTACTTTTGTGACAGCATTCCCTCACAGGAAGGGAGGAAGAAGACAAAGGCTCACTCCAGAGCATCTCGGGCAATTGCGTCATCCAGGATTTGTCCAAAACAACAGCAGCTGCTCCCAGGCAACAAGAGGGGAATTTCCCTGGCTGAGGTGGGGTCAGGCAGGCTCCATGCCTCCATTCCCACAGCACCTTTGGCTGCTGGTTTCGTAACGCATCGCATGTGCATCACACGTGCTCCTCTGGCTGGAGAGGGGGCAAGGAAGGGTGGTGAGCTGAACAATAGAAAGGATGTTGCATGAAGATAATACTGCCATCTCGTCCACTTTCAGCCTGGGGGAATCTAAAACCCAGGGAAGACCCATGCCGTAAGTTTTTAATACCCTTTCAAGCCAGGAGATTGGGCAGGATCTTTTGTCCTCTTTGCGAAAGAGGAAACCACAGCATGGTAAAGCAGCAAGATGTCAGGCACAACAGCAGAAGCAGGGATCCATAACCTGGTCTTCGGCATTTCCTACAATCTTTCTTCAGCCCTGCAGCCTGACAGCACAGCATGAGAAGAGAGCACCAGGCTGGGATCTCCCAGTCTTGGCCCTGGGAGAGCACTAGAAAGGCTCTGCAAGTGGGGAAGCCCCTGCGCTCCTACTCACCTTCTGTGGTGCAAAGGACCCGAGGGAGTGGGCAGACGGGGGAAACCCCTGCAGCCCTCATGTCCGTGGCCCTTGGTGTAATGCTCAGCCTCCTGATGCTGTGGGGGTGCAGGATGGGTTAGATCACATGAGACCTCTGGTGCCCACAGCAACAACAAACATTTATTAGAGTGAGTGTAGACTCTCCTCACCCCACATTTATTCTGATGGCGTTTGGGGGTGCCAGAGGATGCTCCATCCACCGAACAGTGTGAAAACGAGTCCTCTCCTGCTCCTTCCCTGTTTATGCTGGAGACCCCCCCACAAGTCAGGCCCATGGCCAGGAGGGGAAATTCAGTCCTGCTGCAGTGTACAGATACTGAAAGAAAAGCCTCCCCTGTGTAGTGCTCAAAATGCCACTTTCTTCTGTCTGGGAAGGCAGCCTGAGGCCAACAAAACTTCTCCAAAGAGCAGAGGGGCGGGGGAATAAGTCTCCCAGAGTGACTCTGCTCCTATGGAACTGCAGGCAGGCAAGGTTCCAGCAGGCAGCAGCACGGAGCAAGGAGGCAGCCCAATGGGCCAAAGGAGTCCAGCTGCTCATTCAGAGCACACAACAGGCTTCCCTGAGATCTTCAGGTCATCGAAGGGCAGCAAGGCGAGGAGCTGCAGAAGCCAAGGGTATGGACATGTAAGGATCGGGGGTTGTGTCTCTAGCGAGTTGGGGTAGGGGCCCAAACCTTTCCCCCACCCAGTACTGCGGTCGCCCACCTCCCTAGGGAAGTGCAGAGAAACCCTGTCTGGGCTTTCCCTAAGTCTTGAGGCAAAAGGCAGTTTTCCCACACACCCCCAGGGAAGGATGGGGACAGCAGCAAACTCCTCCTAGGAGCTCCCCCCAAATCATCCAACTCCTGCACCCCGTGACCAGCTGTCAGAGCCACAGGCCTCCCCCCACAGAGACTCACATCATCATTGCCATCAGCCAGGTCCTGGGCTGTCTCATTCTCCATGTTCCTCAGCAGAGTGTCAGCCCCAGAGTGTGAGAGGATGGCGGCAATGGCAGCATCCTTGCGGCCCACAGCCAGGTGGAGCGGGGTGCAACCATTATACATCTGGGCATCCACATACGCCCCGTTGCGCAGCAGGAACTGGACAGCCTTGCGGTTGTGGCACTCCACAGCCAGGTGCAAGGGGGTCTTCCCACTCGTGCCCTCCTGCAACCCGCAGATCACAAGGGTGTGGGTGCGGGGCCCCTCAGTTGGGCCCCACAGCACCCACCCGACACCCCATTGACAAGGTGCAGAGGGGGCAGTCCCCACCCTGACTGCTGTTATAGCACCCACGAGTCCCTTAAGGACCTTTACTCTCTGCTCTCTCAAAATTCAGTGCCTTCAAGCCTCACAGCAGTGCTTGCCCCAAGGCTGAAGGGAGTGCCCAAGGGAGAGACACACTGGCCCAGCCTTGCCAAAGCATCACACCATACCCAGTCTTACCCGAACATCGATGTTGGCACCACTTTCCAGCAGCAGAGACATCATTGGGATGTTCCCCTTCAAGGTGCTGATGTGGAGACAGGCCAAGCCTGTGATGGAGAGGCAGAAGAGAAAGCCACAGTCAGCCCGGACCACCCCATGGCACACCAATCATGGCTGCATGCTCGCTCTGCTGTGCTCCAGGATCCCTGAATACACAAGTCACGGTCTCTGCCCCAACCTGGCCGCCAGCTCGGCACTGGGTTGACCCCAGGTCTCACCTTGCCAGTTCTGGAGCTGCAGGTCCTGGTGGTGCCTGTGGGGCTGAGCTGTGCCCTCCGGTGGGGCTGTGCTCCCCAGCAGCTGCTGGGCGCACTGCAGGTGCTGCTGCTCACAGGCCAGGTGCAGCGGGGTGTTGCCATTGCGGTCCTGCAGCCCGGGGTTCACTCCCTTGTGGATCAGTGCCTGGATCACGTGGGGCTGCTCCAGGTACACAGCAAGATGGAGCGGGGTCTGGAGAGAAATTAGGAAAGGGGAGGATGCCCCACAGGACACCAGATGTGATGAGCCACACCAGTCTATAGGAGCCAGCCTGGCGGCACAGGCTGCCATGCAGGAGAGCCCCATCCCTGTCCTGAGGTTATGCGTGGCGGACACTGGGGGGCGTGCCAATGGTTTGCTGTCCCCTGCACCTCAGCTCAGGGATCACCCATGGGGACACATCTCACTCTCCCATCTACACTGCCATCCACATTCAAGCTGTGCCTGCTCCCACCCTCTGGGGTTGTCCGCAATGTCCTGAGGCTTTGCAAAAGACCCTTCATCCCACAGTGCTGGGAGCTGTCACACCTCTCTCTCAGGGTGTCTCCACCACCCTTCTTCCCCTCCCTGCAAAGGAGCTGCTCATGTGGGAGCAGGTGGGGTGTCTGGGGGAAAGGGTAGATGGATTGGGTGTCTACCCAGGGAACTGCCTGCGGCATCTCCCTTCCTCCCATCTTCTGCCTATCACAACTGCATACCTGGAAAAGATCATTTTGTATCTCCAGCACCTCCCTGGGTAGCTGAGCAATGCAGCAGAGTGCTACAGCTGGGACACAGTGGATAATGGCCAGATGAACCAACCTATGGAAGGATAAAGGGGACAGGAGAAAACAAAAACGAAAAATGAGTCCCGAGTGCCATGCTCAGGAGTGGAGATCCTTCACTGCTGCATGAAGGAATAATCTCTCTGCCTCCTCCAATCCCGTTCCCACCAGCTCGGAGCTCCTCCATTCTGCCCTCTCCCTGGGGAAGCTCAGCAGAAGGCCAAGGCAGGAATATGGCCTGAGGCTCTCCAGGGCAGTCCTTCACTCTGATCCCCACAGGGAACAGACCCTCCTGACCCTGCTAAGCAATGCAGAGTCCTCCCTGGGACCTCACAGCACGCATGGGGCTTGGACCTGCCACTATGCAAAGCCAGGCCTCCAACTGGTGCAGGTCCAGAGCCTGGGATGTGTTTCCCAGAGCCCACGGGACAGGTTTGGCAGCTGTGGAGGAAGGTCTAGGCTCTGGCAGCTGCCCGGGGAATTCCAGTTCCCTACTTCCAGCTGTGCACTGTACTTCTGCTTTCCCCTCCCTGAAGGCAAGCAGCCATAGCTGGGCAGGAGCCTGGTGCTAGTCCAAGATCACCTCTGTGGCACAGCCCCCACACCACCTGATCTGCTGGTCCACACCGATTTCCTCTTCTCTCCCCCACATCCTTTCCTTCCAGCACAGTTGTGGCAGGGCTGGCACGCAGCTGCCAGCTTAGAGGGACACCAGAGGTGCAGCTGTCAGAGCTTGGTGGCCAGCAGGGAGCCCTAGTCCTCAGGACCATGGCCCCCACAGCCACGGGGTGGTTGGGCAGCCCGGAGTCCCACGGTCCAAGGAGAAGTTTTATTTCCAGCCGGCCCCTTCACAGTCAGAACAGAAGTGAGAGCACAATGGAGGCAGAGGCAAGAGGGAATTTCCAGTCTCCTCCGCCAACCTGATGCACTTCCGGGCCCCCTGGCATCAGGCATCCTCCCACCACAGGGCAGCCCCTTTGGGCTGACCCTAGCCATGGTGGGCAGCAGCAAGGAGCAGGCAACAGCTCCCACTTTGAAGAGCACGGCAGGCATGAGCTGAGCCTCCTGCCACCTCCTCACTGCTATGCAGGCATGAGCTGAGCCTCCTGCCACCTCCTCACTGCTATGCTGGGGGCCCTGGGTAGCCTGTCTGTGGCAGGGATCAGCTCCAAACTAAAGGCTGGGCTCTAAGCAGCTTTGTTTGAGGCAGGCAGGGCCAAGGGATGGAGGGTGAGAGCTGTGCCAGTCTTGGCAAGACAATCTGCTTGCTGGACAGCCCAGCTTTGCGATGTTACCTGCGTTGTGGGGGACAGAGAGCATCTCTCTATAGACAGGAGAGCAACACCTTAAACATTGCAGAAAAAAAGAAGGGTTGGGGCTGCCTTCTCGCCAGTTGCAGTGAGGATTTGATTGTGCTGAGAAGCTCAGAGGCCAGTACCCAAAAATGTCCTTTATTCACCTCCTTCCAAGTGCTGCTCAAAGGCCAAGCCAGCACCTGGAACCCCAGGGACCTTCAGCTAAGCCCCAGTTTTGACGGCAAAACAAGTTTCTCTCCACCTTGCTGCCAGGAGAGAGGCTGTATCCAACAGGAGAGGCTTTGTCCCTGGGGAAGCCCCAGGTCATGCTGCAGCAGGGAATTCCTTACTGGAAGGAGAGGCCACCCACCCACATTTGCCTCTGCACAGCCATGGGGTGCCCCCTCACCAGCAGCACTCCCAGGGCAGAGGAGGGGGCTTCGAGCAGGGGCCATGCAGCCCCACGGACAAGGTCTGACCACCCATGGGGGACTGTGAGGCAGAGGTACAGCCAAGGGGCCCAGGCCAGGAGCAAGGGGACCAGCTGCAAGAATACTCCTCCCCTCATCAGGCTTTCACTGACCCTAGCCTGGGTATGATCCAACAGGGAGATTCCCTGCTTGGTTTTGCATCAGGTCCTCAGTCCCTGTGGCAGCACCTGTGCTGAGGTGTCCTTCGCCCACTTGCAGGGACAGCCCCTGTTTCTCCAAACCCGCTCCCAGGCACCACATGCAGAAGGAGGCCACAGGATCTGCCTTTTACAGGTATGGCAGAGATAAGACTGTTCAGACAGGGGACTTTCCGAGGCAATTCAGCTTGAACTTTAAACCGCTGCTGCTTTCACTTTCCAGAGCTACTCTGGGCTCCCAGGGGAGAAAGCAGTGCCCAGGGTTGTGTTCCACATCAGCCAGCCCTTGTACCCCAGGAATCCCCCTAGCCCCTCTGCCACTACCCACGCCACACCACACTGTCACGTGGGGACAAGTGGGGCAGTCACCCTGGGGAGGTGGTGGAAACCCCCAGCAGCCCTCTGTCACTGCCGGCACCTCACTCTTCCCAGCTTGGATGCCTCCGCAGCTCAACAAGGCGGTGCAGTCGCTCGGGTCTGAGCTGACACCAAGCAAGTTTGGGCATCCATGGTGCAGAGGTGATGGGGGTGACCATCCCCACCTGGTCAGAGCTCAAGCTTTCATCTTGCAGCTGAGATGCGCCTGCTTTGAAGGATTGTTTTCTCCCCTCCCCCGTCCTTCTCCACCCGTGTGCAGCCTCCTCCTGCACTCTCATTTCTGCATTCGTTCCCGCCTTTCCTCATTGCCAGCCCTCAACTTCCTGAAATGGCTGCAAGAACCTTGAGCTACCCGGATTAATCATGGCAAGGCCAGCGGGCTGGGATGAGCCCACCAAGAGCACGTGTGCACTGAGGCACCCTGTGCCATGGGCTGTGATGCCAACCAGCAATTGGGATTGTCTCCTGCTAACCCAGGAAACCTCCTACACTGAGGAGACCTGAGGCACAGGCATCGTTCCAGTCTCCATTTCTTCTGGCCAAGGCAACAAGGACAACTCTTTGTGCCATGGCAGCCACTGACAGGCTGCTGCTCCGTGCTGAGCCCCAGAGCCAGGGCGTGGCGATGGAGATACCTGCTCGCTGCCAGACACCGCTCCTCACCCAGCCACGGCCGCGTCCTTTTGCCAGAACAAGCCCTACACCCTGCCATGCTCAGACCCTTGCCCTTCCCTGGCCTGCCTGCACGCCTCTCCTCTGCCTCCCTCTGTTTGACTGCTCCCTCTCTCCCCACGCTCCTCCCTGCATTCTCCTGGCTGCAGCTAGGGGGGTGGGTGCCCAGCGGGAACTTTCAGGAAGGGCAATAGGGAGTTTTAGAAACAGCAAGGGATGGAAGAGCTGTGGGCAGGGGAAACGTGGCAGCAGAAGAGACTGTTGGGTTCATTCTCAGCTTTTCCACTTGCTCACCAGCTCCATCCTGGCACAAAAGGATTCAGCACTCTGAATCACAAAGGTTCCATGGGCACAGGACATTCCTGGCACAAAGTGATCTAGCTGTCATCAGAGAGATAACAACCCTGGAGCAGAGAGGTTGGGGCTATCCCTGGGGATGTCCCTTGGTCTGAACACACCACGCCCAAACTGGTCCTAGTTTAGGCACAGGAGAGCATCCATTTCCACAGTGCTGTCCATCTCCAGCTTCTGAGTGACCTCAAGTGTCAGGCAGGAAAGTTTCCAGATGAAGACTGGAGGCAGGAGAACAGGGTAAGGGTGATACCCAGCTCTGACACATAAGCAGAACTGATAAAGTCCCACCAGTTCTCTGACTATCCTTTTCCATCTCTCTAGGAAAGGGTCTGACAATGCAGATCCCCCCATCTGTAGAGTAAGACACCTCATTCTCAAAGCAGCCTCTCCCTTCACCATCTCACTCCAGAACCACCTAAGACACAGGATCCAGTATTCAGTTGAATTTGCTTTGACAAATTTTTCTCCCTCTCTCCTGGTCTGCAGGAACAGTTCGCTCCCAGCTCCTTATTTTGGCTGAGTGGAGCATTAGGAAATCATGCAAACAATTCACACAAGAGAAACTTGTTCAGTAGAGGAAATGGCCCCAGCAGCAATAGAGGGGAGGAAAACAGCAGGGGAATTCCATGCTTACCCTGCTCTCCTGTTCCAGGCCTGTAACCTGCACTGCTAACCGCTTCCTCAGCCATCAGCATGAACCTCTGTCAGCAGGCTCAGCAAGCACAGCTCCATCCTGCCCTGCAGCCCTGAGCCAGCCCAGCCTGGCTCCCTTCCTCCCCACATACCCAGAGCGATGCTGCCCTGCTCCATAAAGCTGTTCCATCTTCCCTCTGGCAGCTCCAAAGGACCAGTGGATCCCAGCTGGCTGTGGACTCATTGGCATATCCTGTGTTCCTGCCCTGGGTCTCTTGTTCTGCAGGTTTCTTCTCCCCTTCCCTGGGAAGGGCACACCTTGAATTTGAGTGGAGGGGGGATGGGATGGGACTTGAAGGAGGTTGTGGCTAGGGGGATGCAAAGCCCCTTCAGCCACAGTGGGTTCAGCATTCCTGATCTTCAGTCTGGGCAGCAGCTGCTTCCCAGACTGCTGCTCCTGGGGCCAGAGGGAGAGGTGAGCAGAGGAGATAGCCTCACCTTCCCTGGGGTGCTCTGCAGAGGGTTTGGTCTGGGTGCTTGCAGATGAAGGGTGCTGGAGGCTGACTGGCAGGAGAGGCATTGTGAGAGGGCTGTGAGCACCTCATTTTTTTCAGTGAGGGGGGGAGGAAAGGGAGGAAGATGGGGAGATGAAGGTGCTCCGACAGCACCCCTGGCCTCACACCCTCTAGACTCTGCACCAACACATTTGAGAATTTTGCTCCATTTCTGAGCAGATGGTGGGTCTGGTATTCCAGAAGCACTAAACATCAGATGCATGTGGATTGTTCCCTTCAAAACAAGGGGTCTGTCCCGCACTACCATCAGTGCATGGATGGGCCAAGCCAGGAAGCAGGTCAGCTCATACTAGCAGGGGCCAGTCAAGGTCCAAGAAGCAAGATCAACAATTGTAATGAAAGCAGCAAACATCCCAAAAGGTCCATTGACCATTTCAAATGGAACAAACTCCCACTCTCACTCATTAGGAGGCAAATACGTTCTACAGTTTCTGTATACACAGAGATATCTCGAGGTCAGAACAGCCTCTTACAAGAGGACAGTGCCTGGACTTTGCCAGAGCCTGCACAACACACCCTAGCAATCATTTAC
Source organism: Manacus vitellinus (assembly GCF_001715985.3). Taxonomy (NCBI): domain Eukaryota; kingdom Metazoa; phylum Chordata; class Aves; order Passeriformes; family Pipridae; genus Manacus; species Manacus vitellinus. Next base: position 18,717,027 of record NW_021940864.1, on the reverse strand, counting down.
AGCCCTGCACGTATCCTTATTGCCTCAGGATTTTCTCTTAATGAGGCATGAGCCAGGAGTCTAGGATACCCCAGAGCCCCCCTTCAGCCCTGTATCTGCCCCAGTCAGAGGGGCTTCCCAACTCTGTGACACAGAGAGCATCCCACGCAGCTCACTGAGAGACACCCTGTAACCACTCTCAGAGCTCGGACCCCACAGCCTCTCCTCCTACACAGTCACATCTGACTCCTCGTTTATCCACATTATACTAAAAAAACACCCAAACCCAAACCAACAAAAAAATGAAAATTTCTTTGTTAATTTAGCTGAGCTCAACCCTTTCCCAACAGCGGCCAAGCTGCCTCCAAAGTGCAAGGACTTGAAGTCCTTCCCACCTCGGCTGATCTGTTACAGCCAGGCATCAGGCTTCTGCATCCCGGGACATGGAAATTTCCAGCCATTCTTTCCCTTCCCCTGTGCTGTGTCTCCCCTTAGCTCCAAGGCAAACCTAGGCAGGTGGAAAGTCTGAAGAAACTTCCTCCAGGCCAGGCTGAAGTCATCCAAACAGAGAAAAAACCTCTTCTTGCATGCACAGTCTCAGAAGGCTGCCAGGACTTACCCACTTTACGCCAAGGCTGTATGTGTGTGACCCCTGCAGCAGCCAGCAACTTCTGGGGCATCCTGTGGGATGCTCCAGAGCTTTCTGCCCTTGCTTGGAGGAACATCAAGCCCTCCCCTGTCTACCAAACTCCTGAGCACACACAGAGGAAGAGCCAAGAATCCAGGGACAGGGAGCTGGACACAGGAAGTTCTCTTGTCCCTCCTGCCAGACCCATGTTAGGACTCACTCTCTTTTCTGCTCCACAATGGTAGCATGCTAGGAAGCAACTAGGGATGGACTTGAATGGACTTGAATCCTGACGATCAAGGAAGGAGGTTTCTTTCCAAAGCCCCTCTGGTAAAACCAAGAGCATCCCCACTTCCCATTAACTATGGCCACCTCACTGCTGGGCAGCCAGCAACAGCCCAGCCCAGACAAACAGGGGGACTCCCAGCCTGACCAGCAACCAGGTGCGCTCTCTGCATTGGACTTCTTTAATCCTGAGTCTCTCCAGTCCTCTGCTTCTTTTTCCTTCTTTCACAGTAATTACCCCTTGTTGTCACACACTGAGCATTCCCCCACTTACACACACTGGGATCCAGGGCTACAGGGGTTCAGCAACAACCCTGCTCGGCAGGGGAAGCACCGAGCAAGCAGCCACACTGGAGCAGACAGCCTGAATGGGGACAACCTCTATTCCCCTGCTCAGGGAAGATCTCTGGCACAGGGCTCCAAGAGTTGGGAGGGTTAAGACTGGCACACGCTGGTGTATGGTTAGAAGGGGCCCCTCAAGATGAGCCTTCGTGCTCAATGGCTACCCAAGCAGGCAAGGGCTCAGCAGAGAAGGCCCCTTCGCTACCATCATGTGGAGAAGAGCTCAGAACCTCCCATGGGGACCCAATTTTACTTAATTAACCGTCCCCAAGCCCTTGTTAAGGCATCTGAGCCCACGAGTCACTGGCACGTGATTTCTTATCAGCAGACAGAGCAGCACTTGTCTCTGGTGGAAGGAGGAAGTCAAGCTTCCTCTGCTCCCCTCCCTCCAAGAAACATGTGCCCGACCAAAACCACTCGGTCCCATTTTCCATCTGAAGGAGGCTCTGGTCTCTCTCCTGTGATTGAGCTGGGGTCCCCTGACCTTCACCCCCACAGAGGTACTGCGCTGCTTTGCATACAGAGCCCCGTGCAGAAGAGAGTCACCCTCCTGCGGGGGCGCAGCCCCCAGCCTTTCCATCACCGCGGCATCAGGTACCAATGGCATAAATTGGCGTGTGGCCCAAGGACCAGCATGGGCACCAAGGAAAACACATTTTTAAGTTTAAGATAGTCCTAGAGAGAGGAAACTCCGCTTAATTTCACACACCGATGAATCAACTCTGCCACTCCAGAGCTGGCAGAGGCTGACATAAGCCCAACCAGGGAGGTTTTCCCTTGTGCTGGAACACAACAGGTGATCCCATCACACCCCATTTCACCTTGAAGGTGCTGGTCCAACAGGCAGCCCTTTTCCAGGATGCTGGACTTGTGCATCTGCCTGTTGAGGCTGGGAAAGAGGGCGTTTCCTTAGTGAATCCTAAAAAAGGTTGAGGTGGTTCAGAGGTTGGAGCTGCCTGAAGCCTGCTCAGAGCTAGCCATGTCTACAGCTGGAAAGCCCCTCTCTTCACTTCCATGTAGAGCAGTCCCATTGGGACCCAATTCAGCAGAAAAAGAGCTTGTTTACATGGAAGAGATGGATACCTGGAGGAGTATTGGGTCACAAGGAAAAGACGGATGCTTGGAGGAGACCATTTGAGCTTGAGTGCACAGGGTTTGTTCTCTATCTGGCCACGGAATAAGCAAGACACATATCACTGCCCTAAGTGCTCCTACCATCTTCTGCCCCATTCCTCATCCTTGACCTCTGCTGCCCTGTCAGCTCAGCCACTCTCTCTCGAGGACTGATGTCCCTGTGACCGATTACTGCAGCTCTGACTTCCCGGAGGTGGAGGGGCTGCCAGTGGTACTGAGGAGTCATGGGGGGGACAACATCTGGGCAAATAATTCTTGGAAGACAGCACCCACATATTTCACTGGCCATCACACCCCCTCCTTCCCTCTTGGCCACTTCCTTCTTGCCAAAGCTAGACTCCTAATTCTGAGCACAGAAAGAGCCAGTTTTAGGCTCATTGCTTCATCCCATCTGGGTTGACGCTCCTCTCCCGTGAAGGCGGGCAGGGAGGCAGCCAGGGAGGATCCTGCTGATGCTCCAACCACCCAAGCACACGTTCCTCGCCTCTGCTTCCACCTCCTGTACTTCCCCCACAAGGGCCAGACAGACAAACACAGGCACACCTCAGGATGGCACAGATGGGTGAACCTGAGTGAGCTACGGATAGTGAAGATTTCTGTCAGATGGAGAGCCAAGACTTTTGCCAGCTCCCTTTGTGCAAGCCCAGTGCTCCTCTCCCCTTGGTACCAGCCAGGGCATCTGGGGAAACAGGAACTACTTAGCCAAAACCTCTGAACTTTTTGCATTTTCAGAATTACAATTACAGTAAAGTGTTGTTGCCTAAGTCTTCTGAAATATAATGACAGTATGATTTTAATTCTCTGCCTGGAGCTGTTTTGTGGCAGACAAAAAAAAGCACACAAGGAAATGTGCTGCTGACAGAGATGAAAAGAAGAAAATAAGTCGATGGGTTTGTCTGGTCAGATGAAAGGGATGCAACCTGTGCCCATCTGATCCCTTCCCTCTGGGGACCTTCTGTCACTGGATGAGCAATTGCTCCATAGACTTTACTATCAGCCCTGACTGTTTTCACATACAATAACAGTGGCAGTTCAATGAGTTGCTGGGTGCTCACAGTTCCCAGTTGCATCGACCTGAGTTGAGGATGTTCAGCACTTCTAAATATAAATGCCACCTACCTCTACCACAGGGTCAGAAGGAGAGACAAGAATAGCAGAGCCTCACCACAGCCTCACCATTCTAACCACAAGAATAGGTTTGGTTTTTTCCCCAGCAATGGAAGCAGATCCCAGGAAAGCAATCCCTTGTGTGGACACGGCCAGTCCGGAGCTGTAGGAGCTGTACCACCAGCAGATGTTTTACTCCCACCCTCACTTTTTACAGATTTCCTGTTCTGAACTGCTCTGTGAGTGAGAGAAAACAGAAGAGTAACGGCAACCGTTTGGGGACCTCTCCAAGAGCCTCTCCTGCCTACAGAAACCAAGACACCACTGATTAATGTTTCCCTAGTTAATAAGATATTTGCATTAGGTCTCTCCAAGCAAGTCTGACAGGCAAAGGGCTCAGCTCCCAAACAAGATAGCCCCAAGCAGTAAAAGCATCTCCATGTGCATTGCAGCTGCATCTACGGGGCTCACTAAAAAAACAGTGAGTGAGGAGCCCTGGGCACACCATGACAGACAAGCCCGGGGGGCTTTCTGAAGCCTTACTTCCACAGCTCTGATGAAAAGACCCGTGGCTCTCTCAGTGGGCACCTTGGCTCTAGCATCAGAGCTGGGAAAACTAGTGCAGCTGCTCTATGCTGAGGAGCCCCAGAACGAGCCCATAGATAGGACAGGACTAGAAAGTCTGGCTGGGGAATGTGGGAGGTTGGGTTTAGTCTAACCTTGCGTGCCATGAGACTTCCAGCCAATCCTCAGAGCAGATCACACAGTAAGCATAAATGAACTAATTAGCAAAAGCACAGACTCCTTCCTAACTGGGAAGTAAACACACAGGCTGTCTCCCAGTCCATCTTCAGCTTCAATCCCGATGTGGTCTGCCAGGCAAGGACAGAGCCTTCTTGCTGCCACTACTGAAGACATTTCCTTGCTCTTATCAGTGCCTCTTAGTTTCTCTTCCTCTTGCACCATTACTCAGTATTAAACTCCAGCCTGGGTTTGGGGCAAAGCTTTGCCCTCAACTGTGAGAACTTTCACTCATACTCTGTGTGTACACTCATGATGACAACCTTCCGTCGAGGGAATGTACAATGGGAAAAAACGCTGTGTTTAGGTGAAGGCAATTACCAGAAGCTAAACCAAATAACTCTGGCATGATGCCTTTGCGCTTGAGAGGGCATTACGGATATGGGAAGCCACCCCTCATTAAGAGAAACACTTGTCTCCGTCACAGAGGCTCACGAGGGTAGCCCCATACTGGGATGTGCATCTCAACTGTGCCAAAAGCTGCGGCTCTGGCAGCAGGTTGGCAAAGCAAGGCAATTCCCACCTGAGAACAAACTGTTCTTGGGTTGCTGGGTTGAGCAGTATCTAACAGAGCCATCCCAAGGTCTTGCCTTGCATAGCCAACCTTGTTTCAGATCTTGCTTACATGCCATCTCATGCACCCAAGCCTTACTGGGGAGGAAACATTGAATTCTCTGGGTAAGAGCCAGTGAGGGGCTTGATTTGCTCCCTCTGCTCTTCTAGTTGCCAGCAGCCCCATAGCAAGCGGAAGCTAGCTTCCTAAGGTGGGTCCATTCTGTGCCATGTAACCTGGGGTACATCTTTCTCTGCTCACTCTGTAGGACTCGGCTCAGATGCCCCTCAGGCGGGTGAGGGGATCACCAACGCAAACCTACAGCGGGGTGCCAAGCATCCATGCATAGCAAGGCAAGGCGGGAGGCTCTCAGGACAGGGATTTGGGGAGTCACCCACAGCCCGGCTGAACGGATGCTCCTCGGGGGAGGGATGAAGAGCACGGTAGACTCTGCCTGGCTTATCTCTAGGCACCGGCTCCCC
>NW_021940864.1:18638624-18710808 GCF_001715985.3 Manacus vitellinus | reverse complement strand
GCCATGCTGCACTTCCCGAAGCCGGGCAGTACGTGCCGGTGTGTCCTGGGCCTGCCTCCTGCCCCTGCCCTGTTGGCTTGGGTTCTTTAAATAGCAGGCAGGTTTGCCAGGGGTGGAAGAGGGACCTTGTCAAACCAGGCGGTGTGCGGGTGAGGATGCTGTTGCATGTGCAGGTGCTGACTGAAGCCGCAGGCTCTGTGGGAAACGATATGGTGGATGTCACTTACTGGTAGCAGAGATAGGTGTGAATAAGAAGTTTGCTTTTCCCACGTGCACGGATTAAACCGTTTCACCCACCAAGACACTTTCTCATCTGTCCTGCCTGTAGAGGCAAAGGGAGGTCACTGCAGTTGGCTATACAAGCCTTTTGGTCCAGCCCCTTCCCACCACCTTTCTGTATTGCAAATAGAAAGCCCAAAGCCCAGAGCGGCTGCCAGGGCTCACGCAAGAGCAGCCAAGACACAGAAATAAAAGCTGAAAATAGAAGTCAAATGAAGGCCCAGCTCACTGCCTGTGAATGGTTGACCTGCCTGCATTTCAGTGCTCTCCTTCTAAAGCCAAAACTACCCAGTAGTGTTCCTCATGGATCTGCATAGACATCATCTAGTTACTTTCCCCTGTCTCAAGCAGTGGGCTTTCCTCAAAGGACAACCTAGATAGCTCTGAACACAGCTGATACTTTAAAATCAATTTCACTTTTTGCTTTTATTGCTTGAGGTGACTTTCCGTCTCTGCAGGGTGCCCATCTTTCCAGTTCATCCCAGCAGGAGGGGAACAATCTCCTGCAGGGAAGCTCACCTGGGAAGAACTTGGTGATGGGTACTGGTTGGGCTTGCACAAACCACATGCAAAGCACCAATGATTTCCCTTTCCCACACTGCAGCTGCTGCTTTGGGTTTGCATCATTGCCCCATGGCTGCTGGGTCTGTGAGCACAGACTGCTGCAGGAGAGCTGTCCATGAAAAGTGCCTCTGACCAGGCAGGGAGAAAGGTTTTGGGGTGTGAGGACAGCAGGAAGGAGGCAGGTATGTCTCTTTTGGCATCAATAACTTCCAGTCATAAGTTTTCCTCCCACGCTCAGGTTCTGTTTCAGTGTCTCCAGTTGTGTCCCTGGCACTGCCTAGCTGCGAGACTACAATTACTGAGGGAAAAGAGCTTCTCCCACATCTATCTGTCCAATGCAGGGTGGGGTTCTGGGCCATATATCCATGCCACTCCCTCTCACACCCTGGTGGTGGCTGCATCCCAGCTCTACCTGTAGCTGTCGTTCCTGACACCCACACAGAATCTCTATTCTTCCACCTTTCCATACCCAACTGCTCCTAGGTTACCCATCAACTATCTTCTAAAATGCCTTTGTCATTTTTTCTAATAACATACTAGATGTTGTTAGAGATGCAGCTCCATCATGGAACGGTTCCTTGTACACTTTTGTATGGGTAAAATGAGGCATTAGGAGAAATCCACTTTGGTTAAATCAGCACAGACCTGTGTGGTGATGCACAAAGATCTCGTTTCTCTGTGAACTAGTTTCTGCTTACCTTTGCATCAAGTGGCAGTCACACTTGTTTATCTAGCGATGTCGTGTTCCAGTTGGGGCATAGGTGTGGATCCTGATTCCAGGACTAGAACATGTCCAGAAGTGATTCAGCCAAAGCCAAAGCACAAAGCCCAAACTAATAAACCCTGGACCAGTTCTACAGGGAGGCAATTCAAGACACACCACTGCAGACTCTACAGTCCAGTCCACTGCAAACTTTCTTCACCTCTGGCTACCAAGCAGCCCTTGGAAGTGGCCTTCCTCTGCTGCTGATGTGAGTTCAGCTGGAGGTAGTGATCTTGCAGCTTCCTTAAGGGGAGCCTTGACCTTTCTTGAGCTGGCTAGTGCTCTCCTGGGACTATGTTGCAATGGTCTCCTGCAGCTGAGCTGTGAAGACCAGGCGCTCCCCATTTACATCAGCTACGCCACCCAGGCATCCATGGCCAGCCACTCTCTACTCTTTCAACTACACCCACTAATACCCAGCTCAGGTACCATCTCCTGACACCCCTCCTCTGGCTGAGCATGCTTCTATTAACCCTTCAGACAATTTGACTGGAAAGCCTGAAAGAGGAACTTGGCCACTTTGCCCTATTATTTGCCTTCTGTCTCTCATTCAGCAAGGCTTGGGCTCATTTTCATACTGTCTTCCTAAAAAAAAAGCTTTTCTGCCTGGCCATGTGGGTTTTGGACTTTCATTATTTTCAGAGGCTTTAAATACAGAAGGATATACATCTACAAATGCACATGCATATATATAATATCTATATATAATGTATTGGCAGGAAATAGTAGTGGGATAAAAATATTTAAATAAAATATGAGGCCAATCTTGATGTTCTGATTTGCTTTTGAGGGTTTTAAAGCCAGAGCTCTAATTCTGGGCTGTCTCCAGTCCCCCTTAAGATGTGTCACTTAAAATGGTTAAAACTGCAGGGAAAAACTAAAGAGAAGGGCATCTATTCCCACTAGAGGTCAGTGTCAACACACACTGCTCAAGGCACCCACCGCTACTCAAAATAACCTCTCTGGCAAGCAACTCGGCTCAGAAAGGCTTTCCCATCACACTGCACTGCCAGAGCCTGGATATGGGAAGGAATCACCAGGCAACCCGGTACTGTCCCTAATAATGTCCTGTTCCCAAGCACAGCCCTCTGATTTATGAAGTGAAACCCAGGTCTCTGCACTTGGCTTCATGACCCCAAGCTCTACCCACCTCAGTAGCAGCCTGGCCTGGCACCAGCATCTTCTCTATTCTTTGAGCTGTTAACTGGGTGATGTGAAATGCAGCTGCAAGAGATGGAGAAAGGGAGGTTATGCCCAGTCTGCTCTGAGGGAAAATAATACTTAATTTTCAGCTGTGGTCCTCTGTCATGTTTAAGCAACATAGGTTACCTGAAATTGTTAGCAGTTCTTGCCACAATAATTTACACCAGGTAACATGACTGGTGCTACTGGTGCTGTCCACTGCTCAGCTTTCGCCCCATGTGAGCACTGGGCTGCCGTGTTCTCTGAGGATGCAGCCCTTTTCCCTTGTCCCCAGAATCAGAAATGCTGAGCCCATAAAAAGTGTGCTAGATCCCCACCTGAGGAAGCTCCCACTGCACTCTTCCACACCAGAGATGTCACGGGACACCCCAAGCAGCAACCTGGACCTCTGCCTCGGGCTCTGGCTCCAGCCGAGAGGGCTCAGTCCTGAAAGCTGGGCTCTTCAATGGAAGGAGAAGCCCAAGTGAAGCTGCAGAAAAGACAACAGACTCTTTGCTCTGACTGTGCTTCCATACATCTGGCAGCAAATCAGCTCTGTAGTGCACCAAACTGGGTCACTTCACTTTCTGGCCTAACAATGGGGGAACAGGACTTATATAGATTAAATGCCCAGAAGCGAGACCAAGCTTTCCAACAGAGCAGTGCAAAGCAAGTCCTCCTCAGATACTCATTTGCTGGGGTAGTCAGTCCAGAAAGAGCTGGCTGCTCTCTCCTGGTAAGTCTGGCTGAAGTCACAGGGTCACTTTGAATCTCTCCAGGGATGTTGCTCCAGGCACCTGGTTGCTTCTTCAGTAAGGGATTATTTTCTCCTTGCAGTCCATGTTGGATGCCTCTTGTCCTTCCGCTGTGCACTCCTGTAAGGTATGGAAGCCATCATGCCAATATGGTGACACAACCCAGAGCAGATCAGGTTTGTCTGCACATGGTGGGTGGTTGGCAAGTTGCCCAGCTAATGCCCTTCCTGGGAAGATTCCCACTGTTGCTCAGAGTCCCACAGCAGACAGGGCAGTTTCTACCTCCTTCTGTTTTGTGTATATGTGTGTATGATGTGTAGGATGTCAAGAGGATAGACAAGGAAGATTAATGAATTCTTTGAATGGGGATCACACAACTCACTCTGCTCTCAGCCACAGCATTCACTTCCACAAACAGAATGTGATTGATATAAAGATGCACTAAAAATCCTTGACCTTACAAAACCCCCAGATATTTAACAAAACTTCATTCTAAATTATATCCCTCTTGTGTAACTCCTATCAGCTCGGCGGCTGCAGCAGCAACGCTCTGTGCTTGCATCTGGGCAAATGCATGGCTGATAAGGCCTTGCTATGTATTTATGTGTGTGTGTGTGCTTGGAGCTCTCCCAAAGGACATGGCAGATGTAGTTGTGAATGGGAAGGGGATGGCAGATGGTCTTGGAGAACTGATAATAAAACCACGCTTAAATAGATGGTGAAACTGTGCCCTAGGTGAGAAATCTTGTCACCTGGGGCTCTCTTTATAGCTAGCGAAGGGACAGACTCGCTTCCAGAAGCTCTGATAACCTCTGTCTGGCCACACCACTTTAACGAAGAATGCTCCTCCCTCCCCATGGAATAGCCATGGAAGGCAGTGCTCCATTGCTGGGCTATCATTTATTCATGACTCTCTAAGCACAGTTCATCTGGCAGAGACTATCCAAGACAAAACACAAACCTCAACTCACCCAACCATCCCTCAGCTCACCTTGCCAGAGAGCATAGGACAAGATGCTGCCAATGCTGCATCCTGGGCTTCAGCATCAACACACTGGACCTGATGGCCGTGAGAAGGGAGGATAGGTTAACTTTCATCTTTTGAACTGATTCTGCTCGAGTTGCTTTCTGCTTCACCTCAGCCCCTCATAACAGCCCTGCACCCCCACTAGCCTAGTCCTTGCCTCTTAACAGTGCTCCAGCTCTGCTGGTCCCTAGCAAGCTGCACGATGCTGCCAGAGGTATTACTCATGCAAGCTCGGCTCTGCTCTCGGGAGAGTTAAACCTCCTGGCTGCCAGACTGAATTAGAGCTTGCGTCTCTCCACACTTGCATCAGAGTGATTTGGGAACAGGCCTGGTGGAGCCACACTACTGAAAGCAAGTGAGGAGCCCAGGCAGGAGCTAGGAGAGAGGAGTGAGCAGGGTGGCTGGCTCAGGATGGCAGAGAGGGGAGGGAGGGGTGAGCAAGCTGTTTGAAATATTCAGGTGCTCAGCAGGAGCAGGTGGCTACCCCATGGGACAGAGAAGCTCTGACACCATGAATAAGTGATGAACAAATCTGTGTTGCCCAGGTGATGGGCACACAGAAAATGGGATTGCAGCCACTCCCCAGGACCTTGGCCTCACTAACAGACCTGGCCTAAGCAATGGCCCTTAAGCAGTGCAGACAGTCATGCATAGGGCTTTTAGCCCCTTCCCTAGGACAGCCTCATCTCCCCTGCCTGCCTAGGTCCATGGGGAGAGCTGGATGGAGAAGAAATGCTTCTCCAGATCAGGGTATGTCAACTCCAACTGCTCAGTGTGGAGAAGGTGAATTGCAACAGAAACCTGCTTTCTGCTTTTAGGTAGGTGACTCCCAGCCCGTAACTAGGGATAGACTAGATTCTCTGAGCCACTAGTTTCTGTGGTTCACTCCTTTCTGGGGGTAATGGGCCAAAAATCTAAGTCAGAACAAAACATTTGCTAGGGGAGGATTTGGCTCAGTTTCCAGGAACTTGGGGTGGTTGCTGCTGCTCTGGAGTTATATTGGACAAAATGTCCTGAGGACTGTCAAATAGCATCTGGGCAGCACTGAATCCGCTTTTCATTTCTAGGGGGAATGTGAGGGAGGGCCCTGGGTATCCTGCTGGGCTACTGCAGAGAGGAAAGTGATTTAACCTGACCCAGAAACCTCTGCAGAGCCTCACAAATAATTGTGATGATGACAAAATAGACTCTCATGGGGCTGGATGGAAAATAAGGAAACTGCACACAGGCAGCCTGTTGGAACAGGAAGAATCAGAGCAGGGATCAAAGAGTTTTCAATGACAGCAATTCTGTGCTGTGAAATGCACCTCAGAGCAGCAGCTGTAAACCCACGTACTTCATGAGGTTTAAGACTTTGAGTGTTTGTGGACCACAGTCGTGATGTGTACCCCTGTTAGTGATATAAACAGAAACTAGCTCCCCAGTCGCAAATTAATGACCCTTGCGGGTTTCCTTCCCACAACAAAAAAGGCACACCTGGATCTCCTCCCAGCAGACATGAAGTCTGAGTGTAGCAGACGAAAACATAACTAATGGTACATATTTTCTTGAGGACAAAGATTGCAGAGGTGGATGGCACCCACACAGTCAACACCACTGACCAGAAGTGGCAAAGGGATGTTAACTGGAGCAAGAAGCATGTTCATTCATCAACACTCACCTTGTTGCATTAATAAGAAGCAATTTAATTGGAGTGACACATTCTGGAAGGCTCAGGCAGCCAGTGCAAAGTATCCATGAAATTTTTAAATCAAACAGGCATTAGAAAATCCTGCATCCTAACACAAGGGGATTCTCTGCAACGTATCTTCCTAAGAGACAAAAAGTAGCACACCACTAGGAATCATTGATTGCTTTGGAACAAAAGACTGAGTTTTGATCACTCTTGGCCTATTGGACAAAAAAAAAAAAGCTAAATAGAATATATATGATGCTGCAAAATTCATTTTTATATTTAAGCTACAAATACCAGCATAAGAATAGGTGTCTGTGGCCATCTGGTTTAAAATGCAGTCTCTGTCAAAATTTTTCTAGAAATTAAATGCAAATTTGCTGCATGGGTACAAACTAATAACATATTTAAGCGGAAACTAAAAGGCTATTTTCTGTAGCTACCAGAGACAGAAAAGTGAGACCTTTTCTGGTTTGATGCATTATGGAAAGTGAACAAATACTGCTAATATGACATCATGCTTTCATGTCTGCTTGGAACAGATATGAATGTCTCTGCAGGGTGGTAGTTACAGGGTATCTGGAGAACAAACCTATTGATATTGTGGTAAGGGCACCACCTCTACTTCAGTTGCTGTGTCTTCTTAAAAGGCTCCATGCTTCTTTCAACCATTTTGTTACATCAGAAATGCCTCCCTCCCAGAAATGTCCCGCTCTCCAACATGATTTTCCAGTAGAGCATCCTGAACCCTACAAGAATAACTGGAGAGAAATCTCCCTTATTTTTCTCTCTTGCCCCCAAGAGAAGGAGGGTTGAATGGATAGGGCAGTGTGTTGCAATTAGGACTGCTGGGTTCTCCCTGTGCTGGTAACACAGAACACAAACTTGGATGTTGGCTGTCTTGTTTCAGTTTCCCAAAGGCCTAAGCATCATGTACCCTTATTTCTCCCATTCCTGGGGGGTTTTGTGCCCTTTGTAACACATTATCAGCCATGCCTTTGGGTTCCTATATGAGGGTTGAAACCTGCCTGTTTCCCATAGAAAGTGGCTGAAGTGGCTTGTACAACTTCAGATAGAGCAGGGCACACGACCTCTTCGTGACACCTCAGCTCAAAAATAGCATAGCTGGTGATGTGCTTGACAGTGTTGTCTCCAAGACATGCTGCCCGGATCAGTATCAAAGATGCCTGATACAAAAAACTCTACCTCTGAATAACCGGTAGCCACTGACTCCACCAGTGGAGGACAAATTGCAGGGCTCTGTATGTGTGGCTCCATAAGGGTGGCGGCAGCCCACTTCCCAAGAGTTAATCCTAGTGCATAACAAGCACACCAAAGGAAGCTGCTCCTTGAGTCTGTGGGTGTGCTGTGATATTCCTTGCCACAGAATGCATGGAGCATCTACAAGTCTAAAATCAAAACAGATTCAAAAGTGAATAGATGAATTCCCTGAAGAAAAAGACACCATGGACTAATAAAAGCAAAGACATAAACTCGTATTACCTTTTCTCTCCCTCAACCTCCTGCTTTGCTCTTTTTGTGCAATATTCACATTTTTGAGAGAAAATCTGTGCTGTTGCTGGAGAGTGATCATCCCCCAGGTGCCTTTTGGTCTAGCTGAGGTCACGTGCTACAGGAGTCCCTAGCACTATAAAAAGCAGAAATGCATATAGGAATGCATATTATTTACAACTGTCTAATAGTGTGCGTGGAATAGCATTCAGTGCTGCTACAGGAACCCTGACAGCTCTGGGCTCGTGCCTCTTTGCTTTGCACTGCCACAACAGAAACGCACCGGTGAGCTCTCCCTGGAGGCATGGGATCCATCACGTGAGGATGGGTCTGAAACCCTCCAGAGCCAAAGTCTGCTGGGAAGATTGGGCAGGGGGTGTCTGAGCGGTAGGCAGTGAAATTCCAAGCAAGCTGCTCCTGCTTGCTGCTGTTCCCATGGAAACAGGGGAAAGGCGAGAGGAAATGCATCCCCAGCCTCTTTTGAAGATGAGCTCCTTCAGCAGCACCCCCGGCCATCACACCTATTCCCATAAGAAGCAGGGTTTGGCAATTCCCCTCAGATGCATCTCCTTGAGTGAGACTATCAAGCCTATGGACTGTTCCTTCCTCACCCCAGACAACAGTGGGCAAGAGAATGCCAATCATCCCATTGCCAAGGCTGAGCCTCAGAGCTCAGAAAAAGTGAAGCAGTTTCCAGCAAATTCTGCAGCTTATGCTTCTCCCCAGTTTGGAACTGGGGAAGCACTGGCAGAGACACCTATTTCCTGACTGTCGAGGAAGCTGGACTCTACTTGCAATATCTGGACTTGAACAAGTCGGAACCCTTCCCGAGCTCTGTATGTGTGTCCCCTGTGTGTTTAGATTGAAGGTCTAAAGTGACTTTCACACTCATCCCTGCAACCAAGCGAGTTAGCTCTGTGTGTGAAATACACTGCAGTTGGCTCTGCAATAGCTAGCTGAGTATCCTTGGGCCCGATGGAGATCATAGCAGCGAAGATGCTGCCCAACCTAAGGTTTTCCCTGAGTGCTAACATTAGCACTGATGGTCACCCCTACCCCCCTCCCCCGACCAGTAGGGATGCCCATATATTAGAAAAACAGACGGAGTTCACGCAAAGTGCTCTTGGTTCTCCTGCTTCGTCCCGAAGGGAGGAAAACCCACGGGACCCCTCACCTCCCCATCAGCAGCCCGGCTGGGACCGAAGCCCGCCTGGACCGCCTGACGCCCCCTCGGCAGGGCTGGGAGCGGGAGCCCTCCCCGGCCGCGCCCGGCGGCGGCTCCACTCTCGGTGACGCTCGGGAGGGGAGGCTGCGCTGGGCTCCCTCCCTACCTGCCTGCTCCTTGCCTGCCTCCCTGCCTGCCTCCCTGCCTGCCTCCCTCTCTGCTGCCGGCCGGCGGCTCAAGGTCATCCGCCGCCCCGCTCGGGCGGGCGCGGGTCCCGCCGCGCCCCGACCCGCATCCCATCCCACCCATCCCATCCCATCCCATCCCATCCCATCCCATCCCACCCATCCCATCCCATCCCATTCCCATCCCATCCCATCCATTCTTCGTCCGGCCCCCCCGCCTCCGGCGGCCCTCCCACCGCGGCTCTGCCCGCCCTCCGCCGCGTGTAGCGGCGCTGCGCGTGCAGCGGGCCGGGGCCGGCGGCCGGGCCCAGCTGCCCGCCGAGCCGCGGCTGGGGGCATGCCGCCGCGCCGCCCGCCCGCCCGCGCCGCCCCGCCGCCCGCCCGGCCGACCGGGAGGCAGCGCCCGGCGGCGGCGGGATAATGCGGCTGCCCAGCCCGCAGGCACCGCCAGCGGGCGCCCCGCCGCCATGTCCCCCCCGGCTCGGCGGCCGCCGCAGCGAGGGAGGCAGCAGCACGCCGGTGCTCCGGAGGAGGAGGCGGAGGGGGCCGAAGAGGAGGTGAGGAGAGCGGCCGCCCCCCGCCGGGGCTGACCCAAACCACCCTCTCTCCCCGCCCGCTTTGCATGGCGCGTCATGACGCTCCGCCGCGGGCCGGGCGGGCTTGCCCGCACAGGTAACGGACCCCTCTCCGGGAGCCCCTCGCCCCGCTCCGGCCTCGGGGCTGCGGTGCGGCCGCGGGGGGGGCGTGGGTAGGCCAGGAAACCCACCCGTCGGTCCCCGCCGCCCGTGGACTGCCTGGCGCTTTCGCTTCTCCATCGCCTCGCCTGTCACCTGGGGATCGCCGCGGAGCCGCCGGGGCTGGCAGGGACGCAGCAGCCAACGCCGTCCGCAGCGGGGCCGGAGCCGGAGTGGCCAGGGTGGAGGAGGAAGGGAGAAAATCACAAAAGAGAGGCGCGGGGCGCCGCTTGGTCTTACTGCCACGGGCAGAGGTTGTTATGCCTGGGAGGAATGGAAGTGGAGACCCCCGCCTTGCTGCGCTCTGGCTTCTGGGGGCATCCAGGAGATGGCACAGCTGCCTAGGTCACTGCGAGGGAAGACGCGGTGGATAGCACGGGAGAGGGCTTGGGGACCCAGCGCCAGAGACTGTTGCTGGTCGCTGCTCCCAGCTGGAGGTTGGCTGAGGAGAGTGGAAGGTGCAGACTGGGGCAGGCCAGGTACCAGCACAGCTTTGCCTCCACGTGTACTGCAGTCTTCCCTTTTTGGAGAGACTTTTCTGGAGTCCAGGCAGCAGATGCCAGAAATGCTCAAGAGCAGGGTGCCCTGTGCCTAGGGAGCAGTACCAATAGGCAGGTGTGCCAGCCCCTTTGTCTGCCTCCACAGATCCTGCTTGCAGCTTGGGCTTCCCAAGAGGAGAGAAAGCAACTGCACCGACTAGTGAGAAGCACCTTATGCCATGGGGCTGGTGACCCATGGAAGTCCGCTGGGCAGTGTAGGAAGGACAGGGTTCTCCTGGTGTGGTGGGTTGTCCTCTCTGGTGAGACCACAGCTCAAAGGACAGCTTGTTGGGTGCTCAGGAGCTGGTGCATCACTTGTCCTCTGCTGCTGAGGAGCTGCAGTTAGTGAGTGCTGCATAATCCTGGTATTCTCTGTCTCCTTGGCTTAGGCAGAACATGCATGCTCATGCACTGTTATTCTATATATACAGCTTATATTTAGATATAAATAATTGCAGGAGAGGAATGCTGAAGTTCAAGGACTAGGAAGCTGTACAAATACTGTGTACTCTGCTCTGTGTCTGTTCCTCTCTTCCTGCTTCCATTAAACAACTCCTGATGCCCTCAGCCCAGCTCTCCAAACAGATCCTGACCAAGGTAGCTAAACTATGAGGTCCTTTTTTAGCATGAGGACATGCTTGTGCCATGCTGTGACATGGTCTCTTACTGCCAGTGCTCTGCCAGTGCTGGTGCTACTTTCAAGACAGCACAGTGGCTTTTCAGAGGTGCCAGTTCAAGAGCCACTTTGGATGAAAGAAGTGTAGCAGGGGTAGCATCCAGGTGAGTTTCCCTCACCTGTGGTGTCCCCTTGTTCGCAGGGATTACAAGAAGATTGTCTTGGCTTTGATTGCTCTGCTGTGGCTGCCAACTAGGGTGTCAGTGTAATCTTACACCATGAGAGTAGGCAGAAGGGGTACAGGCCATGACCTGCACTTTTTAGGCTAAGGGCATCCTTCCTGTGGCCAGAAGCTGTCACAGACTTGCATGAAGCAGCTGGTGCAGGACAGGAGAGCTGCAGTCTCTCCTCATGGTGCCGTGCTTACTGGTGTCTTGTGATGCAATGAATCACTTTAGTGGGAAGGGGAGCCTGGATTCGTGGACTGACCTAGGGCAATCATCTTGTCTTCAGAAATATCGGGAGGGGAGAAGGACAGGCTGTAGTGATGTCCTCATTTCCATCAGAGCCAACCGTTGGTGCCAATATCGCTGAGCATCCCAGCAATGTAGCTGAATCCCACATGTCAGGATCTGTTGACCAGGGCAGGTGGGGAACCAGAGGAGATGTCTGGGGACTGGAAAATGGGAAATGTGCTCTGTCCTCTTTGAAGGTACCTCGTGTTAACATATCTCAGGTTGCTGTGTCTAGAAGCCAGGCAGGGCTTCGGGTGCTTCTCTGTCCCAGAAAGGCAAGTAGCAAGAACTACTGGCCAGAGCTGACTGAGCCCATGTTTCCACTTGGCATTACATGCCTACACATACACTTAATGGTGGTTAGCTGAATTTCAATCAGCAACGCATACTTGGAGGGTAGGGAATACCAAGGGAAAAGTTCTTCAGCCTGGGAACAAGCAAAAAAATGTCCTCGTCCTGCTGCTCAGGTGGGATCTGATGGAAGGGACCAGTCCTCCTCCAAGTTGCTGTGTAAAATGGAGGACTTGGTATCGCTGCAGGATCTGACTGCTGGCAGAGTTCCCTGGCTCCTAGATGCTCAACCTTCCTCCTTCCTCTGCAGCTGGCAATGCTGCCAGCCTCGTCTTGAGCCACCTCAGGTAGCTCCAGAATCTGGGCTGTAGGCATAGGGCGTGTGATGTGAGTGTTTGCTTGGACCATCCTGGCCAGGAGTTGCCAATGTCTGTCCAGGGCCTTGGAAGACAGTGGCAATTCCTAGAAATGACTGGATTTCCCCTGCCTCTCTTATTCTGGGGATTTGAAGTCAAAGGGATCTTATTAATTTCTTGCATGACATAAGTGAATGGTGGGGAAGAGCCATGGAAACTGATGCTCAAGAGTCCCACTGGAGCCACCTGCAAGCTGCTGCCACTGCCTGGCACTCAGGAGCTACCTGGGCCTTCAGGCTACTGCTCTGGGGCTTTTTTGATTGGTTTTTTTTGAGTCCTGTAGAGGGCTGTCTCTAGAACACCTAACCCTCTGAACCCCAGGGAGTCTTATAAAGTGACAGTTTAGCTCTGGAGGTGAATCAGAGATTTAAGGCAGGTCTTTACAGGGAGAGACAGGTAAGAGGATGGGAGGTGATGACATGAAAACACTTGTTAAACAGGGAGACAGTGGATGGGGCCAGGGCTGAACTGTTACAGAGAGGAGCTTGAAGAGCTTGAAGGATTTCTGAAGTTGTTTAGTGTTCAAAGTTGCAGGGTCAAGGTTGCAGGGGTGATTAAGGTTTTTTGGCCCATTTGCTTAGCCACTGGGGTGCTGGGCATGTTTGTCTCCTCAAGGCTTTTTTTAGAAGATGATCCCTCCCCCCCCAGTTTCTATTGCCTCTGCCCTGTACGTTGTGGGAATCTCCTTTTGTTTCACAAAAGGCTGGTTGTAAGTCATCCCCTCCATCCCTCCCCATGCATCCCAGAGCAGCAACGTCAGCTGTGGGACTCCATCTCTGTTCATCTCAGGGGCAATGTCAGGGAGACATTGCCACCTCAGAGACAAATGCCATGTACGAGGCAAGGGAGGCTGTAGCAGCAGCCCACCTCTTGCCTTTTCCAACGTGTGTTACAGTCAGCACCCAGGTGCCTGGTAAGAGTCGCCTTGTCTGTTCTGTGTGGTGAATTGAGGCACTGGGATCCCCCAAAGGGGTCAGCCAAGCCTTGGCCAGACCAGTTCTGCCCTCTAGCACTGCAGAGATGTTTCTGTGCACCTGCAATAGCGGATTTGCTTACCGTTCTCCAGCGCTTGAGCCTGAGCCATGAGGGAGGCTCCTGGTGATGGAGGGAAACCCTGTTTGCAGTGAAGTAGGGCAAGTATTTTGCCTCATTCCATCAGACTGCAGCGGGCAGATGACGATGGCATTTATATCAGAGACTGCTCTCCTCCCAGTGACACTGTTCTGGGACAGATTTCCCTTTCCCCAGCTTTTTCATCTGCTTGTTTGCTATGCTGGACTTATCCAAGGCTGGTTAATAGCTCAAGGAGACAACCTTATTCAGCTACTTCTGCGGGGGGAAGCCGTGGAGCCAGTTGTTTGCTCCTGTGAGCCCTTTGCAGCCTGGGAGAGGAGCAGGGATGCTGCAGTTCCTACTGGGATTAGACTCTGCAGCTGGCTCCTCCTCCGTCTCTGCTGTGGTTGTATCCCGTCATAGGCACTTGATCAGCTTTCGGAAACCCCACCAGTGCTGCTGAGGTGTATGTGTTTTACCTCAAAAACCTAAGACAAAACTGGATTGTAAACAGTTTACAGCAGGGGTTACTGTGACCCTGTAAAAGCGCTGCAGTATCTAAATGCTGCGTAGTCCTAGGAGGAGACTAATGCATGGACTAGAGCCCTGCTAACACAGTTCCTGGAACCAAGCCTGGGCTGCATCGTGCTCCCTGCCCTGGATAGGTAACCGCAGTGGGGCTTGCCTGCATCTCCTCAGGGTGACAGCCAGCATCTCCCTTCTCCTGCGACACAGGCAGTGCGGAATATGAAGGTCTGGGGAGTGACTGGGAGGTGAAATTTGCTTTTCTGAGGCAGACATCTCTGAAGACTTTTTTGTTTGTGCCCATTCCCCAGCTTGGCAAATGAGTGAGCTGGATGCTTTGCTTTTTTCCCTGTGCTCTGTTTGCAGATCTGCCTCCTGAACAAGGTGCTGTTTCTCAGCCTTCTTACCCCACAGACACCCTGAGTTTAGTATGTACCTTGCATCTCCCCAGGGCTCCTGTTCAGACCCTCCCCATGCTCCTCCTTTGGCTGAGCAGCTCCCTTAGATCCTCACAATCAGTGCTGCTGCTGCTGCCAGGGAAGATCTGCAACGTGGAAGGCAGCAGTGGGAGAGGAAACCTTCATCTGCCTGGGTAGTGGTACAGCATTCCAGCATGGGAGAGTCATGCTGCAGCTGAGCAAAGACAGAGGGATCTGAGCAGGCTCTTAAAACTGCAGTGTGGACCTCAGGAGGGAGGGCACAGCTCAGGAGGCTTTGCCTCCTGAATGGCTCCCCCTTCCTCTCCTCGCTCCCTTTTCTCTTACCTAGGGTTCCCTTCTTGTCCCGTGACCATGAGGCTGCTGCAGTGGTGGGTTGCAATGTGAAGACTTGGCTGCACGTGTGTCCATGCTGGCGCTGCCGAGCAGAGCCACTCTGCACCTCTCCGTGTTGGCTGAAGGCTGGCACTGCCCCACCTGCCAGCCCTGGGCTTGGTGTCTGTCTCCAGCTCTTCCTGTCAGCCGGTGACTCCAGAGAGGGGAGCTCAGTGCTGCTGATGCTTGGGACTGCCAGTGGGATGTACCACCATTCCCCTTGCCACCAGTGGTCCCTCTGGATGTGCAGGCTGGCTGCTGTGGTGGGCAGGCAGGGAAGTTCCCTGCTTCTGGGAGAGAAACTTCTGTTGGAGATTTGGGCTGGATCCAGCCCTGCTGTGTGCGGTGGCAGAAGACCCACTGGCATGGGGTGGACCAGGGTTTGACAAGGTGTAGGGAGGAAAGATAAGCCTCTGGGACTCTAGGGGGCCAAGCCAGCACTGAGGGACTCTTCAGGAGAGCACGACACATTTCTTAAAGGAAAGAAGAGGTGCAAATCTGTCCCTAGACCTGCCAGTGGCCTTGTCATCTCTGGTTCTTGCTTTAATTTTCCTTTTCATGCCAGAGTGGAAGTGCCCCTCCTGCTTTCTAGCAGTGTGAGCCCATTCAGCTCTTTGAGATCCCTGGGTGAGAAACCTGTCCAGCCCAGTGTGCTCAGGAATGGAGAAAAATGGAACCAGGCTTGGACTTCAGTGCCATGAGTGGTGTCATTACAGCTGGCATTAGCCCCTGCCATGGCAGAGGTGAGCTCAAGAGCAGTGCTCCGTGCAGGTGGGGAGGGAGAACAAAGCTGGAAGCCTCTTAGTGAGTTTCATGGCATCTGCACAGTGATGGGGTTCTTGCCTCCCTCTCTCAGGTTGCACATTTGGAGACTGCTGGATGAAGTGTAAGAAAGCAAGTAATCTTTCTTTGGGTGGGATAATGTTAGGTCTCACAGACCAAGGTGGATCAATACTTGAGACTGCAGAGTGTTGCAGAGTGACAGAAGTTTCCTGAACCAGGGTTTTTTTCATGGATCTCTGCGAAACCCTGCACTGTTCCTCTGGTAAAAGCACCGGTGTAGTCCCTTTAAAAAGTCCTGTTTTTGAAGTTCTGCCCTTTCCTCACCATGAAAGACCTGAGAGCAGTTTTTTTCTGGAAGTGTGGGCTGTCACAGCTGAATCCCAGTGCAAGCAGGGACATTTGCTAGCAGCTATGAGTGACCTCTTGCCCTCCCTGCTGCTGCAGATTGGTGGGATGCTCTTCCAGCCTGAACACTTTTTAGGATGTTATTCCATATTTGCTTTCTCTCCTGCCAAAGGTGGTGCATTTCAGTTGTGGAAAAGTACTTTCCCGTTATTGTGATTTATACTTGAAAAGCATTTCAGAGCCCCTTAGGCTGCCAGGTGCTGTGGTGGGAATTGCCATTGCCATTACCAAACAGAGACATTCCCAGCTGCAGAAGGTCTGTTTCTCCACCTTACAGGCACCCCAAGCAGCTTGTGCTGCCCTGGTGGGAGAAATTGGAATATTGCTGGTGCTCGTTACTTGGAAGAGGGGAGCGACTGATGTGTGAGCAGTGAGAGGTGCACTGGGATGAGCTGTGGGGAGGGGTTCAGGTGGGGCAACCCATCAGTTAGAGCTGCCTGCACTGGTGGGATAGGTGCAGAAGCTGAGGTATGTGGGGGAGATCCACCAGCCTCTGTCTTATTGTGCTTCATTACCCCTCCCCAGGATGTGGCAGTGGTAGGGATTACTCTCCCCTGAAGAAGGGGAGTGCTCGGGGTGTGGCTGGCAGAGTTGTCCTCTGCCACTCTTCTTCACATCCAGCTGGGATGTCTCCCAAGGAGGGGCAGAGCACCGTAAAGGGAAGTGGGGGTGACAGTTGCCCACACTGTGTGATTGTCATCCTGGGAGAGATCCCGGCCTCTGGCCTGCCCGCTGAGGCTGGGAGCCCCAGGCATCTGCTGTTTTGTCTCCACAGAGCTATAGGTGCTACCATAGCACCCTTCTGCCTTCTCCCCTTCCCTCTGCTCCTGCAGTCTACTGACTCCTCTCTTGTTTTCTCTCCCCTTCTTCCCGGTCCACCGGAGCAGCAGCGGCCAGTGAAGCAGTCTCTCAGCAAGTCTCTGTGCCGAGAGTCCCACTGGAAATGCTTGCTGCTGTCCCTCCTCATGTACGGCTGCATGGGAGCCATGACATGGTGCCATGTCACCAAGGTGACCCGGCTGACCTTTGACAGCGCTTACAAAGGCAAGTCCATGATGTACCACGACAGCCCCTGTTCCAACGGCTACGTCTACATCCCCTTGGCTTTCCTGGTGATGCTCTACGTGGTGTACCTGGTGGAGTGCTGGCACTGCTACACCCGCAACGAGCTGCAATACAAAGTAGACGTGGAGAGTGTGCACGAGCGTGTGCAGCGGATGCAGCAGGCGACTCCCTGCATCTGGTGGAAGGCCATCAGCTACCACTATGTCCGCAGGACCCGGCAGGTTACCCGCTACCGCAACGGGGATGCCTACACCACCACCCAAGTGTATCATGAGCGGGTCAACACCCACGTGGCAGAGGCTGAATTTGATTATTCCAATTGTGGAGTTAAGGATATCTCCAAGGACCTCATTGACCTAGAGAGCTACCCCGCCACGCGGCTCCGCTTCACCAAGTGTTTCAGCTTTGCCAATGTGGAGTCAGAGAACTCCTATCTGACCCAGCGGGCCCGCTTCTTCACAGAGAATGAGGGCCTAGATGACTACATGGAGGCCAGGGAGGGGATGCACCTCAAAAATGTGGACTTCAAGGAATACATGGTGGCCTTTTCCGACCCAGACAACCTGCCTTGGTATGTATCTCACTATGTCTTCTGGGTGGCAGCTCTGCTGACCCTGTCCTGGCCCCTGAGGGTGCTAAATGAGTACCGCACCTCCTATGTCCATTACCACGTGGAGAAACTCTTTGGGTTTGACTACGTGGCAGTGACGCCGGCCGAGGAGCGCACCTTCTGCCGGAGGATGCCCCGCGTCAACACGGTGGACAGCACTGAGCTGGAGTGGCACATACGATCCAACCAGCAGCTGGTGCCCAGCTATTCGGAAGCGGTCCTGATGGACTTGGTGGGGCTCTCTGGCTGCACCAGCTACTCTGCTTGCCGGTACGGGGGCTACCGGCAGAACTGCGAGCGATGCCACAGGACTATAAGCAGCTCCTCCATCTTCTCCCGCAGTGCTCTGAGCATCTGCAATGGCAGTCCCAGGATTCCCTTCAGCAGCAGCCGCTTTTCTCTGGGCCGCCTGTACGGCTCACGACGCAGCTGCCTCTGGCAGAGCCGGAGTGGGAGCCTGAATGAGCAGAGCTGCCCCACTGAGCAGACACGCCTCTCCAGCCAGGTGACTGTGGAGGAGGAAGACCCCCCTCCTTACCAGGATGCCCTCTACTTCCCCGTTCTCATTGTACACCGCAACGAAGGCTGCCTGAACCACGACCACCGTCACCTCCATCGCAACGGGTCCTGTGTGGAGACCTCACTGTGAAAGCAGAGGGTGGTGAGATCTCATTGTCCGTTGCCTGGCCCAAGCCAGCACAGGATTTGGGGAGAGGAGCACAGGGGGGACAGCCTAAGAGGACATCAGGATGGAGTGGACATGGCATCTTGCTCCATCAGCCAGCGAAAGCTCCCCACAGTGTGGCTCTGACCTCCCAGAGGGGTGGGTGCTGATGCTCCCCTGACATGGCACAGAACTCTAGACCAACCACCACATGCAAAAAAAAATAAATAATTTAACCAAACCAACCCCAAAACCGTAATTCATGGCATCAAGATCCAAAGGGGAGAATAAAAAGATAGGCCTGATGCAGGAAGGGGGTGGTTTTTGGCTCCCGGCCCTGGCTCCAGGCTGGCTCATGCTCCGAGGAACCAGCAGCCATCAGAAAGCACCTTGCTGCACCTCTGCCCACTCTGCTTCCCATGCTGGAGCAAGACCCCTTGCAGTGTGGAGGGGAATGGGCCCCTTGGGAGCAGGGTGTAACTGCCTGTAACGGAAGGTCTGGGGCATCCAGGCACGTGGATGGAGCCGCAGGTTAAAGCAAAGGCTGAAAGCCATGAATCCAGCTCTTCCCCTTCCCCCCAACTGTTCCCCACCCTCCCCATTTTTTTTTTTAGACCACGCTCCGACTGTTACTCTGTTCTCACTGCTGGGAATGGCATCACCTCCAGAGGATCCCAGGCTCCTCAGGAAGGTTCGGCATATCAGCTCTGAGTCAGCATCCCTTAGGTAAAGGGTTTTCTGTTTGGGCACGCAGCACCGGGGAAGGGATGAATGTGCAAACCCAGATGGAGCAGAGATCTGCAGCGCTACTGATGTGTTTGCTGGAGGAGGGCTCAGCTGGAAAGAGAAAACGGTAGGCCCCTGGTGAGCTGAGGAAGGGGAAGAGGATGGCACTGGGACAGGCATCATGGTATCAGGTGGCACGTCAAGTAGCTGGGGACCCTTCCTGGCTTTGAATTGAGTCCTAATTGGTTCAGACAAGCATCAAGGAAGGCTCTGGTAGGTTCAGCTGCAGTTCACCTATTGATAATGGAGCAGCAGGTTGGTGCATCTCTGCATGAGTGAATTTTGCATGAGATCCAACTGGGCTCTGGCTGTGGACTCTGAGCTGCAGGATCCTGACAGCCTGGTTTTGGGAGAGAGCTCTGAGGGGCTAGGAGAGAGAAATGCAAAAGCGTGCAGGAGCATTGAGAACCTGGGCTGGGGAAATGAGGAGCAAAAGGATTCCCTTTCTGTGGGACCCCATTATGGGTGCAGGACCCATGCAGGAGGCATCTTCCATGAGTGATGCTTTCTGGAACAGAGGCAAGGGATGTGTTAGAGGGGAACCTGCTTAAAACTGAGCAGTTTGCACTACAGAGGTTTTTGCAGGGAGGTGTCAGGCTGTGAGAAGTGAGGTGACTTCTGTGTAGCCCATTAGCCCCTGGGTTTTTCTGCCTTACTCTTGTCAGCACAGGTTGCTCTGAGCTTTGTGCTGCCCCTTCTATCCTGTCGGAAGGGATCTTGGTGACGTTGGGCAAGGAGCATTCATGTCACTGAAGCTTCATCAGTGGCTGCAGCATGCAGACACCCGGCTTTTTCTCAGAAAAGCTGTCTCCTTTTCAGTCAGCTCTTTGGGGGAGCACATGCCAAATCAGCCAGTGATTTCTCCAAACAGCACTGCTTTTCAGCCTCACCACACTTCCCTCATCAGCTGGGGCAAACAGCTAAAAGCAGCAGGCCTTGGGTGACAAGGGTAAGTCCTTTAGCACCTGGGCATTTGAACTTGATGTCTGCCTCCACATCCATCACAGAAAGGCGAGATGTAACAGCAAACAGTGAGGCATTGTATTTAGTCCAGCCTGTCTTCCTCCTGCCAGCTATTAATGAGGGCTCTGTTTCTCTCATCACACTGCTTTATTACTTCGCCTCCCAGGTCTTGAGGAGGCTGCAAATGCACCCATGCACCACATCAGTCCTCTTGCTGGCAAGCCTGGAGCGGTCAGCACCTGCGGGTGTTGTAGGGCTCTGTTTGTCTTTTCCCCCAGAGCAGTCTGTTCTGCTCTTTGTGTGCCCTGTGTATCCTGGTCAGTGTCTCTTGCCCTTCAAGTCAGCTTGTCCTCCTTGATCCCAAGTGCTAGACTCCAGACAGGAGTTTGGAGAACAGCAGTTTGAACAGAAAGTCCCTTAAAATCTCACTCTGTTACGATTCTGTCTTGTCATCTGCCCTTTCTTGCCCTAGACTTAGATGTTGGCTAAAAGAGAGTCCCTGGGAGGCCAGAGAAGCATAAGATCTCTGGTGTGGGCACATCCCTCTCTGCGTTTTGTTCTCATCATTTTTGGCACAGTTTCAAACTGGGTGAAAGCAACCCTGGGATTTCCTTGCTCAGTAATGACATTTGGCTTGCTGTGCATTTGTGCTTCTCTCTCCAAGGGCTTAATGTAAGCCAAGGCCAATGATGAGTGTCCACGTGACTCTGGGGAGATAATGGTGTGTTCTTGTATGTCCCAGTGAATTGAGACAGTGGAGCTGCAATGGGTCATTAGTGAGGAATGTGGTCACCTTGTCCTTGCTGACATATTCTCTTTGAAATCTCCTACACATTGCTTAAATTAGGCTGTGATGGTTCCTCTTTCAATCTCCAGCATCCAAGGTGCCTTGGACAGATGGATTTATCTAAGATTTGGCAGGACTTTTAGCTCCCTGGGGCAAAGACAGTCCTCAGAATAGGGACAGATTAGCAGGGTCTCTGGGCTCCCCATCCTTTAGCACTGTGCAGCAGAGTTGCAGGCACCGTGTCCTTGGCTCTTTCTGGGGCTTTCCATGAGAATGCCTCACCTCGTTCCTCTGCCCCATTTTCTCCTGTGAAATCTTATTCCGGAGGTGGTCTGTCCAGGTGAACACATGGGTCTTCAAGGCATGGCTGCTGCTCTGACCAGCAGGATCCATACAGTCTTCCTGTTACTGAACACCTTCCCCGTTGTACCTGGTGCCAGCTGCAGCCAGGTCCCAGGCATAGTCCCAGTGCCACTGTCTGTGGCTGTCCCAGACCCTCAGTACCCTGAGAAGTGGGACCTCTCTAGCTGGTGCTTCCTGCTGGACGCTAGGATTTCTTGGAGATCCCCTTCCTCATATTCTTGGCCCTGCTACCCCACTACTGCTGGTGGAACTGCCCCTCTGGTCCAACTACTCCATTCTCGCATGGGTAAAGATATTCGTGCCCTGCCTCAGGCTCAGGAAAGGGGGATGACACACATGGACGTGGTAAAGGAGCAGGACTGGGCAGGAGGAACAGGAGCTGCCTGCTGGCTTGGCAGAGAGGTGGTAGAGCTGAAGAGGACAGTCTGAAATTGGGGTTCTTCCTGGCATGTCTAGCTAGGCAGGGAAGTTCAGAGCAGAAAACTGGGCTCTCCCTTCCTGGCATTGGACACCACCAGCAAAGTTTGTGTATAAGTTTCCTCCTGAGTGTTGGTGAGGAACTGTAGTGCCCTGGGCAAAAGCAATTCTTATGACACAGGTTACTAGCACAGATACCCAGAGATGGTCTGTCCCTGCTGTGGCAGCACAGCCTCTCCATAGTGGAGCCGTCCTATCTCCCCGGCACACAGACACCCACCTACCACAGCTCTGGGCTGAGCAGCAGTCAGGCATCTGCTCCTCCTGCAGACTTGTGTCTGCTCTCTGCCGTGTCTGTGTTGGTGATGACGATTCCTTTGGCAGCTCATTCGATGGCCCAGTCTGCTCCTCTCGTGATAGCCTTCTCCCTTATATCTAACCTGAATTCTCCCTGCTGTATCTTAATCCCATTACTCCTCCTTCATTGACTGGTGAGTCTAATTGGCTCTGCTCCTTTTCCCCATGGCCTTCCCGACACAAGCAGGCGTTATCTAGTCTCTATAGCCTTCCCTTTACCAATCCTAGGGTCTTGATCTCACTTGCCAAACCCTGGTTTGAGTGGTGGTGCAGAAGTTTTCTCTGTGTAGTGAGTATGTCACTCCTGCTCTGAGCCCAGCCTGGGCAAGAGGAGAGGGCCAAAGGTGCAAGCAATGCCTTGGTCTGTCAGGAAGGCTTTGTCCTCACTTCCAGAGCAGATCTCTTCAAAGCGAGTGGAGTACACAGAGCTGCTGGCCCCTTACGCAAGGAAAGCCAGATAGTGCACATCACCCTCTGGGAAGGTGAAAGCTGTGTGCTTGTCAGTATGATGGGGGCAATAACTAAAGGATCTCCACAGTCAGATGGCTTAGGTTTTCTCCATACATCGTTCACCCATTGCAGCTTTCCATGGGCTGAGAGTCAGGCTCAGCATTGCACTTACCAGCAAGCTTTCCTCACATACTAGAAGGATTGAGACAGGAATGCTACCAGCTCCTCTTCCTGGCCCTTCATGGTGCTAATGCATCCTAGAAGAGGGCTAGTCCTTACTGCTGCAAAGCTGGACAATAAGTTTGGGTTATTTGATGTTTGCTGTTGCTGTCAGTATACTTGTCAGATACTTAAGAAGCTCTGAATTAGCTGATCTTCCAGACACATGACCACCCATTTATCTGTCTTTCAGCACACTGGAAGCTTCCCAGGTAACGCCTGGCACTTTGCTTGCGCAGAACTGGTCGGCAACACCAGCCAGCCTGGTGGTACTTCCTGAGCCCACTGCATGTCGTGTCTCACTCTACACCAAGGAAGGAGGTTTCAGAGAGGGCTGTCAGAGTGAGCAGCTGTAGGGACATTTGTTAGGATGGGAAGAGGGAATCTCAGCTTATGGCGAAGCCCAGGCCTTCCAGAATCACACACCAGGCAAATGTGCAGTATTAGGACTGGGGAAGTTGCTATGCATCCCCCTCCCTTTCTGCTCCCCATAAAATGCACCTTAGAGATCCAGCCAGTCCCTGCCCTCTTTGTTGTCTTTTCACTCAAAAGGCTGGAGAGATGTTTAATAACTGATGGATGCCCATGGGGAGAGGACTGCAGGAAAATGTTTATTTAGTGGAAGTTGGAGAGAGTTAGGTAGCATCCGATGTCAGCGGAACAGTTCCTGCTGATTAGCCAGTGGGACAAATAACACCTTTTAAGCTCTTTTTCCAGCCTTTCCAACCACAGCTTCAGTACAGCTGTCTTATATCACCAGGATGCTGCCTTACATGAGCAGGGTACAACCTTGCTGCAATGTGCTCCTACTCTGCCACCGTAGCTGTAGGGTCTGAGTCTGAAATACTATACCACCACCAAGATGTTGTGTTACCAAAGAGCTGTAAGTCTTAAGTTGGGATATGTGCTTCTGATCATGTTTCATTCATGTGCATATTAGAATAAGGTCTGTGTGAATATGATCTGTATCCAGGTGATCTCAGAAATGAGACATGGTTTAAGTGTAGCTCTGTTTGATGCTGCTGCCTCCAGTGATGCACTTGGGCCTAGAGTCTCCACCGAGCCAGATATGCATGGGGGCCAAAGGCTGGTTCATAGGACCTGGGAGCCCAGTGAGGAATTGGGGCTGAGCCCACCTAGGGCTGTTTCCCCTGTGGGCATTCTGGAAAAAGTGGAAACAAGCATAGTCACTTTTCAGGTAGAAATTAATGGGCTATGCTCATTCCTAGTGTAATTTTATTGAAGCCAGTGGTACCGTACTAATGTGAGCTTGGCTTAGCAACTCCTCAGAGGGGGTCTGTCTTTGAGTCCAGACAAATTGATTTGTCACAGTGTTGCTTTGATGTATAGAATTTGTGTTGGGATTTGACCAACATAAATGAATGTTGAATATCTACTGTTTCTGCAAGCAGTGGGTTGAATTGTTTTGCTCTACTGCCTCCATCACAGCTGCTCCACCAAGGGGAACGTTGTGCCCATGGATGTGATCTGTCAACTCTCTCAAAAGCAAGCTAACAAGCAAACTGACCTCCACAGCACTGGGAGAGGAGCCTTCTCCCACAGGACCATAGCCTTTCTGCACCTGAGGGAAAAGAGGTCCCAAGGACAGAACTGAACTGGCAAGACCCATGGCCTCATGGCCTGCCCTTCCTCCTTCCCTCCTTACCTCATATGTCTGTCTTGGGGGAGGGACAGTTTCCCTGTGGAGTTCAGCAAGCTCCTCTTCCTCATACACAGGCTTATACACAGGCTCTACCACAAGTATATCATCCACCTATGCAAATCTTCCAGAAGCTGCCAGGTTTTCAGGAGCTCATTACAATGTGCAGCATGGCCATCCGGCACTGAGAATAAGCACAGAGGCTGCTGGAAAGCTAAGTGGGTTTTATTCCTCCCCCCATTCCCAAGGACAACTGTTTTTGTTGGGCCATTTTGTTTGTTCCGTTTTTGTAAACTTCATTTGGGGGAAATGAAGCTTGTGAGAAATTGGTGCCCATCCTGAACCCTCCCCAGTCTTTTGAACTTCGTGAATGGATGGATCACCTACTGTGATTATAATTTAACGGATTTTGTAGAACAAAATAACTTCACACACAGACACATGAGGTTCTTTCACTCTCCATCAGCACAAGCTGCTTCTGCGATCTTAGCTACTCACATTAGTGGAAGAAAAAGCCTAGCTAGAATGTGGTGAGATGACGTAGTACTTTGTATCAGTCCCACGGTCCCAATGTCCATTAGCAGCGCTGTCGGCTGCTGTGCCATGAATTCGGACTTTGGATGACAGCCCATGAACCAGTCAGGGTAAAAGTTTGGAAAAACACAAGCCTGAGTCTAGTGCATCTCCAGAAGCAGATGCAGTGGGAGGAGCAGCTGAAAGCAGGCATCACCTCCGGCTCGTCTGTGCCAGGAGCTGGTGGACTCTGTGCTGCACCTGTCCCCCAGGAAGAGCCTGCTCCCAGGGGCCAAGCAGAGGAGAATGAGAGTAGTGACATGTCTGATGGAGCATGATGCACAGCACAGCTCAGCCAATGGGAAACAGCAGTGACAACTAGACCCCAAAATAACAGGATTTCACTTTGGAAATGCCAACATCTTTTTTGAACTGAAATGAGACTAGGAGGCCTTAACAGTTGTGAGAAGTGTTTCATGTTGCTGTTCCTTGCTTAAAAAAAAATAATTTTTGGTGATGAAGTGGGTTTAAACTCTCCACTCGTTCCAGCCCTTGTTGTGGTGGTGGAGAAGAAGTGCTCAAGGCAGATTGGGATGGTGTCCCTGTGGCTTCCCAGTGGGGTAGGCTGGAACAGAGGCTGGAGTTTAAAGTCTTCCTCTGAGGTGTGACCTGGCCATCCACCTACACATGCACGCATGGTAGGGTGGGCTTCTGCATGCTTGTGTGCACAGCTGGGACCCGTGGCCCTGCAGAGGGTTGGTGTGTTTGTGGCTCTGGGCTGGACACCCATCTACCTTTGCGGCAAGGGCTTTTCAGGGTGACAGCCTTGTTCCTTGTGAGAGGAAAATCCTGACCTGGTTTCTGTGAGAAGATGGTGTGAAGTGTCACATTTGCTGCAGTGAGTGCCAAGGAGCAGGGATAAAAGCATGGAGCAAGCTGTGTTTAAGAACAAGCTAATCCATTGCTGGCTGCCTGAAACAGGAGAGCTGCTGGATCTGCTCCTTGGACAATGTTTTCCGTCTCTTCCCACCCTCTCCAAACCTGATAGGAAAACTGTCATTCCTATGAGGTAGCCAAAGGACCCCTCTCCCCTGAACTCCTCTGAGGCTGTGTGTTCACATCATTTGGGTCCTGTCCCTGCTGGGTGTTGTGGGCCAGCCATGAAATGCCAGCAGACACATGATGACCGCAGGCATGCTTGTGGGCAGAACTCACAATACCCTGCTGGTGCACAGCATTCCAACAGTGCTCCCTGCCCTGCCATGCCTCCTCCTTGCTTGGTGGAGAGCAACCGCGCACGTCCTGGCATCATCTTGTGCTTTTCCAGAGAATTTCACAGCACTTGTCTGAGCCTCCGTAATCAGGGTAAGTTCAACAGACCAAAGTTAGAAAACAGAAGGCCTTGGCATTTTGGTGGTCCTGGTCCCCAAATCTTTGGTGCTGCCCCTGGGGAGGAGAGGTAGGTCAGCTGTTGTGGCAGTGTGGGGGCAGGGAACAGCATCGTAGTGAAAGCAGCATATCTGCTGGAGTCTCCAAACGTGTGCTCTGTGCTTCTCTGCTGGGGCTGAGAGCAGCTTTGCTGTGGGCTGCACTAAGTGCACTGATGGAGGGCAGAATAGCATGTGAATGGTCAGCAAGATGTGGAGAGGAGGGTTGGTAGGAGAACAGCTGTGAAAAGGTTTACAGGTGCGGTGGTTTTTACAGGAGACAGAAGACAAGACGAGGCAGGAGGCTGTGGTGCTGGAGCAGCGGTGCTGCAAGGCAAGGGGGGGGAACAGAGGGAGCAGGGCGTTTGATGGAGAAGCTTGGGAACAGAGGGGTCTTTCAAAGCAGTCTGTGCATGCTCCAGCTGAGAAGACAGGCAGGAGGTATTCCCAAGCTGAAGTGCCCAGGCCATGTCTCGCTGCACTGCTGGAACAGTGGTGTTGCCTCTAAGCCCAGCACTGACAGCTTGAGCACGTGTCACCAACCGTGATGGCTAATGCAGCCACAAGGTGTAAGTGTCACTAATGAATAAATTGCCCTGTGCCTTGGAGAGGCTAATCCATCACGGCCAGAGACAGGGATCTGACAGGCTTGGCTATTTCAGGCCTACCCTGTGGGGAGGAGGAATGCTTCTTTTCTGAGCCATCCCCTCCACCTAGGGAAACCAGTGCAGGGTTTGGCTCTGTGCCACCCCTCAGCTTCCCAGTCGCATGAGCTCAGGCTTTGTCCCTTTTCACTGCAATAGAAGGAAGAAGCAGTAAAGGATCTAGGTTAGCCAAAAGTTCCCTGTCAGCAGGGTGGTGCATGGGGCTAGCTGGTAAAGGAGTTTGGAGGGAGACTGCTGCACAGAGGACAGGGGTGACGTAGGGGCTGGTGGCATAAATTGGTGGGTCCCCAGCAATCAGGAGAGCTTGTGTGAGTTGTCTGGGTTGTAGAGTTGCATGGGCTGGGCTGTGCATTTCAAGCCAGTAGTGCTTGGTGCCATGTTTTACAAGCATGCTGTTTCCTCCCCAGTTCAGTTTCGTAGTTTGCCTCTATAAGAGACAACCTGGAAATTCTCTGAGCCTGCCCCAGCCCAAGTTCTCCCCCCATCCAGAGGTGGCTTCACTGTGCTGTCCCAGAGGCAATGCACAGGACACCCATTTTCCCCCGTGCTGTTGAACCCCAGCCACCAGCACTTCATCTTAACTGTGCAGAGGGCCGGCAGGTACCCAAGCAGGCAGGGACAGAAGCTCAGTGTGGACAAATCCAGCTCCATGGGAGCAAAGGGAGGCTGAACAGCAACCATTTCAGTGCACAGCCTCTGCCCATCGCCGTGGCAGTCTGCTTCTCCTCCCCCACTCGGTGCTCAAAATCAGCCTGCCATCCTGTTTGTGACATATGCCAGTGTGACACCTTGCAAATCAGTGCCTGGGTCGCTGTGAGCAAAAGCCGCCAGGCTTGGGAAGCTGGCCACCTTCTCCTGCTGCCGCGTGCACTCTGCTCAGAGCAGTGGAAGCCGGGCTCACCATCTGCTCCATGAGGGAGTGAGCTGGGCACCCCTGCTCCGGCCTGATGGGGCACCCGCTAGCATAGCCCAAGTGCAAGCCCTTGTGTCATTCCCCCTCTTTTACTTTCCGACCACCCTCATCTCTCCCCATCTCTCTGGCACAGATCCATGGGCGGGGGGATGTTCCCAGCTTGGCTGGGGTTCCTCTGCTGCTGAGTGCCACTCATGCAGCATTGGTGGGTGGTGGCGGTGCTGGAGGTCATTCCCTCCTTCAGACAGAGGCCCACAGATGACCCCCCTCCTCAAAGCCTGACAGTACTCCTTGGGGATAGATCTCAAAGGAGAGCTAAGGGGTCTGTCCTGGCCCTGTGCTGGCACATTCCTTTCCCAGCACAGAGTGACCAGCTAGTTACCACTCTGGAAGGCAGTCCCACCGTACTGTAACTGGACCTGGAGCTGACAAGTGACTCACCTACAGCAGAAATGTTTACATTCATACAATCTGCTGTTGCTGGCAGACCTTTTTTTTAGCCAACATGTGTGGTGTTTGACATGGTTACAGCCCTTGCAGACTGGCGGATAGTTGATTGTTAGTCTTGGGTGTGGGCAAGTGGTGCAGGCAGCTTGGTGTGGACTTTGCTCTTTGGCCAAGAGATTGATGGGAGGGAGGGCAAAGGGTTCTCCAGGCACCAGCTAACTGTCCAGGCATTCCTGCCTGTGGCAGCCCAGGAGTGGGTTTGGGGGGTACTTAGGTGGTATTAACAGTCTCAGGACTGTTTGCAGGAAAAGGAGCAGTGAATATCCTGGAAACCAAGTCAGCAGTTTTTCTGGTGATGACATGTTTTCCCAAGCCTTTTCTTTCCTTCCTTTGTCCTCACTGGCTCTGGCAGTCAATTCCTCCTCTTGTGTCTGCGAGCATGTCTGCAGGATCTCATCGCTGCCCTCCCAGCATGAGCTTTCATTGCACAACTGGCTGACCAGCTGCAGCCCTGTCCTTGGAGCTAGAGGCAAGCTTGCCCAGGACCAGGCCAGTCCCATTAAGCCAACACCCTCGCTGCTGGAGCTGTTGCTTCATCAGCCTGATGCTGATCTGAGTCTTTTCTGCTGTTTCTGAACATGAGTTCTCATCTCATTGAGGTTTGGTCATCCAGTGGAAATATTTTGTAAATGCAAATAAAAATAAATAAGTATATTCAATACCTCGGTCTCGAGGATGGGAAACAAGTAGTGGGAGATGCCCAGATAGGGAGGTCTCACAGCTGCTGGTTCTGGTTAGGAATTCTTGTGGATGTAGCCCCTGAAGCTTCCATCAATAGTTGGGAAGGGAGCTACGCAAACTTGTGAGGGCTCGGGGCTGAGCCTTGTCAGCGCCCCTTGTGTGGCCAGTGCCACTGGGGACAGCCTCACACTCCATCCTTCTGATCTGTACGGGTGTGACATGGTGCAGGTAAAGGTCCCGTCAGCCGGGGGCTGGCGGCACCACAGGTGTCTGTATCCATCAGGCAGGGCAAGGCAGAAGCGGGTACATGGTGGATAAATTCTTTTGTGAACACTGGGAAACAGTTTTTACTTTTCAACTCTGTCAATATGATCTAGCTCTGTCTGTCTCTCTATATATGTACAAACAGTATATCACAATGTTGCCTTTTTTGTTGGAAATATCAAAGTACAAAGATTGTAAACCAAATCGGTGTAATAAAAGTTTCAGATGATTCACTGAGGTGGTTGCCAGCGGTGGGTCTGTGAGTACTGGTGCTGGACAGGTTTAGAGGAATGTGAAGCCTCCTTACCATTGCTCAGAGGGCAAGAGGGGATGGAAGTCAGCCCACTTGCTGAATTCCCTGATGACATCTCCTGAGCAGGGTGGTCAAAGGACCAAGGCAGTCAAGTATGTGCCCTGTCCTTTCCTCAGGTGGCCACAGCTTGTTGAGCAAAAGGAAGCTGCTCCATTTTGCTCCAACTCCAAAGAAACTCCTCCATTTTCAACATTGTGGAATGTGTGGGCTAGCAGTCCTGCAGGGACCCCTCTAGCTTGAATACAGAATTTTTTTTTTACGGATTTGCACAGAAGATCACTATTAGGCAAGGTAAGCATCTGGTTATAAAGAATTCACCTGTTTGCAAAGCAGGCTAGCACTGATCAAAGGCATAGCAACCCAAAGCAGGAAACCACAATGGCGAGACCTATGATTTATTGAATTTATTTCTTAGTGCTTTTCACCATCCATATCAGACTCCAGACAGTTTTTGCTATAAATACAAATAAATTCTTGAGTAGAGCAGTATCCAGAAAAAGCTGCCAAGGAACTAGAAACAACATTCCCTCAATCCCCTATGCATCTCACATCCTCCTCAGCAAAATGCTTAAAAAAGCTGCCTGCCCTGAAAGTTAGCTCTGGACTAAACTATTTAGATGGCAGAGGCTTCACCTTAGCTGCTTTACAGGTGGAACAGTTACCTGAACTCAGCTTACTGCTGGGGCACTTTAGAAGCACCACAGGAGGTGGAATATAGTCTGGTGTGCAATGAGAGAGGGGCTCAGGAGGCAGATTGCTCTGTGGTGCCACTACAGTCCCTTCAGGTCTAACGTCTGTCTCCTATTAAGCCACAGGTTGGATGATGGGGGTCTGGGAAAGGCTGCGATGACAGCCACAAGATAAGTGTTTCTCAGAAATACAAATAAAACCAAGACTAAAGAAAAGTATCTCCAACACTGTACCTCCCAAGCTCCTTGTGCTGGAGCATTTTATTCAGGGGGGCTTGGCGATGGGGTGCTGCAGCCTCACTGCTTCCCTATTGGCCCACACAATTTGGTGAATGAAGTACTCAGCCTCCTGGTCCACCTCTGCCCGGCGGAGGTCAAGCTCAGTCAAAGTCTTGTTGTCTGCCAGCCCTGCAAGCAGCTGCTTCCCACCATCCTGCAAAAGGATGAGAAAGAGTGGTTAAGGGAGGAGATCCAAAAGGGAGGTGTATTGCTCCTTTTCTCTCCTCCCCAGGGCAACTTCTGCTGCTGGCAGTGGAAAGTCCGTGAGATGGTGCCACAAGGGGTGAAGGCCTTCCCCCAAGCCTGAAATGTTGCTCACAGGAGAAGTGCAGGGAAGGAGTGTAACCTTATGCAGCTCTCAGTGATATGACACATGCTAATGACTCCCTCTGGGTACCATGTCAGGAGTTCTCAAGCTCAGACTGGTTAATAACACGTCTGTCTGGCAGTGATAACCTGAGAGGAGTCTGCTCCCCCCTGTCCCTCAGTCCCCAGCTCACTGCTGGCTGGGGACAAATGGCAGTGTGATTAGTGTACTGCTCCTCATTCTGCTCCTCCTCTCATCAGTGGTGTGAGCCCCAGTACTGGCAGTTTCCTGCCTGGATGCCATTTCCCAGACTGGGTTGGCTTTCCTGAGGGGAACATCTCACACAACTGAAGTCCAGCCTGCTTGGTACAGAAAATGTGGTGTAGATAGCCTTAGGGAGGCAACTCACTCTGGGGCATTTCTCTTTGTTACCCAAAGCACTGTATTTAGGCATGTGACAAATTGAACTTTTTACCATCTTAGCTATTCTCTTTCGGGTACCAAATACTCCTCCTGCCCCATCTCCTCCATCCAGTTGGTCCTCTCATCCCACCACCCTCTCTCTTAGCCCTTTTGCCAAAAAGGGCAGAGCAAAAAGGACTGGGAAGAAGTCTCTTTTTAATGAGGTACAGAGGTCAGAATTTAGTGCATCTGTAGCAAAACCCCCAATTTTCCCAAAGATAATATCACCAGCTGAGTTTTGGGCTGCTCTGAGGCTTCACAAATGGGTAACAGGAGAGCTCAACAGAAGGAAGATGCTAAGCATAGAGATTATTATTTACTAAACAAAAATCCTTCTATCCTTTCCAATCTTTGCCCGCTTGTATCATTAAACTCAAATGGTTTTCCACATCCGGGACCATAAAACTCAGAACTCACAAAAGGTTTTCTGCCATCAAATCCTTTTAAAACCGTTGTCAAACACATTGATGCCAATATTCTTGCCAGCAGGGACAGCTGGTCTTGCTGTCTCTTTATTTGACAGAGAGAATAACTGAGGCAGTGCAGAAAGTTTAAAAGCCAGCATGATTGCTTTTGGCTGCCTAGTTTCGAATTTCTAAAGCTCTTTTTAATCAGCAGTGGAGAAGCGGTCTGGTTTGTGGGCATGTTGCATACTGCAGCTCTTTGGGATGTCGTAAGATCTGTGGATGCTCTTCTGTCTAGAAAATGTAAGCCTGTGTTTTAGGAGCCACTTATAAGCACCCAGACGTGACACTTCTGACCCAGAGCACTGCTCCAGGGCTGCAGAGTGAGTTAAAGAAGCTCAGCAACTGAGCCAATTTTCTAACAGTCTCCTCTGAGCATGTGATGGATGGGAGAAATTCTGGGAAGGGTGACACTATCTGTGTGCTGTTGAGTGACAGATGGCACAGCAGATCCAAAGCACAGAAGATATGCATGAGGCCCTCATCTCACGTCACCTATCATTATTAACTATTCTCACATGTGCAAAGTGGCTGTGATTTTTCCCAGACATACTCCCTGGTGTTCAGTTTCCTGAGAGTGGGAATCCCTCCCTGCCCAAAAGCCCAAAGCCTCAAAGCCAGATTCAGCCCTGCGAATGGAGCTAGATGTAACAAGTGAGATAAATATGTGTGCATGCACAGAACGTGTCCTTCTTCTTCCTGCCCTCTGCTAGAGTCTCTTTCCTGCTCGCAACTGATTGTTATCACAGAGAGATTCCAAAATGAGGGATTCATTTGCCTCTGTGGCTTTGAGGAAGGGCAGGCTCAGCATCTGCTTTTCAAATCCACCACACAGGCTCACAGACTGCAGGGAGAAGTGGGTTTTCTTACCAGCCCCAGGTGGTTGCATGAAAAGTTGATGCTCCTCAGGGTGGTGTTCTGAGCCAGGACCTGGGAGAAAAGTGTAGCAGTTGGCTCTGACAGGTTATTACTTCCCAGATGGATGGACTTCAGGGTGGTGTTGGTCAACAGGGCACGGCCAATCGCCTCCCCGCCTTTGTCCTCCACGCAGTTGAGGCGCAGATTCAGTGAGGTCAGGGTGGACTTCTCAGCCAGGGCTTGAGCAAGAGCCTGAGCCCCCAGGTGATGGATCTGGTTGTTACACAGATCAAGGATTTCTAATCTGCTGCGACTGATCAGCTTGCCAAGAGCTTGTGCCCCCTTGTCCCTGATGAGATTATGGGACAAATTCAGCTCCACCAAGCAGGGGTGATCCACCAAGCTACGGGCCAGCAGCTTGGTTTTTTCATCATCCACATTGCTTCGTGTCAGCTTGAAAACCTGTGGGGATAAAAAGCAAGGTCACTAAAACAGCCAGTGCTTTGGACTGAACTTTTACAAGATCTCAAGGGAGTTAAGCCTGTGGTCCTCCAGACAGGTTTCATCTCCCTTCACTTCCAATACCTTTAGCAAGTAGGTTTGAGTAGTTGCTTTCATAGTGGGTAGATACTTCCAGCAGGCAGGGCATGCCACTGGTGTCCCATGCCTATTCTAGGGAAACATGGTTTGTCTTCTGAAAATTTCCTGTTCCTCTCCTCTGACTGCACAAGATTTTTAACTGGGGGCTGAATTAAAGCAAGATAAAGCTGTCCAAACGTCTGCAGCAAGTGACAGCAGAGCCCACCTCAGATCACAGTCCAACATTGTCTGAATGAACATGCACACCAGTGGTAACCACAGTGCAATGTCCTGTGCTGCCAAGGCACCTTAACAGCCACAAGAGAGGTCATTTCTCTTTTGGAAGCCAAGTAGACAAATATTTCCCAAAGCATGCTGATCTATGGGGAGAGTGTTCAGACAGCTTGCCCTGTCTCTGCTATAGATAGCAATGCCTACTGATGTTTTGGAGGGGCTATCTTCACTGCAGTTACCAAAACTGAAGATGCTCCTAATGCCCAGGAGGAAAACCTTTCATCATTCTAAGAGAAGTGCGAGTATTTCCCCATGCTCTTCTTGGGTGTCTTTGCTCCTCTGGGGCAGGTTAACATGTATTTACTCAGCATAACTACTAAAACTCCTTACGAAAAACTCTCTCTGGACTTCTCCTTCCCTCCCAGAACCGTGTGAGGAGTTGAAACAAGAGTGCTGCTGTCCCTTATGCTACAGGCAACATGTTTTGTGGGAGCAAGTATTTTTCTCACTGATCCTCTGACAACCCATTCTAACAAGGACATTGCAGAATGAGATACTCAGCACTAGGCCAGCAAGTTACATCACTGCACTCTGCCAGACTCTGTAACTTGCAAAAGGAAGGGTGCTGCCAGCGAGCAAAAACTGGTCCCTGCACTTCTATCCCCAGGTGATTTGAAGATCTATCTGAGGAAGGGGAAGGTTCAGTTTGGGGTACATTACTTTCAGGTTGTGGCACATCTTCACGGCAGCAGCCAAATTGGAGCAGTCCTGGTTGGTGAAGTTAAAGAGGTTCCACTCAAAGTTCATGCCACAGTCCTTCACGCCATAAGTAAGATGAAGCTCTTCAAGGTGAGGGAGAGCAGTAATGAGATCTTTCAGGTCGTAATGTTGCACGGAGACCTCACCAGATTCAAAGTCACTCCCTGTATCAGAGAGGTCATCCCTCTCCTCTTTTTGATCCACCTTCACTGGTGGCAGGAACTGATCGATCTCCAGTTTCCGCACATAGCCTTTGCAGAGCGGGATGAGCTCTAGGACCTGGTTGGGGTCTGTGGTGTTAGGGATGAAACATTTCAGGATGTTCTCCAGGTGACGTTCAAAGAACATCCGTTTCCAGCTGTCTCCATAGTTGGAGACATCACACAGTTGCCACCGCTCAGTACAGCACCTCTTCCAGTACTCCTCATCGCTTACTAGGTTGGCAGTCACAGCGAGTGGAAGGCCAGTGGAGAGTCTGTCCAGTACCTTCCTTTGGTGTTCAGGCAGAAGATAGTTCAAAATAGGGTTCTCTGGAAGGAATAAAAAGAAAGAGAGGTTGGTCTGGGCTGTAAGAACCAGGGCTAGCTCTATGGTTCTGCCCAGCCCCACAGCTGTGTGCCCAGGCCCTCCCTTCTACTGATACTGCCTCTCTTCTCAGTTGCCAGAGGCTGGTGCACATAGCTAAGCTGGCAGAAAATATGAAGGATTCACCTCCTACATTTCTGTGTAGGATTTCTAACTTTTACAATAAATATCAGTGTAATTGGGTTTACTCTCATAATATTTGAGTACTGCATCAGAAACTTAGATCCCCATTTAAATTTAGTTTGAATGGAGTTTATATTCAGAGCAGGAATTCTGCTCTCAAGAGAGCTAATTCAGCCTTACAGCGATGGGAGAGCTTGGCTTGCCATTTGCTGAACTTTCTCCCTTTTGGTTTCTAAGCATATTGAAGAACAGTATTTGAGAACCACTGTCTTGTGTGTGCTCTACATGCAGGTCCTTGTGCCTATTTATCTTAAGTCAAGTCTCTGTCTTACCCCAAACTGATTCCTCTTCCTTTGCACTGAGACACACTCTTAGCTTTTAGGTCCACGTTGTTTAAATAAAAGTTTGTTTTTTTCCAGGAACTCTCTCCCCTCAGTCTCTTTCCCAGTTCTCACCCTAGGCCTGAGCTGGCTTTTGTCTGGTGAAAGTTCTTTGTGGTAGGAAATGCCAGAGAAAAGTCATGTGTACCCACATCGTGACTGTTTGGTGACATGTAGAGTCGTGTTGAGTAACAGAAATCATCAGTGGAGAGACCTATCTGCACATGGGAAACCAGATTTTGAGTGGGGTTAGCTTTATATTTCCTCTGTTGCTGTGGCATTTCCTTCATAAGGACACCCAGAGTTTTACCATGGTCTCTTCCCGGAGTCTATTTTCCAGCGTCCTACAGCTGACACTGCAGTGACCTTCTCTGCTAAGTCCCACAACACCAGCAGAGGTGGGACACAATATGGGCAGGACTGGGATAGTTTCACTTGGGTTCACTCAGGCCACAGCAGTAGGCAAGGCGCAGTTGCACAGCTCAAGTAATGGCATGAGGGTCCCCATGACACCAAGCACACTGCTTTTATGCACACACAATGTAGGCCCAATTCATTTGGCATCAAATCCTACTGGCTGGTAGGACTGCAAGGGTGTCCCAGCTCAGACCCTCAAGTACCATCAGCTCCTGGCATAAGGCAGCACTGAGCTCCTCTGTACTGTCTTACAGTCCCAATGTCGAGACAGCCTTAGAGCTATCTTTAGTCTTTGCTGCCACTTCACTGAGTCAGCCAAGAAGACAGGTAGGCCTTTCTTTTCCCCCTGCCAGTCAGTTCTCAGATGAAACATGCTTTTTCTGTTTTGCTGTTTCCTCAGTCCACCTGCTTCAAAAGCACATTCTCTGCCCAAGGATATACCTTGTCACATCACCACCGGAAGCCGTGGAGGAGGGCTGAGTCTGTGAGTACAGTACGTATTCTGAGATGGCAGCTCCTCCAGGCAGGGAGCAATTCTCCATCTCCTTGTACAGCACTCAGTATAACAGGGCTCCATCCTCAAGCGCTAGCATAACACGTATATTAATCAAGAGGAGGAAACAGCAACTCTACAGCCCCAGCCATGGTTGAGGTGAGTCCAGAAGAGCACGGATGGAAGGAGATATGATTGAACAAGGTCAGGGCAGAGTCACATCCTGGACAGCAGCCCAGAGGACTACAGCCATCCCTGGAGTGTACAGGTACATACTTAGCAACTAAACAGTTTGTTTAACTGGCTGCCCAAAGGGATATTTCTCCCCACCTGTCCCTTTGGCAGGGCTGGGTACCACACTCTGCCTTTCAGATGCATCTGCCTGCCTTGTTGACGCTCTGCTCCCTGGGACTGATGCTCTCTCTCCCTGTGCCCCAGGGTAAATGCACTCCCACTTACTTTCAAAATTGTGAACAATGTGCTGGAGGCAGAGCTCAGTGAGGTGAGGGACAGTGACAAGGGACCAGTTGGGGTCCTCAGTGATGCAGCGGCGTGCATAGTATGAGTCAGCATCAAAGCTGGCCTGAGATGGACGTGGTGAGGGAATGGCTGTGCTCCTATCACCAGTCGCTGGCTGCTGCATCCTGCTCAGGACCCACTTCGCCTTCAGGAGAAGTGCTTAAGAGTCAGCACCACATTTCCCAGCTGGACTGCCTGCAAAAGAAAGAGGCAACTTCAGAAAGAGGCCAGTGATAAGAATGGTCTGCTCACACTGCTCTCCCGTAATGCACGTGGCCCCTGCCCTTTGCCTGCCTCCTCTGCTTTGGACTGGAAGCACTGCAGCCAAACAACTATTACTCAGCCTTATCTTTATATCCTGCTCTGTGCAAAGAGGTCTCTAGGCACTACATGTAATAAGCAGATAATAATGTGGTGTTAATTCAGAGTGCTGTTGAAGAGGATGGACGGGAATTGATTGTTTACTGTCTTTTCCAATAAAAGGAACAGGCAAAGCTGACAGGAGCTGGGTTTAAAGCAAAGGGAAATGATGGTTCTTTACATGGTCTGCAGTTGAACTGGGGAATTCCTTGCCATGGGATGTTGTGGATGCTAAGAGACTGTGCAGGTTCCAGGACAAGTCCATGGAAGAGAAACCCCTTGAGAATGATTAAATGCACAGAAATCATGTGGCTCAGTGTGAGCTGAACACAGGTGGAGGTGGGGAGGCTGCTGGAGGAAAGAAGAACACATACTTGCATTGTTTTTCTACTCTTCTCCAAGTGTCTGCTTCTAGCCACTGTCAGAGATGGGTTGTTGGGCCAGCTATCCCCTGATTTGATCCAGTATGCCTGTTCTTATGACTCTTTAAGGAGAGATGCTTTACAGATGAATACATTATAAGTGGGTTTTTTTCCTGCATTTCTCAATTACTGTCCAGCTGAACTCCTTCCAAACATCCATTAACAGATGAGATGGGTGAGACCTATTCAGACTGCACTGAGCTTAAGCAAATATGAACTAAAACCCCAGCCTGGAACAGGAGGAAGTATGCCCAATCCTATTAGCTCTGCAGAGCTCTCCCAGACCAAAGTTTTCCATTTGCTGTTTCCTATCCCAACCTCAGGGCCAGTGCTTTACACCATCAGAATCCCACATGTATGGTTATTGCCTGGAAGTCTTAATGGTTCTCTTACCAGCACTACCAGTCTGAAAGAGGCAGAGAAGACACCAGGAAAGAATCTTCCACTTGAGTTCTGGGTTCAATGAGAAAGCAGGAGGATGAAGCTGTATTTCCTGGGAGGCACTGGTGTACAGATGGCAAAGACAAAGGCTGTAGAAAAAGGGAGCCTGGTCTGAAGAAGGGTGGATGTGGAAGAAGGCATGAGCGACAGGCAGCTGTGAGGATGGACTGGGAGTTGCTTTCTTGCAAAGCTTCTCACCCCCAAAAGAAGGTGCTTTGATGGTGGGCCACCTTTCAAGGGGAAGAGAAGAGGCCTGGTTCTCCACAGCATACTTACCCCACTGAAATTCAGCTCTTGGTGCTTGATGGACTTCAGCAGAAGGGCAAAGCACAGCTGGAAGGCAGTGAGGGGGCATTAATAGAAGAGAAGTGACTGGGAAAAATGTTTTCTCCCTGCTCAGTCCTTTGTCCTATTCAAAAACCATCTGTATCACTCTGTCCCCCAGGCCAGTCACAGCTAATTGGAGCTTCTGATGGCTTTCCTGACCTTTTGGAAGCAATCATTAAAGGCCAGATGTTGGGGAGAGCCAGTGCAGCATTGGTGGCCTAGGATTATTTCCTGTCTGTGTTCCAGCAAATGATCCAACTGCCAGTTTACCAATGGCAGATTGCTTTTTGAAGGGTAGGTAAACCATGGCACA
Source organism: Manacus vitellinus (assembly GCF_001715985.3). Classification (NCBI taxonomy): domain Eukaryota; kingdom Metazoa; phylum Chordata; class Aves; order Passeriformes; family Pipridae; genus Manacus; species Manacus vitellinus. The sequence goes on along the minus strand of NW_021940864.1, from coordinate 18,672,380 downwards.
TGCAGGACTGCTGGAGAGGAAGCAGGAGACACAGGCAGAGCTGAAACCCATCTCTAGAAACAGTGCAGCTGCCTCCATGCACTGGATGAAGCTCTCTGAGCGAAGCATGCCTGCAGTGAGAGGTCATTCATTGTGCAGTGCTCAGCTGTGGGCCAGCCCCAATGTCAGGTGGCCACAAAGGAGAGGCAGACAGCTTGAGGTGTCTGTGTCTGGGCTGCTAAGAAGCTTTCCCTTGAGTCCCAGAGCAAGTAGCTCAGTTGACTCCGCCATCCCCACTTGTCACTCACTATGAAGCCAACAAGAGCAAGGCCGCAAGGCCTCTGAATCAACCCCAGTGCCAGGTCTCATGCTGAGTCACCACTCCCAATCCCATTCCCACCATGCCAACACAGTGAGCATACCCTGCCAGGTGTGCTTACCACCAGGGGAAGGACCTCGTTCAGCCCACATCCCCTGTGACTCGGCTGCAGAAGTCTCACCCATCCAGAGCTGACACGCCAAGCCAGTTTCCATACCTGGTTTTGTTAAGTGTATATTTAAAAATGGAGAAGCATTGTAATTCACTATCAATAAACCAAGTCAACAGCATTAATGCACGCTCCTTAGGACACACTCTACATGCACAGCAGTCACCTATGCTAAAAAGGCTTTATTAAATGATATATAATGAATGGGGTCATGTAGTAAACTCCCACCGTGTCATTTAACACCCAGGTTAGACTGAAAGGTAAATAATGCTAAAATTCTTAAAAAAAAAAAAAAATCACACTTCCCTTCCCAGGAGGAAGCTGACAGAAGTCCACTCGCACAGCCAACTTATGCTGCTACTAATGTGCCTAACAAAGCTTCTCCAGTTGAGCCTGTTTTGATCTGGAAATAAAAATTTTTGCTCTTCTGCTTCACATCAAAGCCCATAGAGAACAAAAAAGAAAAGCTGTTTGGAAACTGGTGACCTTTGGCTGATGCTTCTTACCAGCATTATGGAGATCCAAGATACGGAACAATTGTAAACACTGCATTTACTGGAAAGTTTGCAAGTGTGGGAGAAATTCTTTCTGGTTTTGCCCCAGCCAAGATCACATTCACATTGAATCTCTGTCTATCCATGAATCAAGGAAGCTCTTACACCACTGCAGCAGTACGCCAGTTATTCTGCACATGTCCTGACCTTTGTGCTGTTACCTGTAGTCCAGACAAGCAATCCCAAGTGCTGGCTAACACTGCTGATCCTGCTGCCACATGCGAGGACTTGCCACACTCCCTTGCACTTCCAAAGGCTGATGCTAAGTGTGCATTAAGACAGGCTAATCAAGAGGCTCAGTGTCTGCAATGGGCTTTATGAGTGTTAAAAAAAAAAAACCAAACAAAAAAGGCGTGTCAGATGAGGAATCTATTTAGCTTCAGATATAATGAAATTTGTCTGTAATGGAAGACTGAGCAGAACGAGGCCAGTCAGCCTTTTGGAATATGGTTAATGTCACACTGTAATCCAGGCGGTGCGAAGGGCTAGCACTATGGTCCTGGACCTCTGCCGGCATGACGCGGAAAGGGCCTCTGCCCCAAAGGGATGTCAGAAACAGGAAAGCCCTTTCGGACCTGAGCATCGCACACCGCAGCCCGGCCCCTGCGCGCAGCTGGCTCTGCCGTGCCAGCCCCCGGACACTCGGAGAGGGGTCCCTTCCCCGCGGGCAAGGACAACGCCTGGCTGCTGCTCAGCTCCGCGGCCCCCGCCAGCACAGCTCCATGAGGTGCCGGCGGCACGGCCTTGCGCTACCCCCTCCCGGCCAAGCTCCTCTCCAGAGACCCCGAGAGGGAAGAAAAGTCATTAGCCCGGCCGCTTCGTTAAGAATCAGACCTGCAAACCGCAGGAGGGTGGAAGTGTCCGGTCACGCCAGGTGGACGCGCCCGGGGCGCTGAAACGCGCGGGGGTCCCTCAAGGCCCTGGCCCGGGGGGTCTCTCGGCTGCCGCTGCGTCCCTTGCTTGCGGGGGGCGGGGGGGCAGGAACCAACCCGGCGGCCGCCCGTGCCCCGCCTGCCGCTCTCCCTGCCGCGCCGTCACTGCGGACGCGGGCCGTTGCCGGGCGGGCCCCGCGGGGCGGGAGCGACAAACTCCCGGCGGGCCACGCGCGGCTCGAGGGGCGCGCCTGGTCCCGCGTCAGGCCGAGGAGGTGGCGGTGAACGGGAGCCCTTCTCTTCGAGCACGGAGCAAACGTGTGAACTCACCACCATGTCCCTCACGGGGACGCTCCGGCGGTGCTGGAGTGGGGCGGGAGGGGCCGAGGTCCCGGACACTCCTGCAGCGACAGCTGCTGTGGCATCACGGCATCATGGAAAGAATGGAGCAAGGCGTGTGAATGGTTCAGTACCAATATTCAAAGGGCGAATGCTGTTTTTTATTGCGTGTTTGTAATGCTAAAAGTATGCTGTCAGTGCGTGAAACGGGCTTGCTTCAAGGTCTCATATTTTGGGGCTGTTACCCCTGAACGGCAGATCACAGGCAGGTCCGAGGGGGGCGGGAAAAGCAAACTTGAGAACTCCACTGAAGGCAAGATCTTGGTCCATCTGCTGTGTGCCCATCTCTCCTCCTTGATTTGCTCTTTTTTCATTCTGCTGTTAAGCATCCTCTGTAGAGGAGGGGAAAGACCAGAATTCTCATCAAGGCAGTGACTACACACACATAATGCTGTGGAATATAAAGAGTAAACAAAGGGATAAAAACATTCACTTCCTCTTTCCATTCCTCAGATCTAAGCATTTTAGTATTTCCCAGGGGATTTTCAAACTGAAATGTGTCTTTCTTTCTCTTCATCAGAATGCTGATACACTCAGTAGTGGGCACATGAGGAGCACAGCCAGCCTGTGCCCTGTGGGAGCATACATAACACTGGTGCCAGCTCTCATGATTGTCCTGCAAGTCCCATAATAGCTGGCATTTTTAGGAAGCTGTGCTGACTTTTGTATAAAATATACCTCCTGGTCGTGAAAAAGATGTTACAAGCATGATCTGAGAATACCCAAAAGGCCCAGCAACATAACAATAAATGCAAAGAGGCATAGATTAAAAAAGGGATCAAGATTTTGAGGCCTCCTTTGTGAGTTTCAAAGATGGGAAGTTAGGCTTTGGCAGCAATGTACTTCTTTTTCTAGGTGTGGCCTGATTCTGTCACTCAACTCCGCAGAAGACAGTGACACTGCCTGTGAGTCAAGCTGGTGTTTAACACAGTGGGGGTGTCATAAGCCTTGCAAAGCCCTTCAAAAACACTGACCCCACACTGACCATGTTATTCCTGGGAACACATCTTCAGGGCTTTTGAGACCTTGAAAAGGAGAAATGAGAGCAATATAAGACCAGAAATATTTTCTCTTGCACTGATTCCCATGCATGCATTCAGTTAGACTCCCGAATAGCAAAGGAGATAGCCAAAGGGGAAACAAAGAAATAGCCTCCCTTAGTTGCCTCCACAACAGTGATTGATTTCTGAGCTGAGCCTTCAACAAGCCATCAACTGACATTTTTAGCCCACCTCATGGCTAGCATAATGCAAATGTCATATTTTGGACTTCACGGTCCCATGGAGTCCAGCTGTGTCTGTCCAGTCATTGATTCGCAGAGAAACGGTGCCCAAGTATTGCAGTCAGTTGTTGAACTGGATGCAATCTGGTGTTGAATCATATGCTGAAAACAAGGAATGGTAGTCAAAAAAATAGCTGTGTTAACTCTTTATCTGCCTTAGCATTTATTTCCATCTCTGTAGGCGTCAGCACCTCTTCCCAGTGGGGTGTGCAGTGGCAGTTCTTTCTCAAGTGCTGTGGAGTAGCTGACTGTGCAGGGTAAAATACCCATATCCATTCCCATTCTCCCTGTTCACATGTGAGGGTGAGGATGAGGGAAGGTGCTGCTTCCTGGCCTTAGTGACTAGAGCATTGTCCTACCAGCAGACCACAGATGCCTTCTGTATCCTTGCAGCTGCCAGGTCTCAGATTTCTCCCAGACAGCACCTGTGTCGGCGTTGTGCATTATCTGCCAGCTTTGCCTGGAGTTGGAGGACAGCGTAACAGTAGTCAAAACTCATATCACAACAAATAAATAGGACAGGAGCCAGGTCCTGCAGTGCCTTGTGTGGGAGGAACATATCCCACAAGGCATCTTCTGCTGCTAATATGAAGATTCAGGTGCTGTTCTGGAAACAGAGATATGGCTGTAGGGTGACAACCTTTTTTAGTGTCCTAGGCATGATGGAAAAGTAACATGTTATCTTCCATGGCTTTGCTCAGCCACCAAGACACCTTGCAGCCAAGCAGCTTCCCTCCTTTCCCCTCCCATCCCCTCCCCTTCTCTCTCCTCTCTCCTCTCCTCTCCTCTGGTACCAGGACCAGCTGTCTCCTTGGGGACTGAAGGAACACATCTGGTGAGGCTTCTGCCCATGGCAAGTGGAAGGCTGTTTGTTTACTCTGGCAGCTGGAGGTAGCAGGAGAGGAAAAGAAAACCCCTCTGTGCAGGTTTCCTCCTGTTCAGCTCTGCTGGTACATATTCTGCAGCACCCTGTGTCCTCATACCCCACCATGACAGACAGAAGTCCTCTTGTGTTGCCAGAAGTCACCATACCAGTCCATGATATCATTTATTTGAGTCCTTTACTCCACGTGGGGCAGCTTCTCTAGCTGCTGCCCAGAGCAAGGCTACACCCATCTGTCAGATGTGGTTCATCTCTCCATGGGGAAGAACCACAGGAACAGCTGAAGGTCAGGTTTGAGAGGAGGCTGTTGGTGTTTGATTTCTGCCTGACACTAAAGGGATTTGTTAGGGCAGGAGCCAGCAAGGTTTGTCCTTGGCACTGGTGGAGTCCTCTTTCATGAATGGCTTCTACTCTTTCAATGAAGAGCACAGAAAATTGCCAAAACTGGAAGGGACTCAGCAAATTGAGGATACTGAGGAGCAGGGACTGGCTCCAAAGCCCTGTCTCCAGGCCCTTCTCTGCTGGCTCCCTGCAGCTCTTACTGGAAAACACTGCTTTCAAGCAGCCAGCAGCTCCTGGAGTCCTGGGGGAAGCAGCAAAACAAATGACATCCTGGAAGGAGGAAAAAGACCCCTGCACAGCCAGTGCTCAAGGAATGGGGAGCAGGATGCTCTCTGTGCTGTCACTCTCCCAAAGCTTTCTGGTCTCCCTAGGTCCCAGCAGGAGCCATGCAGCTGCTGACAGCTATTAATAGATGGGGAGAATGTGGGCTCTTTTTCCTACTGCTTCCTGGGATGAATGGTAATTACCCTTAATGAGACTGGTTCTACCTCCTACCTTCCAGCCCCCATGCCTGCTCTGGCAGGGAGAGACCAACTCATCTGCTGCCTGCACTGGCTCTGTGGGGAGCAGGGCTTGGCAGCAGGAGTGGAGGCTTATCTCCCCAGGACATCCTGCAGGCCTTGCCCATGGATGATGGGCACAGGGGCAGAGGCAAAGCCTGCCAGATGACAGGCTGCAGCAGCTCATCTCAGCCTGGTCTTTCCAATGGCACACAGGAGCCCTGTGGGGAGGCAGATAAATGATCCCATCTAACCCTGAGGGTGTGCTCTCTCTTTGAGATTAATTTAAAAAACAAAACAGGAGAAGAAATAATCAGGGAATCTGACCTGTCGTTATGGTTGGCATCCCCATCATAATGAATTGCACCAAGGTCTGTGAAATGGGGCATCCTTCCTCCACTGCTGGTGCAAAACAGCAAAATACACCTGGACTTGGCCCCCATCTCCCACAGGGCACAGCCTAGATGCCATGGGGTTAGTCAGGATATGACCTGCCCAAGGGAGGGATGTTTTTGATCTTGTGCCACTGTACCTCTGGCCTGAGCTCTGAAGTAGGAAGGTTTCATTCATTCAGTTTGCTTCAAAAATACTGCAAAAATAGTGCACGAGGTTTTCTTCATCCACTGAGACTATGCCTCCCAGGAATCACATCCCAAGAAGATGGAGAAAAATGTGGGTGGCTGTTAAATCTTTCGTGAACATCCCAGACTCTGGCTCTGGGGCAGGACACCCTCTGCACCAGTGTTTGCCCAAGATGTTTAGTACGCTTGCACTTCACTAACCCCACTCAGTCCACCTGAACAGCCACAATGTCTTAATGAATCCTTGCTGTTCCCCCAAACTTGGCCTTTTCCCTGCTTGGTTCAGCTTAATAGCTAGTAACACCTTCCACCACAGGAACCCCTTGCTGTCACTGATCCTTGCTGCTTGCAGCAGGGTGAGAGCAAAAGGCAGGCACTAGGCAAGGCACTAGGCAAGGCAGTTTATTTGCCTCCTCTTAGTTTTTAATTTCTTTTTTCCCCAGATCATTTTCTTAACTGATTCTAGAAAACCTTCTTCTGGGAAGGATCTGTGCCCAGGGACCTCCTGGCTCCTGTTTGAAAAACCCCTGTCTCCTTGCTGCTGGAGTCTTCTCTCTTTCCCTCTCCAGGATCTCTCCAACGTCAGACCAGAAGATTCAGGTCCCTCTACTGACTCCCACTCAGCCCCTTGTGTTGCATCCAAGTGCCAGATGGCACTCTAGGCTCGGGAAGGAGCTGTGCCAGGCTCCCCTCCCTTTCTCTCCACCCTTCAATCTACAGAAAACAGACAGAGAACCAGCACTGCCAGATTTCAGGCTACCATGTTTGTGCCAACTTCCCCAGCCTTCAGCTCCAGTTGCAGTGGGACTGAATGGGAGGTACTGAAAGTACCCCAGACCAAGGGGCGCCAGAGAAAAGAGGAGCAACTCTGAAGCTCTCCCCTGTGCGCAGCTCTCTGCTATAATTAACAAGCAATGCTGAGGACACAACTGCAGCCACTGCTTCCTCCATGCTCCCCTGGTCCTGCTTCCTTCCTTACTTGTTGGAAAATTTCTTGTTCATCCAGGGTTGCTCACCAACACTGGGTAACTGCCTGCAAAGGTAGTTACAGGTCAGAAGATCTGAAGGCTTAGAAAGCTTCTCTTGTGTAGGACAAGTGCCGAGGTCCCCTATATTGAAAAAAGTAGGAGGGGATAAGCAGAGCTACTGTCGTACCAGACAGTGGGTTGCAGAGGCTGTGGGCAGCAGAAACGTTCTATTTGTGAGCCCTGCTGGGAGCATGGGGCTGTGTTTGGACAGCAAAAGGAACCCGGGGAGGATGTGGTCAGATACTTCCAGCCTTTGTTGTTTCAGACAGCTGCGTTAGCACAATGCCTGCTGCTTTTGGCTCAGAACTGGCCTCTTGAGCAGTCCCTCCTTTCCTGTAGGGATTCTGGCACTTTTTGCCAGCTCTTCTTGATACTCAAGGAGGGGCATCTCCATTAGCACTGCTTGAGCTCTAGGGTCTCAGCTGTCACTACTGTGTTACAGCAATCCCCACAGATCCCATCCCTGGAGCATGTGTCCCCTCACTGCCAGGTTGCTGTCACTCAGCTCCTGAGGGGATCAGGAAGACATCTCCTTTAGCAGAGTCCAGGAAGAGACATGCACAGAAACAGGCCTAGCTGCAGCAGTCTGGGTCATGAAGGAGGTATTTGATACAGAAACCCCAGTCACTAAGGTTTTGCTAGCCCTCCTCCTCTCCACCTCAATTCCTGGGGAATGGGGTGCTGCTGTGTCCTTGCTGAGGATGCCAGCTGTGGCCAGCTCTCTCAGCTGTGCTGGTCACACTCCACCTTCCCTGTACACCTGGCTGCTGGCTGCAGGGCTCTGCAAGTGGACGGCATCACCTCACTCAACAAATCCAGCAGTGGATGTGTGAGCCAAGCTGGGGTGCCATGTGGGAGAGGAGAGCTGGCTGCATATTTGGTTGGAGGAGGGAAAGCATCTAGTTAGTGACTTCTATTCCTGTCTGGGCTTGTTGCAGACTTCACGACATTCAGAGCAGGTGTGAAGCTTTTCCCTTTCCAGGCTGGGGATGAGTGTTAGTGGGAGGCTGTTTTCCAGCACTCTCATGGTGATGATCCACTGGTTTTGCATAGTCTCTTTTTTCCTCAGGGTGGTCCATGCTTTGCATTTTAGCTTGTGACTCTGTGTCATTCCCTTCACTGCCCCCATTTTCACCTATCCCTGTCGTACTGCGTTTGATAAACCGAAGTGCGTGCAACAGGATAAGTGCTCTAGAGAGATGTGAAACGGGATCAGATCCTACAGCACAGGCAGAGCACAGGGAGATTTTGAAAATCCTGGGGCAGGCAGTGCAGCATCCTTCCTTTATGCGGGCACCCAAAAGCAGCTCAGAGGTCCATGTCCTTGTTATATTTGAAATGAGGGCATCATCCGTGCTTGCCTTATTTACCTTCAAGGCCAGCTTGGCTATGATAACCCTCGCAGAGGGACACCTGATACCCCTTGCATGGGGACACCCCTTCCCTTGAAGGCTGGGGATGCTCCTTGGAGACTGACGGATAGAAGAAGGAGAGGAGTGGGAAGGGGTGAGCTCTTCCAGCATCCCTGGGTCAGCTGGGCTGCATGGGCTGGGGACATGGAGGTACCTGAGGAAGGAGGCACCTTTTCTGTCTCTCAGACCCTTGGTGTCCCCCAGTAGCAGCTCCATATATCTTGTATCAGCAGTTGCAGGGTCTGGTGTAGGGCAACTTGTGGAGGCTGAAGGCGGGCCCTGTCCACCCCATCACAGCAAGGACAATGTTGGGGCAGTCACTGTGGTGGGAGTCAGAGGCTGATGGGATAGGACAGCCTGGGAGATTGCGCGCCAAGGGCTGCTGAGTTGACACTGTCCTTTGGTGCCCTCTCCCCAAACCAGCGGAGCCCAGCACCGGTAGAGCTCGGGAGCTGCCAGCTGCCATCACTGTCCCTCCAGAGCCATGCTCTGTGACAGATCTGCTTCTCACTGCTGCAACACCCAGCTCCTGGGCACTCTCTGGCCTCACAGCAGGGTGTGGGGGCCATGGCAGAGGAACAGGGGCCACAACAGAGCCACAGTCCCCTTTGTGTTCCCTTTCAGGGCTCAGCTGGTGGAGCAGGGGATCCCAAAGCATCACGCTGTGTGGTGGAGAGAGTTGGGTGCACACTGCCAAATGCCTCTGGCTGCAGCTATTTGCCACTGCTTCCTGAATGTCTCTGCCATGTCCAGCAGCATCGCAGGCCAGCTCAGGGAGAAACACTGGGCTTCCCTCTTGTGCCCCATCACCACACTGGGATTGCACTGGTGAAGGGAGCTGGGCTTAGCCCTGGCATGCTGCAGGTTCTGCTTTTAGCTGCTGAGCCAGGCTGTCTGGAAAACCCACACTTTTTCTGTTTAAGGGTCAGAACTTGCCTGATGCCTGCAGAGTGCTTTTGAACCCGCGAGGAGCAACCTGGAGCATTCCCAAGGACTTCTGTACTGCCAGCAATGTGCCAAGGCCATCTGCTGCCTCTGTGCCTGGTCTACCCCTGGCTTATGCCCTGTGGTGCGTCCTCTGGACCAGTGTAAAGCTTTCCATTTCTGATTTCTAAATCCAGCTGTACCCCTCTACAGTAAGGCCTCCAGTTCTGCCTGATAGGGCCAACTTATCCTGCTTAGCTGTGCTTTTTGGTTGCACTGCTTGCTGGGTCTCTCCTTCTTCCATCTCCCTGGCTAGATGCCCAGGACTGGGTGCCCAGGGTGATGCTGCTCCCCCAGGGCTGGGAAGCCCTGCTGCAGAGCCCGCACTTGCTGTTTTTTCTACAAAAGAAAGCCACTGTGGGAGCTCACTGGCCCTCAGATGTGGACAAGGGGGTCTCTTCTCCCAGAGCCTGACTCTGTTAGGGAGCGGTGGTGCCCATAGCAGGGACACCCTACACATCCTAGCTCGTGCTGCTGCTGCAGGGCCGTGAGAACCGGCAACTCCTGGGTCACTCTCGGGGCAATGAGCTCCAGCAGGAACTCTCCTGGCTCTCCAAACCTCTGGTCTGTTCCAGGTGGGTGATTCCTGTGTTTCTAATAAGGCAGGGGAAGAAAATTAAAAGCCCAAGTGAGCAAAGCAGCCAGGCTGAGCCACGAAACATCAGAAATGCCTCTGTCAACACTGCAGCCGAGGCAAGCAGGCAGGCAGGCAGCTTTTTAATTATTGATGGTGCTTATAAATAAATGCTGGGGCAGGGAGGAGGTTACAGAAGAGCAGAGGAGCCACTTCTGGGTGGGGGAGGGAGCCTGAGAACTCGCTTGTTTTAAAGGTCATTTAGTTTTGTCTCTCTTTCCCCCCTTTTCTGTAAAACTCGGTGATATTTGAGTTGATGGATTGTCTTCCTTGTGCATCTTCTTGCACCTGCCTAACCTGGCCAGCCAGGAAGACGGAGAAAAGACACCCACAAGTGAGGGCAGTGAGAGAAGGAAGGGGGAGGGAGGGAGGAAACACTGTGTGGAATGTGGGACAAACAGGCAAACGAGGAGACAACAAAATTAGTAGAGCAGCAAATCCCAACCCGAGTGTAAATAATTCTTCACCATGTGAAAAGAAGGTCTACGTAGGCTCAGATTTATCTCCCTGTTCCTGGAGCTCAAGCTTAGGCAACCTCTGATGCAAAGCAAGAAGAAAGTGCGTGACACAAGGCTGGGCAAGGACTAGGAGATGCAGGGATCTTGGTTGGGAACTGGAATAGTAACCCAGTGTCTGCATAGCCTCAGGAACTTCTGCAGCAGGCTCAGGGTGGAGTGTCTCAGAAAAAACAGACTATCTGATGGCAATAGCTTTGGCATTGGGATCCCACAGCCAGCTGAAAACATAGGAAGAGTTTTGAACTGGAGTTGCAGCAGTACTTTGAGGCTGACAGCCCCCATGGGAGTCTTAAGTGATTGTGGATGGTAGGACTTCACAACTTAGTCTGAAGCCCTCCAGCTTGCAAAAGTGACACACAGGCACTTTGTGCAATATGGACTCAGAGGAGATGAGTCTAAGCCAGTCTACACCACAGCAGACCCTACAGGGCAGGGTCACCTTCTATTCCTCCTCCAGCCTCAAGGGAGCCATTACAGGTGGTGGGCAGCAGCACCCCAATACCTGGGGCTGGTCATGAGCATAGCTTTGCTCATCTTCCCACGAGGGCCTGCCATGTTTGCACAATTGCAGGATGAGCAGCTCTGCAGTGCACAACAGATGCAGCAGCATGCAGATCTCTGGATGATGGATCTGGATGCAGCCCAGGTAACACCACAACAGCCTCACTGCATACCCTCTGTGTTGACATCCTGGGACCCCACAGCCATCCTCCAATAGACTGAGACCCAGAATGACATCAATAAATCAAAATTCATCCCTCCATGGAAATGAGGTGTGCCCTTTCAGAAGGGTGGGCTCAGTAGCAGGGTGCTCCTGACAGCAGTTGGGATGGCAGTGGGGAAGATGTAGGGGGAAGAGGAACCCTTTTCCCAGCCCTGTGGGTTTTCCTGGTACTTTCTGGAGAAAGTTGTAGCTGAGCAAATCATGCCTCTGGGCAAGCAGCACAGAAATGCCAGCTGCAATCCAATCTGAGGAGCTGACTGCAAGGCGCCAGCGCTCTCGCGCAGGGAACTGGCTGGCCGTGAAGGGCATGCAGCAAAGGCGAGCTGTTGGGATTCCCCACAAAATGCCTCTCCTGCCTCCTCAGGCTCTCAGTGTGCTGCTGTGGGCAGTGTTCTGCTGCAGTGGAAACTTCTCTTTCCCAGGAATGCTCCCTAGAAGCTGAGGGCCCAAGACCAGAGGGGTGATTTGGCCACAGGGCTTTCCTGCCCTGCCCACATGCCCTAACATGCTGCCTGTCCCTCAGCCGAATGCCTCTAGCACAGAGCCATTCACTCCTTTCCCAGGCATCTAGGACACAGAAGGTGAGCAGCAGCACCAGCTCGTGGTGGCTCTGAGCCACTCCTGAGGGATGGGAAGTCCCACCTTGTCACCAGTGCTCTGGGTCCATGGTTCACCACTGCAGCCTTGTCTGTGCTGTGCAGCAGCTGCTCATGTGTGGGTGTTGGCTGCTGCAGGAGCAGGGAGCCCACAACACAGGGCACTGTGACGGTGAAAGCCTGCAAGGGTAACGCAGAAACCCACAGATAGGTGGATGTGTGGGTTCCTGGATGACATGTGTGTGCATGTGTGATGTGACTAGCTCGGTGCACACTATCACTATGCATGTAGAATCACAGAATAGTTTGGGTTGGGAAGGACCTTTAAAGGTCACCTCTGATTCCCCACCACTGAGCTGCTTTTCCTCCCTGCAGGGCTTAGCTTGGACATGCTGCATTATGTTCAGTGTCTCTGGGAGATGTTCAGTTCCAGCTGTAAGGGACCAAGCTTTTGAGCCTATGGCTCAGCATGCATATGGCATCCTCTGCATGGCTCGGCTCTGCCACCACTACAATCCCAGTACATTCCTGAAATGAGTCCCTCAGGACCCAAGTCCCTACAGCAGCCTGCCCCAGGGACTGGGTGGCAGGGGTGCCTAAGGAGAGTGGGCTTCTTGCAGGCACTGCCTCTCATGCTGCAGCCCAGGATACAGAGAGTGAAGCTCCTGGAGCAAAGTGGGTCAGAAGAAACACCCAAGTACTTTCTGCTCCCCTTTTGCTGATGTCAGGTAGTTGCTTGGGGTTGCAGGTGCCCTTAAGAGACCTCAGGGTCCATCTGGCCTTACTGAGGTGTTGCCAACCTGACAGCACCTGATCACAGCAAAAACGCTTTTGTCTTTCAATTAGTTTCCCACTTCCTGCTGTCCCTTCTGTGCATGTGTTCAGAGTTGCAAATGTTTGCCCAGAATACTGCTTGGACCTTAGATCCTTGATGGCTGTAAGAGAATGCAGGCTGCTATTCGGGCCAGAGAACTGTATTTCAAAATTGTGTTTCATTCCCTGAAGTCCTCCCACCTGATCATTGCTCGCCCTGCTGCTGACATGCAGGGCATGCCAGGCAGAAACGTGGCAACTACTGCAGCTGCAGCATGGGATGTGAATGCCTTGTCCCTGTGCGGCAGGGAAAAAAGGAGGACAGGAAGTAAGTATGGGCGCTGGGGGCTCAACAGAACAGGAAATGCTCTCTCCTGAATCAGTGGTGGCCTGGCATGGCTGCAGTACAAATCCCAGCATTTCTACTGCAGCAACCCACTTTATCAGCTTGAGGTGATAGGGGCACCACAGGTGCCTCCACAGAACCACTATTTGGTAGGGTAAGATCCTTTTTCTTGTTTGATTACAGAGCAGTTTTAGTGCAACTGAGCTTATAAGATCTAGTAAGATCACGACTTGGTTATGCTGTGACTTCATTGATCCTTGCAGGCTCAGGAAGGGGAAGGGAAATACAAATTTTATGTTCATAAAAGCAGCAAAGGAGGAGAAAGAAAATGGGCTCTCCAAGACTGCCCCAGCTGAGGCAGAAGAGCCAGTGCCTTTGCAGCAGGCTGCAGCCCTGCTTGCTGACTAGGTGGTTTTTAAAGTTTATAGGAAGGTGCAGGAGATGCAGCAGCCCTCGGTGCAGTGGGTACTGGAGGTGCTGCAAATACCATAAGAACAGGAAGCCACTTTTCTCATGGGACACAGGAGGGGACAGAGCTGGAGTGCCAAGGCATCAGGCCTTGGCTGCTCACTCTTCACACAGTGCTGAGAGCCTAACAGTTCCTACAGGCGTGATGGACCTCCTTCCAACAGCCCCAAGAGCCACTGCTCCACGGTGCCTCTGTAGCAGCAGCCCTTGGCCCTCCAGGGGAATGACAACAACGGCTCAACTTCCCCATCAGTAAAGGCATTACCTTGAAGGTCAGCACCCAGACCTCTGCTCCTTAAGAGGCCGGACAAAAATCTACAAGGGGTCAGTGGTTTTTAAGCTAACAGTCAAGCCAAAGAGGGTTAATTACATAAGGCTGCTGCTGGCAAGCTCAAGCTCTGCTTTTGGAGCATCACGCAGGAGCAGCACAACCCAGCATTCCTTTCCTCCTCCTCACACCTACTCTCCAATACGGAAAGGAGACATCATCTCCTGTAGCAGCTATTAATACAGTAACACAGAATCACTCTGGGAAAACGCTTTCCCTGTAAGACAGAGCACCCCTTTCCCTTCCCACACCTGGTACTGCTGTGGCCCAAGTGAAACACAGGGGCTATGCAACACTGAGCACTGATGCTGCTTTCAACTGATGGCACTAACCACTCCCTAGGATTCCACACACACTCTCCAGCAACTAACCAGCCTTGTCACAAGGTCCCCAAAGCCTGAGGCTAGATGTTCCAGCTCTCTCCAGGGCTCAGGTTCCTTGGAGAGATGTTACGAGCACCAAAAGTACCTCTGCATTCAGAAGTGGAAAGAAATTTGAGAAAGCACCAAGCTGCTCTGCTACAGCATAGAGGAAAGCAGATGGGGTCTGGGGTGAACAGCAACCTGCCCCACTGGCAGGGTGATGAGAGAAAGGGGCCTATACACCCCTCTGATGGCTGAAATCGTGGCAGCAAGGGCAATGTTGAGAGACCTTGACTCACAGACCCCTTTGCCACAAGCTCTGCTTTAAGCTCCCTGGCTGGAAACAGCATTTACTGAACCAAAGGCTTAAGGTCTGCACTATTGCTGCAGCTGTCAGTGCTTTGGGGGAGCAGGGGAGGACAGTGGGAGCACCAGCAGCCCCTAAAGGGCTTCCTTCTTCTTCCGAGTCCTCACATTTATATCTGGCACTTATCCAATGCAAAAACAGTTGCTGGCACTTTGCAAAGATGAGTAGGAGCCACATTAAGCCCCATATGAGATTTTGGGCTGGAGAGCCCAAACCTTTTAGATAGGGAAGAAAACCGCTTGTCTGCTAGTGATGCCCCTTAAGTCCACATTACCCCCCCACCACTCCTGAGATGACCTGTTCATTGAAGAGAGAAGGGAAATGAGGCTCTGTTCACAGCAGCTATTCACCCTCCCTCCCTGAGGCAGACAGCTAAGTGGGAAGTCTCTCATTAGGACACTGGGCCATTCCCCTCTACATCCTCTTCACCAACCCTTATCTGTGTGACAGCCATTGCCTGCTACCCATCCATCAGCACCACATGCTTCTAACCCTGCCCCCTCTCCCCAAAAGCAGGCAGCTACTGCCTCCTCCACCTCCCTTCACAGTGCCAGGCAACCCTACCTGCTGGTGAAATTCATCCCTGTCAGGCTGCTCTTACAGTGAAATCTGCTTGTATCACTATCCCATTGCACCTTTGCCTCAGCTACCGTTTGTGATCTCTATTTAGGTCAAAACTGTATCTCAAATAATGTGCTTTGGCCAGGAGCTCTAGACATCACTCTAACAATGAAGTCTGAAATGTCTTTATGAATTGAATTTGCTGGGTCTGCTACTGCTTGTGAAAAATGATCAGTTTATGAGAGAGACCTGCTCACCTCAAGACTAGGTGTCCTGCTGCAGGGACTTACATGCTGTGACACAGCAACAGTTCTCATTCACACAATTCACCAGATCAGTGGTGATTTTTAGGTAGGAGCTGGTAAGAAACCAGAAGGAAGGAGTTACAAGGAAGAAACAGGGATAGGAACATTCATCCAAAACAAAGAGGTGGAGACTGGGATGATTCTGTTCCCTCCATGCTGAGGACTGGCTTCAGCACTACGCACTGCATAGCCTAACAAGCCTGAGCCCACAAGGGCTCAGGGGATTTCTCTTCCCATTTCTAAATTACAGTAGCATTTTTAATCAGAGGGGTGTCCTGAGTTCTGCAGTAAGAAACACACTTTCTTAGACACAAGTGGGTGCTGATTTCCAGAGCTACAGAGGACCCCTCTGCCAGAAGAGAAAAAAACGGTGCGCTAACAAGAAACATCAGGGGATCAGACACTCTCTACCCTTTAATAGCTTCAGGATAACACTGTGCCACCTCCCCATGTTCTCACAGAGTCTCCATGCTGGTCTTGTGGCAAGAACTGCACTGTTCCAAGAGAAGGACCTGCTGTTGCAACTAGAGCTTTCCAAGGCTCTATCCCCATATGCTCACGCTGAAGAACAAGCAGCATCATTCTGTCAGCGGGATCAGGAGCAGGGTCTCTGCTGATCCTGGATGGTCAGAAGTCAAGTGCTCCAATACAGTGGTAGCAGCAATGTTCAGTGTGGGAGCTGGTAAACTTTTCAGACCAGCAGAAGTATATGCTCAGGATCAAGTGTACGCATAGCTTGCAGTGGGTGCATACAGCTGTCCTGGCACTAAAGCATCACAGTTTACTGTGAGCAAACTCCAGTGCAGTAGTCAGGGCTCCCTGCATGCCTTTGGCATTTCCACTGCCCTTAGCAACGATGGGAGAGCCTCCCGCCTTGCCTTCCATCTGTGTACACACAGCCATGGCCCAGTCAGCAGCGGAGAATGCAGGGAGGCAGTTCTGGGGAAGAGACACAGAAAAGTCATTTGGACTGTGGAGCACTCTGAAGTGTAAATAAAGAAAGTTAAAAACATCTTCTCCTCACCCAGCCTGGGCACTCACTATCCTGAGGCAGTCATGACTGTGAGGATGACAAAGGCTGAGCTTACATGTTAATGCTGTGTCTTGCCCTTGGGCAAACATGACCTGGAGGATCCAGGGATATCTGTGCCCAGCAGAGACTGAAAGCACATCTGGTCCCAGTAGGGTCATCTCAGGTCCTGCCCCTGTGTGATTAACCACCAACTCTGGGCAGAATCCCAGGAAAAGCCTCAAGCAGGACCTGCAGACCAGTGGGTCCAATGCCCCTTTGCAGGCATGTTCCCCGTGTCTCTGCCAGGGTTCTGCTTACCTTGGACACCTGACAGGCACAGAGCACCTCACCAGAAGCCTGAGGGCTGAGCAGCAGGACTGATGAGCCAGGAGACTTGTCACACAGCTGATTCACTACCTTCATTAGGATCTAGGAGAGACAGGGAGAAGGGGGGTCGGGCTACAGCAAAGGAGACTGGCATCCGCAGAAAATGTGCCCAGCAATTCCCTTTTACTGTTTGCGGCATCTGAGGTACCGCTGGGCCAACAAGGAATGTGGATTACTCACAGAGAGGGAATCAGCTGGGACAGTATCAATGATGACAGGTTGGTTGCAATGTTTTGCTAGCAGGCTTTGTGCCTTCTTTTCAGCCTGGAGGGAGAAATACACAGCATTTTGAAAGGCTACAGGTGGCACAGGGTGGGCTGGATGGGGATATATGCCTGCAACAAATATAAAAAGGGAATGCAAGTGCTGCTCTGTGGGACAGAAGGGAGCTGTATGATAGCAGAAATCAGGCTGGCAGACTGAAGTCTTCATGTGGAGACCTGTACAGCCCTCCTTCCTTGAAAGCAAGCAGACATGAACCCCTGGCAAAAGTGGAATAGACAGTGACCCATTCAGTCCCCAGCCTCTCCTGGACCTATACACCACCACAGATCTCAGGAAGGCTTCTTTGGCAAGATGCTTCTACTTGTAAGAAAGGGATAGTTCTTGCTGAAATCTCTTGTCACCAATAAGCATTTCCAAAGGGCTTTCAATGTAAATTTGCAGAATAGAAACACATGTGGGAAGCCATAGCAATATTCACATAGCTGGGAGAAAGGCTCTGTCCTGCCGCTGTCTTAGTGTATGACCTCGTTAAGCCCACTGTGACAACCATCTCATCTTTTCCACATATAAACAAGGAAATGATGCCTAACTCCCTGTTGGTGTTGGCCAAAAGTTCTGGTATGGGGCTCTCCATCCTCACAGGTAGAGATGTGGGGATTCTGCAGCTGCTAAAAGCCCAGCCAGTCATTCACTGCATTTTAAGCAACAGCACCAGACAATGCTAGTGAAATCAACCCAACACAGGGCGTGTGGCACTGTGTGTGATTGTACCTGCCTTCTTCTGCTTTCTAGTGGGACTCTACTGACTGAGTGGCTGTGAAGTGTGACAGAGACAACAGGTCCACTGGTGTGTGCCACACAGTGCTATCAGCTGGCTGCAAGTCAGTGTGCTGTTGCCACAGTACCTGCTGCAGCTCCAGTTTCTTGATAGCTGTGTTGGCTGTTCGCTGTAGGGCTTTGAGGATGGTCTGTAATTCTTTCCTTTGCCACTGGGGCATTGCAGTGGTGGACACTACCTGCAAGACAATTTCCTGTGTAAGAACATTAAACTGTACCTCTAGATGTAAACTGCCAGTTCTCTGGGAGGTCAGGCTGGAGCCTGGTCTCTTTTCAGACTCTCCTACAGCCCATGTGATCAGGCCAGCCAGTCACTGTGGTAAGTAGTTTTCTTTTTCAGCTGGCTATCTACAACAGAGGCATCTGGGCACTGGTAAAAATCCTGCAATAGTAGGTAGCAATTTGCCCTTGCTATTGACCATGGTAACACGTTAACCTGGTAGGAAAAAAGTCACGTGCCTCAAACGTATAAAGCCTGTGCCAGGGTCTTTCTGTATGGGAGTGTAGTCCTTACTTTGGTCAACTGGCCCACTTCTTTGGAGAGGTTCTGCATCTCAGGAATAGAGGTGCTCCTCTGCTTCATTCGTAGGGAGACAGAGTCCACTTCCATAGCCAAGCACTGGCCTACTTCCCGGGCCTGGAGAGGTAGAAAGAATGCAAGCTTGAAATGTAGCAGTAGAAAAAATGACTAGGGATGGAGAAAGTAGGGAGGCAGCAGGGTCATAAACACTGAAGTGTTGCTCAGGATCCAGTGGAAAGACACCTACAGATGTTTTAAGAATGACTGTTCCCACAAGACTCTGAAATAGAATGTTCTGGTCCAGATTTGCAACCAACACTAGATGGTTACACCCCAGAGACCGAGCTGTCAAACGTTTATGTTTCCTCACTATCTTGCACCAAATCATCAGGATTTCATTGAGGAAAAACTGGGGAGCAAATGGCATATTAGAGCTATTAGCAAATGCGATCTTGAAACTACTGACTGAAGAAACAAAATAAACACTAAAACTAAAAGAAACTTTATCAGCTGTTCAAGCATCTTTCCTTGGTTCATCTATCTTGGTGTATTTCTTATTGCTTTCCCCAACAACAATGCTACATTAAAAAAAAAAAAAAAAGCTATTACAGGCTTTTCTCATCAGTGACAATCCTTATGGTTTGGAGCATTTCCTCCTGCTAGATCTCTGTGCCCATGATGGTCCTGTGAGACTTCAGACCAGGACAGCAGAGAGTACATAAGAAAAGCTGTGGAAACTGTGGACTGCTCTGCCTAGCTAGGGTACACAATCCTTGTTTCAAGTCATTCCCTCATGCCTGCAGTCTCCCTTGTTTCATTAACACATGCACAGAGCTCCTCTTGGAGGCTTCTCCAGGTCAGCATTTCCAGCAAAGCATGCAGATGTGCCCTGCAGCTTTTTGTTCTTCTGCACAAACAAAAGCCTCACTGGGACACAGATGCACAGGGGACAGCCAGCCAAAATGTAACAGATTTGCAGGGGTGGGCTTTGCCTTTAGTCTTTCCAATTCCACTGACTATGAGTCACTCTCCTCTGACTGCAGCCTTAAAGGAAATGAACAAGCTTGTGGGGCACCCGACACTTCCAGATATTAAAGGACAGAGTGATCTCACGAACACAATAGTAGGTTGCTTACTTTTTATACAGACCCAACCAGACCAGAATCACAGCTTAGCAAGAAAAAGACTAAAGAAAAGAAGCAAAAGGGCTGTAAGAATGAGGCCAAAGCCCTGTAATCATAAAGTGCAAATCCAACTGTGATAGGCAGGAGGTGAAACTAATGTACAAAGGATCACAGCTTCAAGTGTCAACCCAGGGACTGAAATTTATAGACCAGAGACTTTCTGATATTTTGTGCCAAATTTTTCTCTTGGAAAAGTAGGTCTGGGGGAAGAATGAAGGTCAAGGAGACAGAAGACTAGGATGTGGGTAAAAGAGGTGAATGGTGAGGTACAGCAGCAGAACTGAGTCCAGGGGTGAAGCAGGAAACCAGATCAAGCACAGCAGGGAGGCTCCAACCAAAGCAGCGGGGAGCTAATCGTCTATGAGGAATCTACAAAGTTTGGTCCTTCTGGCATTGCCTTGACATGGCAGAAATCTCAGTTCCCCCCTTCTTACCTGTTTGGCTCGGCTCCCTGTCACTGCAATGACACGGCTAATCCCTTTAACAAGCTGACGCTCGTTGATGATGGCCAGATCTTCCACAGATCCTGTCTGCAGAAGGTGCCTAAAAAGTCAGCAGAGAACAGGAAATAAAACAAGCTGCTCTCTTGAAACAGAAATCAGTAAGCCTGCTTTCTTTTTAAAGAAGTCTGAAGTCCAGCAGCCCCTTCCCAATCCCAATCGCTCGAATCCTTTCCCATCCCTAAAATCCTGATGGCACCCTGT
Organism: Manacus vitellinus; assembly: GCF_001715985.3. NCBI lineage: Eukaryota > Metazoa > Chordata > Aves > Passeriformes > Pipridae > Manacus > Manacus vitellinus. The sequence goes on along the minus strand of NW_021940864.1, from coordinate 18,652,185 downwards.
CAGGCAAGAGACAGTGGCATTGAGGCTACTTCATAGGAACCTCTGTGCTACCTGCCCAGCAGAGTTCTGTCAATGATGCATAATAGCCAAGTTCTGCCTTCCTTTCCTCACCTTTCCCTTGGCAGTGGGATAAATTGGGATTTTTTGCTTCTACTCAGCTGCTACTAAATCTTGTAGAAAGTAATCTTATGCCCCAACTCCACCACTCTCTTGTCAGGCCAGCTCACAGCCCAGCCAGTAGACTCCAGTCACAGGATAGTTGTGCAGTTTCAGTGCTCTGACAACTTCCCCTTTCCTTCTTGGTTGTTTAACATTGGATATGAAAACTATGGTGTCTCAGGTTCTGTTACCACAAGTAATCATTTCAGACAGCTTCACAAGAATTGATCATCTCTACTCCCATGCAGTTTCTTGTCCCACTACTCCCACAAGAATGATCTCATGGCTAGAAAATTGCTCATTTTCAGCTCTATCTGCTCAAAGGCCAATTTGTTCCTGATTTTTCTTTTTTTTGTCAGCACTGTCCTAAGATTGATTAACTTTTCTTCTACTCCCATTACTGCTAAAAGCAAAAGAGAGTGAAGATAATTAATTAAAATAATCTGAGCAGTCTCAAATTTGCACAATAATCTTGGAGTCTCCAGCTGGGTCCCCAGCCCTCCTGCATCCCCAAAGGCAAAGCACTGGTGTTACAGGCCACACACCCCTTTCCCATACCCTGTTGGTGACCTGTGACTTCTAGGTTGGTTTCAGACTTTCAAGTAAGGAAAACGCTTTGTATTTCATTAAAGTTTGCTCAACCTGGGACTTCCAAAGCTTCACAACTAGCCAATCTTGTCCTCACAATATCTTCCCAGTGAGGAAACTTAATTTCACGAGGATGGGAGTTAAGCTCGCAATGACATCTCTAACTTCAGCCACCAGTGCCCAAAAACATGCCTTCTCACTGCAAATAAAAGTCACTTACGTCCCACAGCAGAGCTCCACAGAGGTCTGCATTGCAGCCTCGGAGTCACAGGTCAGCACACTCTCCACAGGGACCCCCAGAGACACTATCCTCACTGGATCTGGATACCCCTGACAGAGGAGACAGGGATCAGCAGCTAACAACATGGTCCTTCAGGGGCACTTACAGACTAACTACATGGCTTCAGGTGTTGGCCTCATTTTTCCCCTATTCTAGAATAGCCCCAGAGTCAGGGGCAGCAACTACTACTCCCCCACCACCAACCACCATGGGGAGAAAGAAACAGTTGGGTGACACTACAGGCTTTTGGTCCAAAGGGATGAGCAGAAAGCCTATGCATCACCAGCCTCCATGTTTTACAACACAGTGTCCTGAGATCTCATCTCTGTCCTATTTTCCTTTCTCGGTTTTGGGAGTCAATTCCCTCGCAGAAACACGTTGCGTCAACATCTCGTGTCCCAGATGATTCCTGCTGAAGGAGAAGGCTCATGAAGATGTGTGCTGCTATCCAGTCATACCTCATCCACTGCACGGAGTCCCTGAACTCTTTTTGCCAGTGTGAGGGGGACCTCAGCCATGTGCACAAGCTCATTTCTTTTGATCATATCCTGGACCACTTGCTCCACTTGCTGCAGCTGCTCCACAGTCACAGGGCCCTGAGGAAGTAAATCACCCACTTTCAGGAGAAGCCTCCTGAGAGGAACAGAATGAAGGAGGAGAAGTGGGGCAGGGCCACTGGGCAATTCAGCTTGGGCACACCACTCTTCCCGTGTCTCATCTTCTCTACTTGTAAAAGAGAACTGTGAGCATCATGGCCCTCCCATCCCCTCCTCCCATGAGAGATTAAGGATTTTTGATGAAGAACATCAGCCAAAGCCTTCAGGAGAGATACTGCAACGAGTGACAGGTTACCAGGGCCAGCACTCAGCCTGACCAGACAGCTTTTAGTTCCCAAATACTCTTACCTGGATGTCCACACCAGGTATGTGTCACAGCCAAGCACCATCTCTCAAAGACCCCTTTACACTATTTAATGTCAGTCCCATGACCACTGGCCTTGCTAAGCGTTTTCCTTCTGATGCCCATTCATCCCCTCAGCAAGCCCTGCTCAGGGTCAGGTCAATGCAAAGCAGACCCCATCACATCCAGAGAGCCAAGCTTCATTGCTCAGATAAAATGTGACCCATCTCCAAGGAGTGATTATGGTGAGAGGAGAAAAATCCCTGGAGAGAAGGTCAGTACTGGAATGTTGGTACTGCTGAGAGCAAGGAAACTGAAGTTCAGAGTCACCTTGGTATCAAAGTCGAAGCGCAGCCGCTCTGCTGTCACATGGGACCCACGCTGCTCTGTGCTGTCACCCAGGACGTGACGGAGCGCGAAATTCAGCAGGTGGGTAGCGGTGTGGTTGGTCATGCAGGCCAGACGCTGTGCCTGAAAGCACAGACAGGAGGTTGGCAGGGAATGCTGGTTCTCCATAGCTCAGGGGAGTAGGGGATGGCATGAAGAGATAAGGGAAAGGCTGCATGTGAAGGGATGGGAGAAGATGGGGAAAGAACAATGGATAGTACAGCTGTCAGATTAAATATGTTGCAGGAAAGATATAAATTCTTTTCCTATGGGATCACCTCTGCAAAAAAGCAAAGGGTAGGCTGGATACTTTTGGACAGACCAGTGGCTCACAGAAAATAAGAGAGTCACTTGTAATGTTTCCTTCCCACTGCACATTACAATGAGGAACAGTCTCAAGAATACAAGGGACAAAGATCTGCTGTGCGCCGGCTACTCAGGACATCACAAGGAAAAGGTTAAGGGCAGTGAGTTATCACCTCATCCACAAAGAGCTGCACTTGGTCACCAACATGCAGGGTTTCCACAGCAGTGACCTCATGGATTACGTAGCCACCACAGAGATGAACTGACTCTACAGGGAAGAGTACATCCTGAGCAAAGAGACAGAAAGATGAATTAGGACACAGGGGATATCCAAATACCTGTGCTAGGTACCTGCTTGATCCGACCGGGAAACACAATACCCATTGATCCCTAAAAGACAGGGATTGGGTGGAAAAAGCAGAGAGAAGCTTGCTGCAAATGTAACCAGAGTGCCTCAGACCTTCCCTGCACCCAGCCACTCTTTGCACAACATGCTGAGGCTGCCAGCTTGCAATGGAGGGGCAGTAACACCACCCATGCTGATGAATTTTCCTAACAAGGATGCTTGTTCATGAGAAAATGGACAGCGTTTGCCAAGGCACTTGTCTCAGGCATCCAAGGTGCCAATTCTCCCTCTCTGGGCTGGCAACAGAAACTGGATCCCCACTTCAGCTTGGGGAGAAGTGCTGAGCAAGGCACTATCACATTCTGCAAGGCTAAAAAGGCAGAATCAATGCTCAGGAGTGATTATCAAGAACTGGAATGTGGGAAGCAGAAAAAGCTGCACCTGTGTAACTTTCCATGAGAGGGTCAAAGCTCTCCCTCTGGCAAGGCTGAAGGAACATGCTGCAGAAGTGGAGGTCCTTCTTGATGTTCTCGGGAGGGATAAGAGATTTTCCACTGTGTCTCAGATTGGGCACTGCTTGCAGTCATCCAGGACTGGCCAGAGACAGTTACTCAGCTCATGGACTCTCTGATCATTGATTCCCTCTCTCAGCATTACACTCCCAGCAGGCAAGAATACAGCACATTGAAGGGAGACCTAAGAAGACTACAGTCTTCCCTAGCAAGATGAAATTGCACTGAAGAGACAACCAGAGCAGCAAGTACACCTCTGTAAAGTTACTGCTGCTTCTGCTTCACCATACCAACCCTGATGCAAAGCCAAGGGAACTGTCAAGAATCAGCATCTTGCAAATCTACACAGTAAAAGAGCTCATCACTTGGGGAATTCTGCCTGGCCTCAGTACCCATGGCGGCCTTGGGTTAGGCAGCAAAGGGCCTTACCTGCTGTCCTAAATGTACCATGTAGCCTTGGTCAGAGTCTTGCCCACCCTGCTCTGCATAGAAGTTAGTCCTGTCCAAGATGACACCGCAGCGTTGCCCTGCCCCAACCTCTTTCTGGAGACACTGATCTCTGTACAGCATCAGGACAGTGGCCCGGCATGGGCTGAACTCTGTCAGGGGGAAGAAGATAGCAGCAATTAGTGCATACACCCTGTTAGATTGCAACAGGAAAGGAGGCATCACTTCCCCATGCCAACCCTGCCAATATCCAGGCTATACTGAAAGCTGGCCCTTTGCCTTGGTAGGAGAGGAACAGCTACTGGCAGAAAGGACGAAAGATCTGTTAACTGGAACTAAGTCACCCCTCACTTAACTAATGACAGAACTGCTGAGTAGCAGCTACATAGGCAGGGACACCCAATCTGGCTCCAGATGAGCCTGACAGAAGAAAATGTGGCACAGACATCTGCATCCTGCTATATGGCAAGCTTGGCAAACCTGCCTGATTTTTATGAAGAGATGACAGACACGGTGGACAAGGGACAGCACAGATGTTACTTTCCTTGATGCAGCAAGCTTCTAATATACTCTCCTGTAGGTTCCTTCAAGCCAAATTTGGGCAATATGGACTGGAGAGATGGACCATAAGGTGGATGTGTAACTGGCTGGGCAGCTGGCCCCACAGAGAATTGCTCAGTAGTTCAATGTTCAACTGATATTCAGTTACTAGTAGAGCTACCTTGTGGCTTATATTAGGGCCAACACCATTTAACATCTTCCTTAATAACTATCCATGACAAAGTGGGATGTACCCATATCCCACTTGTGTATGGCAATGACTTGGCAGGCACTGGTTGATACACTGAAAAACTGGGCTGCTCTTCTAAGGCATCTCAGCAGGCTACAGAAATGGACTGACAGAAATCTTGGGGTCCTCGGGAGCAAGCTGGGCACAAACCAGCAGGGTGCTCTTTCAGCAAGGAAGACTGCCTGCCTGCTGGGCTGTCTGAACACAAACATAACCAGCAGGTCAAAGAAAGAAATTATTCATCCCTATTTAGCATTTTTGAGACCATGTTTAGAGCACAGGAAATTCTGGCTGTACATGAAGAAAAAAACTTTTCACACTAAGAGTGATAAAGAACAGGGAACAGAGAGGCTGTGGGATCTCTGTCCTTAAAGATACTGAAAACTTAAATGGACAAGGCTCTGAGCAACCTGATCTGACTGTGAAGCTGATGTTCCTTTTATCAAGAAATTGGACCTCTAGAGATCCCCTTCAACCTGAATTATTACATGATTTAGAGGCTGAGGAGGTGAGACAGTTCTGGCTTGGAGATTTCAGCCAATGTCACTGCTGGGTTTTTTCCTCCATTGTGCTCTTGCTGTATTATATATAGCTTGAATTGCCTCACCTTCTGCTTAGTATGGGCTGCCACCAGCACATTAGGTAAGAGGGAGCTGGTTGTGCACGGCTATCTCTAATTGTCTGTGACAGCCACACCACCTCTTGCTCTCTGTGGTTTATCTTCATGCTTTCCCTAGAGCATCAGCAATCTCAGTTAACCTAAATAATAAAGAGCCTGTGCTGGCATCTAGTGGTCTGCCACGGAAATAGCAAAGGCATTGTTTCAGACAACTACCTAACCCCTTTCAGTAACTATCCTTTATTCTCCCGAGCACACACACCCACAAGCCTAATTGTTGGAGACAGATTCATCTCTCGAAGAAATCAACAGTCCCTTCTTCACCACTGCAGAGCTCACAGCCTTGACACCAGCCCAAAGGCTTCCTAGAGACTCAGCACCAAGAAAAGCACCTACTTTGGGATGAGGTACAGGGGCAGGGAAAAGATGCGCCAGCAAGGTGAACAGGTTTGGACCACAATGGACACGTTCTGCATGCATGAGGGTCAAGCAGTAAAAGCAGGCTTATGACGGACTCCAGTGCCCTCAGGCAGAACCTGCCTTACTGGTCACTTACCATACTGCCCGTGCTGCCCAAGTGTGTAGGCGTACTTCGGGGAGTCATCGGTGGCAGGCACGTTGCTGCTCCGCAGCTGAGCCAGTGAGTGCACATCAAGGTGTGTGTTTGTGTTCTCTGGCTGTGCTGCCTGTGGGCCACCAGCCTTCCGCTGCAGCAGAGACAGGCACAGTTAGATAGGAGACATTGGGGGGCACACACACCAGCAAGTGGTGCTATAGTGTAGGAACAACTTCTTCCCCCTTTGTGAAAAAGGCTTGTTTAGATCCAGGCTGATGGAGCCTACTGCTAAACCAACTCCATTCCTTCAAACCTCACAAGCACTCAATACCACTCTGTGCTGGCCTTGAGCCAGGCCATAAGCAACAGCTAACACAACCTCCCTGGCACAGCTTGCTGTGTAGCTGCGAAACTTCCAGGCCATTAAAGCTCAGGAGAGCAAGGCCTTGAACCAATTACTGCACAGGTGGGGTGGGCAGCACAAGTCTTCCAGCACGACAGAGGCCAAGGAGATTTTGTAAACTCTTCATAAATATTGCTCTCTAAGCTGGCTCTGCTTTGTGAGAGAAGCTGGACTACATGTAGACTCACATGGCACTCTCCTAATCTATGTAATTCTCTTATAACCTTCACTCCAGCATAATAAAACACTTCTACCAACCTGAAAAAAATCACCAGCCAACACTTCTCAGTCCCACACTCACAAGCAAAGGCATTGTGATGACACTGCTATTTCAGACCCCTTCAGGGACAAGCCATGTGGCCCTATGGTGCATTCAAAGAGACTCAGCAGTGAAAAGGATTCTACTTCCATGTTCACAGGAGAGAAAGCTTTGAATTCTTCTGATACAGTGAGTCTCCCTCTTACCTTTGCATCTTCCAGAGCAAGTTTGTTAAAGGCAGCTGAATCCAAACTGATTCCCTTTTCTTCAAGCATCAAGTCAATCAGATCCAGAGGGAATCCTAAATTCCCATAGAGAGACCAGGCTACTTCAACTGTAAGACAAAAAGGACAGGAACTCTGTGTGAATACAGAAAGCAAAGGCATCTCAAGATTTGGATGGGACCAATCTAGGGTGTGCCTTGGTAACTGGATTCACCTGTGTTGTGTGCAGCTGCACAGCCAATGGGAAAGAGACACCATGCTGTTCTTGTATGGGATTGAATATTAATGATGCTCCACAGCCCCATTCCTGCTAAAATTCAGTGCAGCACATCTAGACAGGTAGCCACACTGGTTGGGTTCTGCACTGCTCCTTTCAGCTGTGTCTTGTAAGGACCTAGTTATCAGTCAATAAAGCAGCAAGGGAATGTTTCTAACTTTCCTGGTGCCCAGTTCGTTGTGAGAACAAAGTACTAGAAAACAACTGCCATGTGGAGAAAGAAGCAACATCTGCTCCTCTGCCTGGGGCTATAAAGTCACAAAAGATGGGGGGGAGGCAGACATCCACCAGTTTTGACTGCAGTGCTTGTGAGGATCAGGATCTGGAGCAAAGTGTCTCTAAATGCAGCTTGTCAGAGGGAGACTGACCTGGGAAATTCGTGGAGGGCTCCATCTGCTGCACTGTCCGCTCGATGATGTGCCTCCCACGCTCGAGGGCGGACAGAAACGCGGCCTCATTCTCATTGATGATATCCATGATCTGCCCAAGGATCAGAAGAAGGGTTAGCCACAACACGTCAGGGAGTTCTCCCGCTCAGCTCAGCCCTGCTCAGTCAGCTCAAAGCAAATCAACTAGACTTTTTGTTCTGCAAGTATCCATCACAACATGTCTCCAACGCACTATTAATCAGTGCCAAAGTCATTGTGCATCCTGTCACCGCTCCTGTCAAGGAAATATTGGCCATACACCTGGGTAAAGCTTTAAGTTGGCAAATGGTCTCTGTCAGACATTCACGTCTGTGACCCAATTACAACTGTATGTCTGGAACAGCCAGAGAAGTTGCTTGTCATAGCAGCTGTCAGCAGAAGCAACTTAGTTCTAGCCTTAAATCACCAATCCACTTTAGACAAAGGGCACCCAGGCTAGGACGGGCTGTCCTTGCACTCAATAAAAGAACTCCTGTAGCTTTTTTAGAGTAACAGCTGCCTTACACCAGGACACGAAGTCCCTGGTAAGGATCTAGTTGAGCTCCCACACAAAAATCTGCCACAGATGCTTCTTGTGCCCAGCACATTTCAGCCCACCCACAAGAACATGGTTATGGAGGAGGCTATGCAAACTCCTCCAGCTAAGTCCCAAGGAAGGGCTGACTGCTGCTGCTGAGAGCACTGCCTCACAAAGACAGTGAGATGGAGGTTTCTCTCCAGGGGATTCCACATTGCTCACCTGGTCTGTATTCTTCGTCAGCTCTGGATAAGCATCTCCCTGTGGAGTGAACCTCAGTTAGTGATAACATTCTCAGCATCATCCTCAGGGAATCTCAGAGTATGCCACAAACATTATAGAGGTTTCTTAGGCAGGTGCATGTGAAGGGAGCCCCAGCGCACAGCTCCAGGGTCAGCAGTGCAGAGCAAGAATCATGCTTGGACCATCTCCTGCCTGTCTCCCTGTGACTGGCCTCTGCTAGACCCTGCACAGCATCCCTTGGCCAACACATCTGTTCACAACAGGAAAAAAGGCTTGTCTTTGAAGATGCTGTTAGTACTAACAGAGACAAATTTCAGATGGCTTTCTCCAGATACAACACCTTGGAAGTCACTGCCCTTAGAAACAGCAACGTGCACTTGCATACACTTACATGTGTTTGGACTGACTGTACCAAAGGTCACACTAGGCCCCTCCCTCCCATCACAAATGATCAGGGGACAAAAGATTTTTACTGCTGCAATGCATAGCATCAAGTACACATCTTCCTGGAGCTCCTTCACATCCAATATTGTCTCCTGACAGTGTGCAGGAAAGGGACATGGGGCTAAAAGGGACACGTGTGATAATCTTTTTTCCCCAAGGCAGCGGTTTTACTCACCAGCACTTCCACTACAGTAGGCACCAGGGAGGCCAGGAGCCCAGGTGGAGCCTGAAGGACTTCAGAGCAAAAGCGGACAGCCCTGCGCAGGATACGGCGCAGCACCAGTCTGAAAACGGGGCAGGATTTATCAGGCAGGCATGTGAGTGTCCCTGCCCAGCTCCCACAGCCAGCATCCCCCAGATCCTCTGGTCTGATTCATCAACACAGGACAGCTGCTCCCCACACTCTACACCCAGCCAAGGATGAGTCTGCAGATTGGAACCCTTTACATTTTCTCACCTTCCTGCCTTCCCAAAGTTCATGCACTCCCTATCTTGGGCCCACACCAGAACCTTTCCCCTGGCTGTCCATATTCCTTTCTAGACCTCACTCCTTCCACCCTGTGCCATTTCCTTATGTCCTTACTCTGCTCCAGAGAAGCCTGGGTAGATGCCATCAGTGATGCACACGCACAAGGTGCGCACGTGATCTGCCACCACACGGTAGGCCATGTTCACACGCCCAACATCAGCATCCCCGACCAGACCCCGGTATCTGGGCGCCCCGCAGCTCTAAAAGAGAAAGTAGGAATATAAATTAGCAGAAACTAAAGGCTGCAGAACAAGTTTCAATACAAGAGGCAGCCACTCACACTTGACGTCATGTTTCTCAACTACCTCTGAACCTCATGCATCTAGATGTACTCATTAAATCCTTCTACAGCATTACAAACCAACATGTCTGTACCTAACACAGGTCAGCCAATGCCCTAGCACTGAGAGATTTAAGAAATTTTGGAGGAAAAATGGATCAGCAATGCCAATAATCCAGCAGATTTCCAACCTGAAATTCTCCCCAGTTTTTCTAAAATGTTGCTCTGGACCTGGCCAGACATAATCTCCTCTCAAGACATAACCATCTCAAAATGTGCATGTAGAGAAGGCTGTACTATGGTACCAGGCAAGCAGTCTGCATTCAAGGATCTTCTGCTGAGCTGTGATTCTGAGCAGAAGCACTATCACCTTGTGAATGGCATCCAAGATGGGAGTGAAGAGATCTGTGTCATAGTTGGAGCGTTTGTTCTGCAGAACTGTCACCAGCCTTTCCAGACCCATTCCTGTATCCACATGGTGCTGTGGCAAGGGAAGCAGATTCCCCTCCACCTCTCTGTCAGCCAGGCAGGAAAAATAAATGGCAAAAGAGAAGAAAGGGTCAGTTCATGCACAAAAAACAAAAGGAGCATGTAAATCAAAGCAAATAGGAGAGTGACAGGGGATGGAAACAGTGGGAGACCAAGCAAAAGGAAGTTCAAGGGACAAGACTAACAGCAGCCTGCCTTGGCACTGTCAAACAGCCAGGATCTGACCATCAGACAGTTGGGATAGGCTGTAATGTAAGGAAAAAGGCCTTCCCTGACAGGGCCAAAGGCCTTCTCCTCCTTCTGCAGGTTTCTCTGGGCTGCTGCAAACCTCAAGAGACCTCTGAAATGCAGCAGTAAGGGAGAATAGACAGCAAAGGTTGAAGGAGGACAGGGTAAATAAAGTGAAGCAGACCAATAACTACACTGGAACATCCTCCCAGCTTCCCTCTTGCTTCTGGAAAGCAGTGGGATGTCAGAGTATACACATATGATTTTGGAGTCAGACAAGAGGAAAAGGCTTTGGAGTTCAGACAAGACACCTGGTACCTGCTGTACTGCATGAAGACCAAGTTCCAGATCTCCACTACATCAGGGCTGCCCTGGTTCACCAGTGCTGCAGCATTTCTGCCACCGCCCACATGGTCATAGTGTATTTCTGTGCATGGACCACAGGGACCTGTGTCCCCCATCTCCCAGAAGTTGTCCTTCAAGGGGAAAGGAAGCACGTGACTGGCAGGCACCCTGGAAAGGCAAACAACAGAGGTGGCAGCACTGAGGAATAGGCACAAAGCACACAGTAGCCTAGATCACACAGAAAGTTGGAAAGGAGGAATACTTTCTTCCCACGTTAGACTCAATAAGCAAACATTGGAACTCCTCTGCTTCTGTTCACACAAAATTACTCTTCTTAGCAAGGACAAGCTGGGCTAAACCAGACAGGATCCCACTGTGCCTAGAACAACTGGCAAACACAGCCTGGTCCCTGCTGAGGGAGACATGCTCTCCACTGGGTCTGTGGAGCACCTTCCTCCTTGGAGCAGAGGCAAGACCTGATCACAACAGACAAGACTGTACACCAACAGTAGCACAGAGCTGGCTGCCTTGGGTTCAAAGCCCACACAGAGCCTGGAACAAGCTTCCAAAGCACAGCACTGTTCTGCAATGGCTTCACCCTCTGTCAGAGACTGATATAGTTGATGATTTATGCATTCTCAGGCTCTTGACACCTCTGCTGGGCGCTTAGTAGGTGCGAAGTCCTGAAAACAACAACTGACCTTGGGCTATTGACACCTCTGCTGGGCGCTTAGTAGGTACACTGTCCTGAAAACAACAACTGGGAAGAGCCGAGCTTGCAGGCTTTTGACTGTTACACTGTACCTCTGATAGCCCATGAGAGCCCATCCCCCCCGGCCAGTCGGGAAAAGGGCGGGAACCAGGCGAGACAAAAAAGACAATGTGCCTCTGGAGGACTAAGCCCAAAAAAGGGAGAAACAACCCCTCATGCCAGGGAGGCGCCAGAGCATATAAACTGGCTAGGTGACTTTGGGAATTTGGGAGTTCTCCTTCTCCCCCACCGCCTGCGAATCAAGACCATCGCTCCCAAGCATCGCTGGATCCAGTGGGCGGTGACTGTATACTCTCAGCTTCTCTTTTCCCCTTACTCTCATCCTGGTTTTCCTCTCCCCTAAACAGTTTCTCCCCCCCAAAGGGGGTTCTTTTCTTTTCTCTTACTCTCCCTGGCTCTTATCCTGCCTTTCTCTCCCCTATGCATTTTTTTTCTCCTCCCCAGAAAGGTTATGACAGCACCCAAAAGTGTTAGTTTACCTATTGATTATGACAGCACCCAAAAATGTTAACCTATCTGTTGATATAAAACTATTAAAATAAATCTTATTAACTTACCTGTTGATACAAAACTGTTGAAATAAATCTTATATATTTTCATACACCGATTATTTAGTGTCGCTTCGCTTTAATCCACCCCAAAGGAATTTTTGATAAAACCTGAGCCCCCCCCCCCTCTCTTTTCCTGGGGCGGGTCGTAACACCCTCTCACTAGCAATCGTTAGCTTTAGGAGAACATGCTCTCCACAGCTCATGATGGAGAGAAAGCAGAGAATTGAAGGTAGTTCACACACTTCATCCAGGCCAGCCAGTGTCAAGCACATAGTTCCCCTACTGATACCACCTAAGAATGAGCTTAAAGGTCAAGTGCCCTAGTCAGAGCCCAGCTGACTTTTACCAGCCCAAACAAACCAGAAACAAAATAAGTTTAAACCATAACTTTTGGCCCCCATATCAACTAAGAATTAAATGGGAAACTGTAGAGATTGAAATGTCAGCACCTGCTTTCTCTAACACACTTACCCCAGGCGGAGCCACACATCCCTGCACTCCTCATCTGCACTCAGCCCCAAGGTAGAGTCTCCACCAAAATAGGTGACGTAGAGACGATCTTTGGGGATCTCGTAGACCTCTGTCAGGAGCTCCCAGGCCATGCTACATGCCTCCTCCTGAGCAGGTAGGGAACAAAAATGAAGCACTGTAAGCCAGGATGCATAGTGATGCAGGAAGGCTCTTTAGAATGGGAGTGAAACACCAAAGAAGTTAATTTCAGCTGCTCTCTCCCTTTCCAATCTTAAAGCTCATTTCAAAGAGCAGGATGAGGGTCAGGAGAGTGAGACAGCTCTCTGCTGCCTGTGAAAAGCTGGCATTCCTAAATTGTTGTAAATCACAGCATGATTTACTTCTGTGTGTTTAACAGCAGAGTTCCATGGATTATTTTCTTTCCAAGGGAAAAATATACTCACTAACAAAAAGTAGCATCCTTTATCCTTCTTCCCTTTTCAAACTTCCTAGTAATAAGCATCAAATGAACTGGTAACCTCTTTTCACCATATTAAATGGTCTACACTGGCATTCTCACAAAGAACTTCTATTTGTGTGTGTTGTTCACAGCTTTGACAGGCTTCGAGGGCACGTTTAATGACAGAGCCCACCAGCTGACCACTTCTGCTCCAGGCCACAGAACTCCCAAGGAGTAATAAGGAGCTTACCAAAATGTCTTCTGCTGACAGTCCTATGGCACTACAGCACAGTTCTGAAAGAAAGGCCACGTTTTCCCCCGGAGAGGGTTTGCTCCTATCACCTCACCTTAAAGTAATCTCCAAAGGACCAGTTCCCCAACATCTCAAAGAACGTGTGATGGTAGGTATCTCGGCCCACATCCTCCAGATCGTTGTGCTTCCCTCCTGCACGCACGCACTTCTGGCTGTTCACTACCCGTTGGTACTGCGCCAGCTCGCTCCGGGGGTGCACCGTGCCCAGGAAAATGGGCTTGAACTGGAAACGAGAGACACCTGCTATTGCTAGATGCTACCCAGAGCGGGGGGACAATGCCTGGGGCTCTTGAAACACAGACACAGAATGGGTCATGACCACCGTGGGTCATCTGATACAACCTCCCCGTTTAAACAGGGTCGCCCTAGAGCACACGGCACAGGACTGTGTCCTGACAGTTCTTGAATATCCCCATCAAGGGAGACTCCAATGGCACTTTGGCACTGCGAGAGGCGACC